>NW_028270183.1:10105645-10455228 GCF_037043375.1 Chiloscyllium plagiosum
TGCACTACTGTTGGTTTCCTCTCACTGAATTATAATTTGCTCCTGGGTGTTCTCACTAATTCTTACCAGATATAAAAGAATCAGGGAGGGCCAAAGAGGATAGGAGGGGCTGAGGGTAGATGTCTCCTTACAGATCTTGGCAAAGATTTATTGAAGAAAAGCAATAGTGGATCAGCTACCCTGTTCAACCCAACAACCCATCTCATCTTGTGACTCAGTGGGAACATGCTTGCTTCTGAAGAATAAGGTTCTAGGTTCAAGCTCCATTTCAGGGCTTGAGACCAAAAAAATCCTATCACTCCATTCCAGCAGTGATCATGCTATTCACAGAGTCATACAGCATGGAAACAGACCCTGCAGTCAAACTCATCCATGCTGACCAGATATCCTAAATTCATCTTGTCCCATTTGCCAGCATTTGGCCCATATCCCTCTAAATCTTTCCTATCTATGGGCAGCACAGGGGCTCAGTAATTAGCACTGCTGCCTCACAACACCAGGAACCCAGGTTCAATTCCAGCCTTGGCTGACTGTCAGTTTGGTGTTTGCACCTTCTCCCTGTGTCTGTGTGGGTTTCCTCCCACAGTCCAAAGATGTGCAAGTCAGGTGAATTGGCCATGCTAAATTGCCCATAGTGTTAGGTGCATTAGTCAGAGGGAAATGGGTCTGGGTGGGTTACTCTTCAGAGGGTTGGTGGGGCCAAAGGGCCTGTTTCCACACTGTAGGGAATCTAATCTAATCATGTACCCATCCAATGCCTTTTAAATGTTGTAATTGTACCAGCCTCCACCACTTCCTCTGGCAGCTCATTCCATACACACAGCACCCTCTCTGTGAAAAGGTTGCCTCTTAGGTCCCAAACGGATGGCTGCAGTTCAAGAAGAGAGCTCACCACCAACTTCTTAAGGGCAATGAGAGACAGCAATAAGTGCTGGCTGGACATTCCTGTGAATAAATGAAATGAAAATTGCAAAAGCAGATTGTTTCACCATTGCCCCTTAAGGCCCATTTAAATCTTAAAATCTTTCAATCCCCTCTCACCTTAAACCTGTGCAGTCTAGTTTTGGACTCCCCTACCCTGGGGAAAAGACCTTGCTATTTACCCTATCCATGCCCCTCATGATTTTATAAGCCTCTATAAGGTCACCCCTCAGCCTCTGATGCTCCAGAGAAAACAGCCCCAGCCTGTTCAGCGTCTCGCTCCAAACTCGGCAACATCCTTGTAAATCCTTCCTGCACCCTTTGATGTTTAACAATATCTGGGTCCAGAAGTGAACGCAGTATTCCAAAAGTGGCCTGACCAATGTCCTGTACAGCTGCAACATGACAGCCACTGTCTATGCTAATACAGGTAAACTGAGTCCTTGCCTGTAAAAATGGTCTATTCTGAAGAAGAGTAGGGAGTCCCTAGTATCCTCTATTTACTCCTCTATCAATGGCATGGAATAAATAATCTAGTTTTTGTTGTTAGTTGGAGCTTACTGTATGCATTTTAGCTGTTTGCTTGCCACATTTTTACAGTAGCCACACTCCAGAAGGTATTTAATTGGCTGTGAAGCAGTTTGTGTCATCTGGATAATGTGTAAAGCCCTACAAAATGAAAGCCATTATTTCTACTGCAGAAAATGAAATCTTCCAGTTTGCGCTGCTGCCCAAGATCAACTTCAAAATTCACCTTCACCCTCTTCTCTCGAATTCCTTCAGGAGACAGACAAACAGGTAGGGGGCGAAAAGCAAATGAGATGGACTTGCTCAAACCTGGTCCTTACTTGTCTTTCAAAGTAAGGAAAGGTTTGCATTTATCGAGCACCTTTCACAATCACCATTGTAATGTAGGAAGTGAATCAGTCAATTTGCACACAGCAAGCTCCCATAAATGGCAATGGCTAGATAATCCGTTTCTGCGATTTTCTTTTGATCCACTCACAGGACATGGTCATCGCTGTATAGCTCTCTTTCATTGCCCTTGAGAAGTTGGTGGTGAGCTGCCCTCTTGAACTACAAGAAAAAGTGAGGACTGCAGATGTTGGAGATCAGAGTCAAAAAGTGTGGTGTTTTGAAAGCACAGCCAGTCAGGCAGCATCCCAGGAGCAGTAATGTTGACATTCTTGGTGAAGAGCTTATGCTCAAAACATCGACTCTCCTGCTCCTCAGGTGCTGCCTGACTGGCTGTGCTTTTCCTTCACCACACTTCTTTGACTCTCGAACCACAGCCATTCATTTGGTATAGGTGCTATTCGGAAGAGAGTTCAGGATTTTGACTCAGCGACATTGAAGGAACAATCGACATATTTCCAATTGAGGATGGTGAAAGACTTGGAAGGGATCTTGCAGATGGTGGTATTCTCATGTATCTGCTGCCTTTGTCCTTCTGGGGTGGTAGTGATTGTGGGTGATGTTGATTGATGGATTGAATCAGCATTAATATTTAGATTAGATTAGATTACTTAGGCCCAACAAGTCCACACCGACCCTCCGAAGAGCAACCCATTCTCCTACACCTAACACTACGGGCAATTTAGCATGGCCAATTCACCTGACCTGCACATTTTTTGGACTGTGGGACGAAACAGGAGCACCCGGAGGAAACCCACACAGACACGGGGAGAATGTGCAAACTCCACACTGACAGTTGTCTGAGGCGGGATTTGAACCCGGGTCCCGGGCGCTGTGAGGCAGCAGTGCTAACCACTGTGCCACCGTGCCACCCACTGTGCCACCGTGCCAATTTATCATTAATATAATTGATATTAACACCAGGATGAAGTCCCCTACTTGACTCTTCGTTGATGGAATGTTTTGCAATTATTTGAGAGAGCAGACAGCATTTCAATTTCATGTCCCATCCAAAAATCAGGACCTCTGACAGTGTAACACCGCCTCAGTAAAACAGGGAAACATCGGCATATATGTTGCACTCAAGTCACTGAAGTGGCACTTAAATCACACAAAGGCCGGACTCCAAAGTCGGAGTGCTACGTACTGAGACACAGTTGGGCTAATCTACCTCTTTGGTCTGTTTGTGTCCTCCTATGACCTCTGTACTTCAGTGCTCTTGATACAATAGCATGTGCTGAACTAATTACTACAAACCTGTTCCGTAACTCACCCAAAAACAGAAGGTTGCAATCAGTAGATGACTGACACTGTGGTAACTATCTAGGTTTGTTTCAAAAAAATAATATTTAAACCACATCATAAATTAGTGACAAAGGTCTTTACCACATCCTAGGTGGCGGGGCAAGACAATTTTGACTGTTTGAAATTTTCGTTTGTCTTTGATAACAGAATCTCCTCGGATCTCCAGAAAAACAATTTTTTTTCTCTCTCGAAAGGTTGTCTTCTGATTCTGGTACTTTTTTTTCTTTTCTTAACAGAGGGTGTGGCTCAAATTTGTCAGAAATACAGAATAGTTCATATCAAGAGAGACCTGTTCTGCCAATAGTTATTAATCAGCGAGGAGCTTTCTGATCATTTTTTAAAAAAATTACTTCCAATACTTTTAAGCGGTTACTTACAAAGGAGACAGAGGTTCAGTGCTAAGGGTGCAACCTTTCCCTAATCATTTCTATCCAATCCATCTCAGCATCAATGAGGTGGCGTTTTTTTCTCTCTATATTTAAGTAAGGATATATTTGCATTGGAGGCTTGTTTCTCCTTCAAGTTGAGAATGACCACCTTCATTGTCTAAGGTGTTTGGTGGGGATCTGGTGGGTATGTAGGTGACTAATAAGGCTGATTGGTTCTCAGAAGGTTCTGCTGTAAATAGGACAGGATGCCACAGATGATTTGGATCAGTTGTTGGCTCAGGGTTTCCTCTTCTTGCGTTTCTTCTCTGCCTCTGAAGTATGATTCGTCTTAAAGGAGGCTGGACCATTTTTAATTTGGTTGTGCCATGACGGTAGTGAATGTTTATCAGTTTGGTCCCTGGGATGAGAGGGTTGTCCTGCGGGATAAGATGCTGAATAAATTGGCCTTGGGCGGCATGGTGGCTCAGTGGTTAGCACTGCTGCCTCACAGCACCAGGGACCTGGATTCGATTCCCGCCTGTCTGTGTGGAGTTTGCACATTCTCCCCGTGTCTGCGTGGGTTTCCTCCAGGTGCTCCAGTTTCCTCCCACAATCCAAAGATGTGCAAGTCAGGTAAATTGGCCATGCTAAATTGCCAATAGTGTTAGGAGTGTTAGTCTGAGTTAAATATATGGTAGAGGAATGGGTTTGGGTGGGTTACTCTTCGGAGGGGGAGTGTGGAATTGTTGGGCCGAAGGGCCTGTTTCCACACTGTAGAGAATCTAATCTAATCTTGCAATCTCTGGAATTTAGAAGAAGGGAAGGTGATATTATTGCAAGGTAAAGGGCTCTGAAGGGGTTTTTGACACTGAGAAATTGCTTCCCATGTTTGGGATAAGGTGTTAATCATTTGGACTGACATGAGCAGTAGTTTCATAAATCATATATTCTTGAATTTTTGGAATACTGTCTCTCAGACAGTTATGGATGTTCCATTGCTGAATATATTTACAACTGAGTCACTGAGTCACAGAGATATACAGCACGGAAACAGACCCATCGGTCCAACTTGATGAAGCCAACCAGACATCTCATTAAATCTAGTCCCATCTACCAGCATTTGGCCTAGATAAGACTAGATTAGAGTGGTGCTGGAAAAGCACAGCAGGTCAGGAAGCATCCTAGGAGCAGGAAAATCGACGTTTCGGGCAAAAGTCCTTCATCATCTCTCTTATCCCTTCCTATTCACTTACCCATCCAGATGCCTTTTAAATTGTACCAGCCACCACCACTTCCTCTGGCAACTCATTCCATATACACACTACCCTCTGCGTGAAAAGGTTGCCCCTTAGGCCTGTTTTATATCTTTCCCCTCTCACCTTAAACCTGTGCCCTCTAGTTCTGGACTCCCTAACTCTGGGGAAAAGTCCATGCCCCTCATGATTGTATAAACCTCTATAAGATCACCCCCTCAACCTCTAACTCTCTGGGAAAATAGCCCCAGCCTATGATAAACCGATTTTTGGTCCCATAGGGAATCAAAGGATATGGGGAGTGATGGGCAGGGGGCATCGACTCTCAAGATCAGCCACGTTTGTTTTGAATGGCAGAGCAGGCTTAACAAGCCAAATATTTATCTCTGGTTGCATCTTTTGCATCCTTGTGGGAGTAAACATGGAACAGTGAGTCTCTGGCTGTGGACGAAGGTCATTAAGCCGAACAGATCTGGACGTTTGTGACAATTTCTCCTCCACATACAGCCACACCAGGATGTTGAGTCTACTCATTATCAATATCATCCAGTGATCACTCATTCCATTGTTCAATTGCATATGTTACATTTAAAGTGATTATGATAATTAGCACATTTCTATCTTCAGAGCACTGAATGTGAATGAAGGTTTGACAGTATCCTACTAGTTAATATTAATGTTCTGCAATTAGTGGACAGGAACGTCCAATATGTGCACCTGGCGTTGACTCAAAATGCAATAGATAATATTTCTACTGCTCTCCCACAACCTTCACTGAGAAAGAAAGACATTCAGATTTTATTTTGTAAGAGTCTCGCTCATTTGCGTCCCTCATTTCATCCCATTCTACAGAGATTACAGTTATGACGCAGTAGCTTACTGCTATTCATTGCTGAACTGGAGCTTGGAAACGAGTAGGCATTCTGTAAATAAGTATTTGGTGCTGGAAATGCTAACAATTCAGTTTGGTTGTGACTTGTATGAGTGTCTTTTTTTTTGCTGTTTGCTGGTGCTTCACAGGAAGGCCACAACCAAGCAGCATTCTGAGGTTAGCTGCAACATCTTAAGACTCCAAATCTATATTTAGCCAGCTGTCTTGGTATGGCCCATTTCTTTTTGACAGCCTAAATTATGATGTACAAAATATTGCAACAGTAAGAGAGGCTGGAGATCGATGAAAAGGACAACTTGTAGACGTAATTCCAGATTGTCATTTATTCATAAACATCTCCAGTAATGATCCCACCCAGGTTCACATAGATATCAAGTGTGAACAAACTTACCTCAGTTCTCCCACAGTTCAGTCCTGTGTGTGCCTGCAGTGACTCAGTCAGTTGCACTCTTACCTCTGAGTCAGAAGGGTGTGGGTTCCTGTCCCACTTTAGGATTTGAGCACAAAGATTAAGATTAAATATTGAGGGAATTCTGTTGGACATACCGTCTTTCAGATGAGACATTAAATTAAGGTTTTGTCTCCCCTTCAGATGGCTATGAATGATCCATCACACTATTTTGGAAACCCGCAGAGGGGTTCACCCTGGTGTTCTGATCAATATTAATCCCTCAATCAACATTGAACAAACAGACCATGGGGTCACTCTCATATTATTGTTTGTGGGAGCTTGCCAATGTGCACATATTGGCCACAAGGCTTTCTACATTACAACAGTAACTGCACTTCATCAGCTGTAAAGAGTTTTGAGAAGTCCAGTGGTAGTAAGAGATATAAATATATGCAATTTTCTCTTTTTTCTTTTCTGTGAAAGGATAAACACGAGTCATATCACCTGCAATGATTTGTTGTAGGATCATTTTAATGCTTTCATGGGATATGGGCACTGCTGGATGGGCCAAACCTTGAGAAGCTGGTAGTGAGCTACCTTCTTGAACTGATGCAGTCTAAGTGAAGTAGGAAGAGCATCAGTGCTCTTAGGAAGGGAGATCCAGGAGTTTGCAACAGTGATAGTGATGGAACGGCAATACAGTTACAAGTCAGGATGGTGTGTAGTCTGAGCTGAAAATGTGTTACTGGAAAAGCGCAGCAGGTCAGGCAGCATCCAAGGAACAGGAGAATCGATGTTTCGGGCATAAGCCCTTCTTCAGGAAGGTGTGTAGTCTGTCAGGAAACGTACAGACATTGGTGTTTGTATACAACTGCTAACTTTGTCCTTCTATGTGGTCACAGGTGCTGTCAAAGGACGCTGGGTGAGCTTGTAGAATCTTGCAGAATGCAATTTTAATAGATTTGTTTCAGAAGATAAAATGGTATATTCAATATATGAGTAATTTGAGGCATTGGACCAAGAGGAGGACATTCAGCACTCCAAGTCTGTTCTACATTAAATGCAATCTTGGCTTATCTGCATCTTAACCCCACCCATATGTCACCTGATTCATCAAGTTTGTGGAGAGTTACTCAGGACCAATAGGCCCAGAAATTGCCATGGGAAGTGTGGAACACCTAAGATGCAAGAATGGCAGGCGGAAAGTGCACATATAGCCAGCTGTAGATGCAACACTCATTCATTCGGAGGACAGTCAAACATGAGATGTCCCCACTTATTAAGGTACGTAAGGGAGGTCAGAGTGTAGTTGAAACAGAGTACAAACCTGAGAGTTTGGTGAGTAAGGAAGTGAATTGTAATACTGGACAGTATTGGTCCCTTGATTTATGATATGAGGTAAATGTATTGGAAATGTATTTGAGAGCATGTTTATTAGTCTAATTCCTGCAGTGGGTAAACTGTCTAATAAGAGTGGTTAGGTTGCTTATGCTGCAGCTAAGACGGGTAAGAGGTGACATTTGAAATATATTAGATCTCAAACACAAGGCCACTGTTTTAAAAGAATGAGGTTACCTATTTAAGATAGAGATAAGGAGAAACATTTTTTCAGAACCGACTGTGACCCAGAAAGTACACAATAGAGACATTCCAACACATAAGAGAAATTCTATGGGATGAACCCACCATCCAAAGTGAACTAAATTCAGAATATCAAATTCAAACAAAGGTCATATAATTGCGCAAAAATGAGTGGCAGATCAAAAGATCAGACAGGATATAGAAAAGAAAGCAAAAGCTAAATTGTTAAAAGATTGAAGGGGGAAAGTAGAGAGTGAGAGTAAGTCAGCCAAGAGTGTAAAAGCAGACAGGAAAAGTTTCTTCAGACATTTTAAGAAAACACTAACAAGTAAAGAGATGGCAAACAATTGAACAAATATTTTCCATTGGCCTTTACCAGAGAAGATGTGGTATCATGGCTCTGTGGTTAGCACTGCTGCCTTACAGCGTCAGAGACCCGGGTTTGGTTCCACCCTCTGGTGACTCCGTGGAGCTTGCATATTCTCCCCGTGTCTGTGTGAGTTTCCTCCGGCTTCCTTCCACAGTCTAAGAATGTGCAGGCTAGATAGAGTAGTCTTAGGAAATGCAGGGTTATAGGGAAAGGGGGATGGGTCTGGGTGGGATGCTCTTTGGAGCTGAAAATGTGTTGCTGGAAAAGCGCAGCAGGTCAGGCAGCATCCAGGGAACAGGAGAATCGACGTTTCGGGCATAAGCCCTTCTTCAGAAGAGGTATTGCAAGTGGCAAGAATGCTTCTAGGCCAAGGAAGATAGAACCAGGTTTGGCTGTGATTACCTGGCCCCACAGGATCAAATAACTGAACCTCAGCAGGATAGTGCATTAGTTCCAGCACGAATAGACATAGAAGCCTACACTGATTGTAAAAGACATTTAGCAGCCTTGGTGTATGGCTCTGTCATGTTTACTGGTGCTGAACACACACACACTATTAACAGCCACAAGCTCATAGCCTGCAGCTATTTACTGTCTAGCTCCATGCAGGCAAACACACAGAAGCTTTAATACATTTGCAAAGGGCTATTGACCTAAAAATACACAATCGAAGAATTCTGAAAATTCCTGACCAATTTGCCTTGCTGTTTTTGTCCACCAGCAGGGTCCAATCCGCCAAGGACATGCAAGTCTTGGGCATCATCCATCACCAAATTCTAGCCACCCAACGCCTGGAGGAAGAACGCCTCATCTTCTGCCTTGGGACCCTCCAAGCACACGGGATTAATGTCGATTTCACCAGTTTCCTCATCTCCCCTCCCCCTACCTTATTCCAGATCTAACCCTCCAACTTGGCATTGCCCTCTTGAATTGTCCCACCTGTCCATCTTCCTTCCCCACTACCCGCTCCGTCCTTCACTCTTACCTATCACCATCACCTCCCACCATCATCTACCTATTGCATTCCCAGTTACCTTCCCCCAGCCCCACCGCCCTCTCATTTACCTCTCAGCTCCCTTGGGTCCCCTCCCCACATTCTTGATGAAGAGCATATGCTTGAAACGACGACTCTCCTGCGCCTTGGATGCTACTTTACCGGCTGTGCTTTTCCAGCACCACACTTTTTGACCCAGGTAACATGTCAGCCTGTCTCAGCCGGTAGTACTCTTGCCTTGCAGGGAGAACGTAATGGGTTCGAGTCCCATTTCAGAGAGCTGAGAACAGAACGCAACCTGATGCTGCTTGTTGAACAGTCAGAGGTGGGTTCTTTTTTGGCTGATCCAACAAACATGCTCAAGTGGAAGTATAAGGTGCCTGTCCTGCTGTGCCTTTTCCAGCGCCACACTTTATCAACTCTGACTCTCCAGCATCTGTAGTCCTCACTATCTCCTAGTATAAGGTCACACACAGTGTTCTGTTCCTCATTTCCTCAACAAAATTAATCCCTCTGCAAACAACACAACAACTGGGCATTATTATTACATTGCTATTTCTGGGATCTTCCTGTGTGTGATTTTTGTGTATTACAACAGTGACGATGCTACGAAAGGGGTTCCCATTCAATAGCATGAAGTAAAGAAGGATGTGAATCCTCTTTATTAAAAGGGTTTCAAAGAGGCTTAGAAGGACAAATTCAGCTGGAGTTCTCATTCTGGATTGACACTGAGTGACCGAGTGGATCTGAAAAGGGATTGTGCCTGGTTCTGTAATCACCTCAAGCCCTATATGGGTGGCAGTGATTAGCACTGCTGCCTCACAGCACCAGGGACCTGAGTTCGATTCCACCCTCGGGTGACTATCTGTGTGGAGTTTGCAAGTTCTCCCCATGTCTACGTGGGTTTTGTCCAGTTGCTCTGGTTTTCTATCACAGTTCAAAGGTTTTCTCATCAAAGATGTGCAGGCTAGGTGGATCAGCCATGGGAAATGCAGGGTTACAGGGATAGGATAGGGTGGAGAAAGTGAGGACTGTAGATGCTGAAGATCAGAGCTGAAAGTGTGTTGCTGGAAAAGCGCAGCAGGTCAGGCAGCATCCAAGGAGCAGGAGAATCGACGTTTCGGGGTTGAGCCCTTCTTCAGGATAGAGTGGGTCTGGGTGCGATGCTGTTTGGAGGGTTGATGTGAACTTGATAGGCCAAATGGTCTGCTTGTATATTGTAGGGATTCTATGATTCCATAGCCCTAAGCTCCACCAATTCTGACATGGAGTATGGGTGATATTAATCATTCCACCATTGATGGCTGGGCATTCAACCACCAGTTACATGAGCTCTAGATTTCCCTTCCCAAACCTCTCAATCTCTCTCTCCTCCTTTAGAGGCGACCTCTATGACCAAGCTCATGCGAATCAGCCATCAAATTTTGTTTGTCCTTCGAATCTTTCTGCTCTGTAAAGCATGCTACATAAATGCAAGTTGTTGTTAATTATGTCCAGACACTTTATCAATATCAGCTCCTGCCTATTAGTAAAATCACTTGCCCTTTTGCCTCCTTGCATCCCACCAAAATAAGCCTGTCCTTTGGCCTCCTCACTCCTCACCAGTAGATGCAGGTGGAACTGGAACTGAAAGGGAAATTTTCAGTCATGGTTTTCACACTGAGAATGAAGCGTGCCAAAAGAGTTTCATCTCAGGAGGTACCATCTGTGGAAGCCACGACTAAACACCTTTCTGGCAGAAACTCCCCACCCCTCCCACCAACCCCCCACCCCCACGCCACCCAGCATCCCCCATGAGACATCTTTTGCAGAGGGTACATGATAATGAAAGGTTCTTCTATGTAAATGGTTTCACACTGTTGTTGCTTGGCTCTGCATAGACCTTGGGTGCCTGGAGCACATTGTGCAACAGGTGGTTGTGTGTAACCTGACTTGGGGATGCGGTGTACAGTCACACAGGAGTGACAAGTGAGAACTACTCACTGTGTTTAAAGAAAACAAACTTGCATTCCTGTAGCACCTTTCACAACCTCCGGATGGCCCACCGTGCCTTGCCACCTGTGAAGTACTCACTGTTGTTTCTTTCCTTTACGGGATGTGGGATTCACTGCAAATACATCATTATTTGCTGCCCATCTTTACTGCCCTTGTGTCCAGTGACTCAGCGAGTTAAGCATCAGCCACATTGCTGTGGGGCTGGAGTCAGGGTACACAAGACAGGCTAAGCACAGCAGTTTTACTCTTTAAAAGACATCAGTGAAACATAGGGACTTTTAAACTGACACCAGATAGTGGTTTCATACAAAATTACGTGACCACTTTTAATTTAAGTTCGTCCAGCTACCACAGTAGGATTTGAACCCATATCACCAAAGCAGTAGTCTCAACCTCTGCATTACTCACCACTACTGAATGCCATTGCCTGCCCATTGTTGTAATGCAGGAAGTACAGCCAATCAGCACACAGGAAGCTCTCCCCATGGCAATGAGCCAGGTCATTTGTCTTTTTTAGTGATATTTATTAAGAATATATATATCAACCAAACGCCTTGCTAGAGACATCACAGAGGGCAGTTAAGAGTCAATCACATTGAATCACCCACTTTATGGTGAGTCTGGTGTCACGTGTAAACTCAGCTGAGTAAAGATGGCATTACCATTGCTGAGCTGAAAATGTGTTGCTGGAAAAGCGCAGCAGGTCAGGCAGCATCCAAGGAGCAGGAGAATCGACGTTTCGGGCATGAGCCCTTCTTCAGGAATGAGGAAAGTGTGTCCAGCAGGCTAAGATAAAAGGTAGGGAGGAGGGACTTGGGGGAGGGGAGTTGAAAATGCGATAGGTGGAAGGAAGTCAAGGTGAGGGTGATAGGCCGGAGTGGGGGTGGGGGTAGGGGCGGAGAGGTCAGGAAGAAGATTGCAGGTTAGGAAGGCAGTGCTGAGTTCGAGGGATTTGACTGAGACAAGATGGGGGGAGGGGAAATGAGGAAACTGGAGAAATCCAAGTTCATCCCTTGTGGTTGGAGGGTTCCTAGGCGGAAGATGAGGCGCTCTTCCTCCAACCGTCATGTTGCTATGGTCTGGCGATGGAGGAGTCCTTGGTGGAGTGGGAGGGGGAATTGAAGTGTTGAGCCACGGGGTGGTTGGGTTGGTTGGTCCGGGTGTCCCAGAGGTGTTCTCTGAAACGTTCCGCAAGTAGGCGGCCTGTCTCCCCAATATAGAGGCGGCCACATCGGGTGCAGCGGATGCAGTAAATGATGTGTGTGGAGGTGCAGGTGAATTTGTGGCGGATATGGAAGGCCTTGGAGCATTGGACGGAAGTAAGGGGGGAGGTGTGGGCGCAAGTTTTGCATTTCTTGCGGTTGCAGGAGAAGGTGCCGGGAGTGGTGGTCAGGTTGGTGGGGGGTATGGACCTGACGAGGGAGTCATGGAGGGACTGGTATTTTCGGAACGCTGATAGGGGAGGGGAGGGAAATATATCTCTGGTGGTGGGGTCCGTTTGGAGATGGCGGAATTGACGACGGATGATACGATGTATATGGAGGTTGGTGGGGTGGTAGGTGAGAACCAGTGGGGTTCTGTCCTGGTGGGGATTGGAGGGGCGGGGCTCAAGGGCGGAGGAGCGGGAAGTGGAGGAGATGTGGTGGAGGGCATCGTCGATCATGTCTGGGGGGAAATTGAACTGGACTAGCCATATTGATACTGTGGCTTAAACAGCAAGTCAGAGGTCAGGAATCCTGCAACAAGTAACTCACCTCCTGACTCCCCAAAGTCTGTCCACCATCAAAGACACAAGTAAAGTCCATCACATTGCCCAACCGTTACCTGGATGAGTCCAGTTCCAACAATAAAATGGCATGACACCGTCCAGCCTGCTTGATTGGCACCACATCCACAGGCATTCAGTCATCCCGCCACTGATGCTCAGTAGCAGGAATGTTCACTGTATACTGCAGAAATTCACCAAGGTTCCTTAAAAAGCACCTTCCACACCCATAGCTACTAACATCTAGAAAGACAGTAGATACATGGCAACACCACCAGCTGCAAGTTCCCCTCCAAGCCATACACCATTCTGACTTGGAAATATGTTGTTCCTTCAGTATCACTGAAACTCCACTGGTACTGTTGGTCTCCCTACACCTAATGACTTACAGCAGTTCAAGAAGGCAGCTTCCCACCACCTCCTCAAGAATAGCTAGGACTAGACAACAACTGTTGGCCTAGCTAGTGAAGCCCTTGAATTTCCATGAATGAATAATAAAAAAAGAATATTGCCTGATACACCAGGGAGAACTCTCTGAACACCTTCAGAAGTGTCACGGGAGGTATTACTTAAGAGGACAGATGGGTCTATAGTTGATCAAGGATAGCAGGTGCATGGGAATACAGTCATCTCCAAAATGACCTTCCATTAAGCCCCACACCATCCTGAATTGGAACTATATGCTGGTTCCTTCTCTGTTGCTGTGTCAAAAAGTTCTCAGAACCCCTTTCTAATAGCACTATGCATGTACCTAATCCCATGGACTGCAGCAGTTCAAGATGATGGTTAAAGAACAATTAGGAATGGGCAATAAATAACAAACATGCCTGCATCCTCAAGTGGCCTGCTTAAAAAAACTGAATGTGGAGTAAAGTACCCTTCTGGCACTCAGCTTGATCTCTGAAAGTGTTGACATTGATGACTTCTGCTGATGTAATAGATGGGATGTGAAGGTGAAAATTAGCCAACTACTCCTCGGCGCCCCCAGGGGTATGGATGAAAAGCACAGGCTGGAGTATGGGCTCAAGCCTCAGCTGCCACATCCGTCATAGTCTGGTCAGTGGAAGCCACTGCTTACTCCGAGACTGAAGAGTGGGCGGTTTGAAATGGAGACTGGAAAGTTGCCAGCTTTCCCGAGGGTTTAAAATTACTAGCTGAGTTCCCAGGGGAACAGATTGATAAGAGGTGAAAATCTTTATTGGTCTCAAAAAATTGTTAAGCCAACCTCTGACACCAAGATAAAACAAAGATCTCATGGTAAATGTACACTCTCTAATCATGAGGATCAGAGAGATAGGGGGGTGGCCAAATTCTGCTGGAGTGGTCCAGTCTCCATGGCATTGTAGTGTGCAGCCTGGAGAAAGATGACAGGAACACTAAAAAAAAGATTGTGCATTTTGCTTATTTTTTTTGTCATTTTCTTTACCAGATATAAAAAAAAGGGGAAAGAACTCTGGCTGGCAATCAAGCAACATCCAGTTGGGTGATGAGTTTTTCTTTTAGCTTTCTGATTGGTGTAGAAAGACAATGTGTCACAAAGATAGACACATCAGCCAACTGGAGTGCGAGAGCAAGTCATGGGCTGAAACCGCCAGGAATGCATTTACTCAGGCTGGCAACCATAAGATCACACCTCCAGATGCGGGACCTGTACACCAGTGCACTAAAGGCTGGGCACCACTAGTGAAGTCTGTTTGTCAACCCTTCCCATAAATAGTGACTCACGGGATGCAATGTGGAATTTGTGGAGTAGCTTGTTGTGTCTGGATTGAGTTGGCTGCAGTTTAGTGGAACGGCCTGTGGCTACTGCTCATACATGAATCCTTAGTCAGCAGACAGCAAATGACAAAAAGGGTTCTCTCTGAGGGTCTATGGTAGTGGGAGGGGGTGGGAGCCACTGTAATAGAGTGGACATCACAACCCTTGCCCTAGACAGGAAGTAATGATGAATAACACGGGGAAATCTTGTTCTCAAAAACATGACATGTCAAATACATTTGCCAAAGGAAACCGCTTAGAGAGCGAGCCATTTGTTTTTTTTATCGGTTTGTTTTTTTTCCCCTTTGGAATACGCTGTTTGACTTTCTGGTTTGCATTTCAGCTCAACCTCAATTTTTAAAAGAAAATAAAATATTAATGAGCTGTTGCTCAAAAGTTACACGCCAGTTGTTACAAGTTGAATCATTCCAACGTGGATATTTTACTCAGCCAGTCTCAGAATAGGTTGGAGCTCTTTTTTCTGAACAAAGGCTTCAACCATAACATAGAAAGGGGGTCCACCGCCAATTAAAAGTGGAATGTTCTGGGGCAGCCCCAATGTGTGACACAAACGTGTGAGTGTGTTCGTTCATTCGTTCTTGCTTGCGAGTAGGAAATTCTCGATGGTGGGCCAGCTCATTAGACACAGTAAAGTCCTGACCACGAGATCTACAAATATGGGGAAGCTGTCCAACTCTGCTGCCTCCTCCTCCCACTCAGGGCCTACCATCATTGGGTTAAACTGCTTCTGAATGACTCCAGATGGTTTTTCCTCCGCTATCCTTGCCTGAAAAACTTTCGCAGTTTTGTTTAATGTTGCACTGCTTCCTGACATTGGTCTTAAACTTGTCCGTTATCAGTCTGTATGTATATCCTCTGAGCTTACAGCTGTGGTTTAACATGTAATAGTGGTTAGAGTTAACCTTTTCCATCCCACTTAGTATCACAGAAGAGTCCTTTGTCATTGTAGTCGCCTTTCAAGTGTAAAAAACCCAGCTTTTTCTAACTTTGTCTCATTACTAAGTCTTCTCATAACGAAGTCATGACTGAATTCACCTCATGTTTTAGTAATTTCTAGGTGATATTATAATTCGTTCTCTGTCTTCAGGAGCTGTTCTCCCACCTTTGTAATTTGTCATAATCGCAACTTTCCCCAAAACATCCATCCCTGACCTGTCTGCCCTTGCAAACTATTATTCCATCCGTACCTTCAGGTCCTCTATTGGAAGTGGGTGGGGTGGGAATGTCAGTATTGGGCCTTTTCTCTTCGGACTTAATCCTGGTGGAGGTGAGAAGGCAGTGGAATTTGTGTACCTCTCCACCCCACCTAATGAAGTGTTCTTCCTGCCTCCAAGCTCATCATTTCTAGCAACAGAAGGTTTCGGCCTACATCTTTCCTCCTTGTTGCTTCTTCCAAAGGCAAAGAATGAACTTCTACAAGCTGACACTACCGTACCTACCTTTTCAGCACATACCCGAACACCACAACTAAGCGTGCTATTAAACTGATGGTCCAACATACACTCTTGGATGGGCTGCTCTGTCTTCTAGACAACCATGAGGAATAATTGCTTCCAATATAAATTCTGCCACTAGACCACCAATTCCATTCCTCCTTGGCCATCGCCCGAGGTTGAACTTTTCGCTGTCAAGAAGGCAGGGCTTTCATTGTGACCTCAGCTAGCTACAGGAATCAAAGCAACACTGTTGGCATCATTCTGTGTTGCAAACCAGCCACCCAGCCAACTAGAACTAGAAGCAGGAGTAGGCAATCTGGCCCCTCAGGTCAGATAATGGCTGATCATCTTGTGGCCTCAGCTCCACTTACCCACCCACTCACCATAACCCTTAATTCCTTTACTGTTCAAAAATCAATCTATCTTTGCCTTAAACACATTCAACGAGGTCGTCTCAACTGCTTCACTGGGCAGGGAATTCCACAGATTCACAACCCTTTGGGTGAAGAAGTTCCTCCTCAGCTCAGTCCTAAATCTGCTCCCCTTTATTTTGAGGCTATGCCCCCTAGCTCTAGTTTCACCCCCCAGTGAAACAACCTCCCTGCTTCTATCTTATCTATTCCTTCATAATTATATATGTTTCTATAAAATCCCCCCATATTTGTGTAAATTCCAATGAGTACAGTCCCAGTTTACTCAGTCTCTCCTCACAAAGCAATCCTCTCAACTCCAGAATCAACCGAGTGAACCTCCGTTCCACCCCTTCCAAGTGTCAGTACATACTTTCTCAAGTAAGGAGACCAAAACTAAGCCAATTGACGCACAGTTATGAAACAGGAGTACTAGAAAAATTGTCTAATATTATAGGGCAGAAATGGCAGTTAAAACAGAGTGTGCTACCCCATGGGGGATTATTTCTTATAATATATATTTAAAATATATGTAAAGCTGTGTTTGTGTGTGTATTAACCCTGTTCTCTAAGGTGACTGATTTGGAAGAAGAGCAGGTGAGTTCCCCCTTGTGTCCTGATCCTTATTTATTCTTCAATCAACAACACAGGAAATAAACTATCTGGTCATTATTTCGATGTTGTTGTTGTTGGGATCTTCCTGTGCACAAATTAACTCCTGTTTCCTTTTCTACATCACAATTGCACTTCCAAAGTATTTCTGCAAAGCCGTTAGGGTCATCCTGTGGCCATGAGAGATGCTACATAAATACAAACATTTATTGTTCACCACCCTCACTTAAATGATCATCACATTTCAAAACAAAAATGAATACCTCTTCCTCTCAGCATTCCACAGCTCTGTCATACACTGCTGAAAACTACAATGCTGGTTTTTTTTCAAATTTCAGTTTCAAGGTGCCACTGAAATTATAAATTAGTAAAGACAGATGATACTGTCAAGATGATCAAATTGATGATCATCCCCTCTCTCTAAGCATCTTGTGGGGGCGGTTACCACGACAACACAGCCCCTTTAAAGGACAGCATCGCATCAGACTCAGAGTGATGCAGTGCCCTGTCATTTCTGATTGAATAGTGAATAACTTAACCTGAAAAGTATTACCTCAGTTTTTGAAGGTTATATGTAGTTTGTCTTGAACAACTTTCACATGTCTGTGGGCAAAGTCACCTCAGTAGGGATCCACTGTACCCATTCAACTCAGTATCTCCTGAGTTGAGGACATTACACCAAACTCTATTTCTCGTGTCCAGCCTGGCTCACACACCAAATCCCCTTTTCCTTTCATTTCTTCTGATTCCTGGCCTATACTTACCTATGTTTTAAGTAAATTATCGGTTTTAAAATTGACTTTGTGTGCCAGCCCCTTCCTCCCAGTGCCAGGGAGGGGCTAAGCCAGGTGAGATTGAAAAACAGGATGAGAATATTAAAATGGAGACATGGAGAAAGAGTGCCTGTATCTGTATCCACCTCCAACCCCCAAACCCTCAGAAATATCTCTGCTCCTCCTACTCTGGCCTTGTGAGCTTCTCTGATTTTAATTCCTCCATTATTTTGGCCATGCCTCGATCTTGCACTTTGGAATTCTTTCCCTAAACCTCTCTGTCTCTCTCATGCACCCTCCTTCTTTAAAACATTTCGTGACAAAATTTATTTTGATCATCAGCCCTAGATGGCCTTTGGTGGCAACTCTTGTTTGATAATATGCTTCTGTGAGATAACTTACAGTGTTTTATTACATTAAAGGCACAACGTACAAGTTGTAGCTGTTCGGATATATGCTGAAGTGTCCACTCAGGCATGTGTTAAATTCAACTGTAAATTGAAACCGCCATCAGTTATTTTAGTTTAATGTGGAACATGTGAAAGATAAATAAACAAAAATAAACCATAGAGTGGCACGGTGGCTCAGTGGTTAGCACTGCTGTCTCACAGCGCCAGGAACCTGGGTTTGATTTCAGCCTCAGGCGACGGTGTGGAGTTTGTACATTCTCCTAATGTCTGTGTGGGTTTCAGCCAAGTGCTCTGGTTTCCTCCCATAGTCCAAATATGTTCAGGTTAGGTGAATTGGCCAGGCTAAATTGACCCATAGTGTCTGGGGTGTGCAGGCTGAGTGGATTAACCACTGTAAATACAGGGTTATGGGGATTGGGTGGGGGTGTGGGTCTGGCTGGGATGCTTTTCTTCAGATGACTGGTGTGGATGCAATGGACTGAATGGCCTCTTTTTGCACTGTAGGAATTCTAGAATATCTTGTGGGGCTCCATAATGGGGTGACATTGGTAATATTGTTTGACAAGTTGTTAATCGTTTGTAAGTTTTTGAGATAGACTGTTCTGAGGGGGTCATTAGATAAATACATCGCAGTGTGCACTCACTTTGAGATGCTGGTCAGAACTGAAGTAACTAAGCTCAGTTGAGTTATACCACAAACAACAAGGTGAAATGAGCTGGGAGAAAGGCTTGGGTGCGGGATCAATGATGGCATGGACTTGTTGCGCAGAGTGGGTGTGTTAGTAAGCTGGGACTACTGGTGTAAGAGCATTCGCGTGCGTCTGTGTGTGTGTTTTTGTGTGTGTGTTTTTATGTGTATTCTTTGCCTCCAAAGGGCCCTACAAAATAAACCATTTGCATCTACATAGCACTTTCCAGGTGCTCAGGCTGTCCTGAAATGTTTTGTAACCAACGCTGTTTTTTTAAATATAGTCACTGTTGAAATGTAGAAAACACCAGCAAATTTTCACACAGCAAGATCCCACAAACAGATCCATGACCAGATAATCTGTTTCAGTCTTGCTGGTTGGACTACAAATACTGCTCTTTGTTGAACAATGGCCATAGAATTTTCTTTGTCCACCCCTGAGAGGACACACAAGACTTGACGTAAAATTACATTCAAAAGACAGCACCTCTGACAGTGCTGCACTCCGTACGTACAGAAGCCCCATTAGGGTAATAACTAAGAGCTCCAAAAGCCCAATGAACTGGACTACGGCATGAGTCAGGAAGAGAAAATTCGTCAAAACAGCAAATAAAGATACACCTCACAAGACACTTTACTGAATGACAAAAGCTCTTTAACTTGACAGCAGTAATATAGCAAGATCAAAGGAAGGCAAATTTAATGTATTTTAAAATAATTTCAAGCTTATTATGTTCTCATTTTAAAAGACAATGCAGATTTCAATTATTATTAGTCATGAACTGCCTGAAGTAGCTTCAGTGGATTATTATTTTGATAACTTTCTCACTTGTCACTCAGGTGATAGTTAACCCTTTAGTGACAATACATGTCTCTGCTTAGCAGGGGACTGTGTATCCAATGTGTGCTCATCTTTAGTCAACCTGTATTAGGTTTACAATGGTCTCTCTGAAGTCCCCAAATCATTTGTACTTGATGGATATGTTCCACAGAATATTGGCACATTACAGATTTTGGTTCTTGTAATGTTGTGATTGGTGAAATGGCCTTGGTTAATGAAGACCATTAACAAGAGAAGTCAGAGGAGAGAAAAAAGTGATTTTTAGTACAAAGCTTTATTTTAAGAAAGAATAACTTAATTTTAATGTTTTCCTGTATATTAGAAGTGTGAGAGTTAGTCTTTGTTGATGTCAGTCAGAACTGTTAAGATTAGAACAAAGAACAATCCAGCGCAGGAACAGGCCCTTCGGCCCTCCAAACCTGCACTGAAACCATTTGCCCTTCCATACTAAAATTTGTCTTCACTTGCAGGATCCGTATCCCTCTATTCCCCTCTTATTCATAGAACATAGAACATTATAATGCAGTAAGGCCCTTCAGCCCTTGATGTTGCGCTGACCTATGAAATCAATCTGAAGCCGATCTAACCTATACTATTCCATTCTTGTCTATGTGCCTATCCAATGACCATTTAAATGCAGTTAATGTTGGCGAGTCTACCACTGTTGAAGGTAGTGCGTTCCATGCCCCTACTACTCTCTGAATAAAGAAACTACCTCTGACATCTGTACTATGTCTATCACCCCTCAATTTAAAGCTATGTTCCCTCGTGCGAGCCATCACCATCTGAGGAAAAAGGCTTTCACAGTCCACCATATCTAACCCTCTGATTATCTTAGATGTCTCAATCAAGTCACCTCTCAATCTTCTTCTGTCTAACAAAAACAGCCTCAAGTCCCTCAGTCTTTCCTCATAAGACTTTCCCTCCATACCAGGCAACATCGTAGTAAATCTTTTCTGAACCCTTTCCAAAGTTTCCACATCCTCTTATCATGGAGTGACCAGAACTGTACGCAATACTCCAAATGTGGTCGCACCACGTATTTGTCCAGGTGTTTCTTCAACACTGCTATTGTGTCTGCTTCCCCATCTGCTCTGACAGTGCGTTCCAGGCACTCTCCACTCTTTGTGTGAAAAACTTGTCTCACGCATCTCTTTTCAACATCACCAACCACCTACTGCACCTTGAACCGGTGTCCTCTCGCGATTGACCCCTCCACTCTGGGAAAAAGCCTCAGACTTTCCATTCATTACTTTCACGTAGCCTCAGTTACAGGGAAGGGAATAGGGCCTGCTCCTCATCACTGTGCAATTATGCTCTCTGAGGAGTTATACTTTTTACTCCTCCATCCCAGTCATGCCTTCCCTTACCTTGCAAAAGATTCAAAGGCACTCTGTACTTCTGATATGCTCAGCTCTAGAAGGAAAGCAATCTAACAAGCTCATCAAACCGTGAGGCCATTGACCTCTGCCTAAATCTCTTCTGCATCACGGATATCCTGTGCCTCGCCTTCGGTTGCCTAGCTATCTCACTCATTCTCTTTACCCTTTGGCGTGCATTAAACCTATCTGTTTGAACAAGCCTTTACTCATCCGTCCTAATGTCTCAATGAATAATTACATTGCACAGAAACAGACCATTCAGCTCAACTGTTCTGGACTGGTATTTATTGTCCACACATGCCTCCTCCCAGCCTGCTTCATCTAATGCCTCAATATATCCTTTTATTCAAGCAGACCATATAGGTTTTAAGCAAGAGGCAGGGAGAGAGGTATTTGGACGAATGCATTTTACACATTCTCTCCGTGTCTGAGTGGGTTTCCTCCGGGTGCTCCAGTTTCCTCCCACAATCTAAAGATGTGCAGGTTAGGGTAATTTGACCATGCTAAATTGCCCATAGTGCCCAGGGATGCATTAGTCAGGGGTAAATGTAGAGAAATGGGGAATGGATTTGGATGGGATACTCTTCAGAGGGTCAGGGTGGACTTGTGGGGCTGAAGGGCCTGTTTCCACACTGTAGGGATTCTTTTTCTTCTGTAGCTTGTACCTTGTGACTTGCTATACTCATATGAACTCTGATGTCGCTGCTTTCTGTATTAAGACCCTAAGACATGGAGCAAAAGCAGTCCATTTGGTCCATCAAGTCTGCAACAGCATTCAATAAGGTCATGACTGTTCTGGTAATCATCAACTCTACCTTCTTGCCCTTTCCACGTAACTCTTGATTCTCTTACTGATTAAAAATTTGTCTATCTCAACCTTTAATATACTTAAGGGTGGTAGGGTGGCTCGGTGGTTAGCACTATGCCAGGGACCTGGGTTTGATTCCAACCTCAGGCGACTGTCTGTGTGGAGTTTACACATTCTCCCCTTGTCTGTGTGGGTTTCCTCCGGGTGCCCCGGTTTCCTCCCACAATCTAAAGATGTACAGGTTAGGGTGTATTGACCATGCTAAATTGCCCACAATGACCAAGGATGTGCAGGCTAGGTGGATTAGCCATTGGAAATGCAGGGTTACAGGGATAGGATAGGCAGGTGGTTCTGGGTGGGATGTTCTTCAGAGGAGTGGTGTGGATTTGATGGAACAAAAGGCCTGCTTCACACTGTAGGGATTCTATAATTCTAAATAGTATAGCTTGGCAAACATCTGCAATAAAGAATTCCACAATTCATGAGAAGATATTCCTCATCTCTATCCTAACTGGGCAACCCTTTACTCTGAAATTACACCTCTAGTCCTAAGCTCTCCCACTGCATTTGCCTTGTCAAGTCACCCTAAGAATCGTGTATGTTTCAATAAGGTTGCCTCTCATTCTTCTAAACTCCAATAAGTACAGTTCAAACTTACTCAATCTCTCATCATAAGAAAATCCCTCCATACCTCGGATCATCTTAGCAACCTCCACTGGCCGATTCCTTTGTCTCTCATGTGTTTGCCCAGCTCCCCATTAAACGCATCCACACTATTCAGTTCAACTATTACCAAAAGTAATGTGTTACACACTGTCACCACTTTCTGCATAAGGTTGTTCCTTCTGAATTCTCTATTGAATTTATGAGTCTTAGAGTCAAAACAGAACAGAAGAAGGTCACTGGCCCCATCACTTTGTAGAGCAGCCTAGTCAGTCTCATTCCCCTGACCATCTTATACCAATGGCCCCAGGTTCCCATAGAATCCCTGGAGTGTGGAAGCAAGCCATTCAGCCCATCAAGTTCACAATGATCCTGTGAAGAGCATCCCACCAGACCCTGCCCCCACCCATAACCCTGCATTCTTCACTACCAATTCACCTGGCCTGCATTCCTTTGCACTGTGAGAGGAAACTGGAGCACCTCGAGGAAACCCATGCAGTCACAGGGAGAATGTGCAAACTCCACACAGCCGCCAGAGGGTGGAATCGAACCCAGGTCCCTGGCATTCTGAGGCAGCAGTGCTAACCACTGAGCCACCGTGCCACTCTACCCACAGCAAGGTAGGGGTCTGGTCTTACCCACACATAGAAATAACTTCTCTACATCTAACATATCGAACTCTTTCACTATTAAAGGCTTCTTTCAGGTCATCCCTCCTTTTCTTTTGATAAAGGAGTGCTCCAGCTTACTCAATCTTTTATGATTGTATAACCTCTAAACTTTGAGGTCCAGTATACATGGGCATTAAAGAGCAAACAGCACTATATGGAGAAGAGTAGAATGTCATTCCAATGATGTGGCCAATATTTCTTCCTCAACTAATATGAATCTCAAGGTGGTGTGGCAATGCGTTAACTTGTCACTGTGTTTTTGTGTGGGATATTGTATGTAGGATTGATATCTATATGTTAATAGGTAGATTGTATCATCAGTGATGTGGATGACATGGGTCCAGGACCTGACGGAAGGAAGTTACAGTGAGCTTCTGCTCTATCATGCTTCTGTCTATAGCTTAATTGTTAATAAATGTGACTCTTTTTTACTGGTGTGCACTAGTATGGTGAGAGTGGTGCTGGAAAAGCACAGCAGGTCAGACAGCATCCGAGGAGCAGGAAAAATCGACGTTTCGGACAAAAGCTCTTCACCACTCCTGATGAAGGGCTTTTGCCCGAAATGTCGATTTTTCCTGCTCCTCGGATGCTGCCTGACCTGCTGTGCTTTTCCAGCACCACTCTAATCTTGACTCTGATCTCCAGCATCTGCAGTACCCACTTCCATCCTGCATTAGTATGGTGCCTGGTCCTTGTCTCTCTGGCGCTCTGCTTGTGGTATTATTGCAGGATATGTTGGTATTTATCAACATTGTGAAGCTACTATACCGACATTAAGTACTCTGTCCCCAAATGGACAACAGCACAGTGCTAATGGGCCTTAGTCATATTAGACCTGACTACTTTACAGTCACCCTGACCCATTGCACATTCTGAAGGCTTGACTCAGAAGTGTTTCCAGGAGCAACGTTGATCATTGAAAATCTTCAGAGCCATTTTCTATCCCTGCCTATCCTCTTTCTTCAATGTAATGGAATGGCTTTAGCTGATTTAATGCAGTTATAAGTAAACACTCTTTAACCCAGGATTACACCGTGTATTAGCTCCTCTTTTCAAGTCAGTCAAAGCCGAGACGATGCGTGGGTTTAAATACTCCACAGTTTTCACGTTATAGAAAGTTAAATATTAATAAACTTCAAACATTTCATACTTTTTCCACTAAAAATGCTGGCGTAGCAATATAGCATATCAGTCAGAAAAGTCCCCCGATTTGTCTTATGTGAGCCGATCTTTATGCTAAAGGGAAAGAAATAGTTGCATTTCTATTATGCTTATTGTCACCTCAAAGTTCTTAACAGCCAATCAAGTCGTTCTGGAATTGTCGTCACTGCTGTAATGTTGAAGCCAAATTGCACACGGGCCTTATCTGAGACAAAAGACCACACCTCTGACAATGCACTCCACTGGGACAGTCAGTCCAGATTTTATCCCCCAACGTCTGGCGCAGTCCTTGAACCCTAAACTTCAGGAGTAAGAGCATTACTCACTGAGCAACAGTTGATACCTACTGGTATCAGCGACAACTAAGCTCGTTGCTGCCAGCATAGGAGAGAGAGGAGACAAACAGAAAATATAGACTTTCTGCTTGAAATCTCCACCTGCAATTACCTCCATTGGACAATCTGATGTATGGACGGGACCAGGCTTAACTGTGATGCTTCTGGCAGTCAAATAATTGCAGGGGTCCCACATGACCACATGAGTGTGATGGAGGAACTGTGACCCAATGGTGTGAGCTAATCAAGGAGATGAGGGGCATTCAGATAAAAGGAAATTATTCTGACTGAGATAACTCAGAGATCCTTCAACACTGAAGGTGATCATTCAGTTCAGAGTGCCTGGACTGGGATGAACTAAATGTAGAAAACCAATTTCTCAGTAAAGAGGAACTTTGATTGAAGTTGACTGTATATGGTAATAAAGCGAAGCATAGGCAGCTATGTATATTGCACGGGAGAAACGACAGGATGTTTGTCAGTCTGAAGCTTGAGGCTACAATACATATCATCTGTGATTTCTGTAGCACAGTTGGTCCTTTACTATTTGATAGTCAATGAATGAAACTTGAAACTGACTGAAGCCACAGATAATGGCAAAGTAACGGTCTCAAAAAACTCCTAATGTCAGTTGGCACGTTTCTGCACATATTCTTTGGAAAACAACATCACCGTTTTTACTGAAAGTCCCCTTGTACTGCTGTTGAATGAGAGCTACCTTTTTTTTTATCTTAAACGTGGCATGGATCCTTATACACTTGACGCAAGTTCCATCTTTGAAGTGGTTTTAACATCAAGATGAAAACAAAAGGCCCACTGACTGAGTGAGCAGGGGGGGGGGGGGGCGGTGCGGGAGGCCAGCAATGTTTGAGATCTTCCTCCTGCCTGGTGAATGCTGAGAAATGACTGGCAGCATTGTTCCAGCCTCCAAGGTGGCTGCTATTATTCCAACTGCAGCACCCCCATCCCTCCCACTGAGAGTTGTGGGCTCTTTAATGGTGTGAGTGAAGGTGCTTGGATGGATGCTAACTTCTGGCTTGTGGCTGAGTAGGTGGTACTAGGTGAGGCATTACCACTTCCTCTCTGTCATGGACGAGCCTGGGAGCAGTGCTTCTACAGAGCCATGCG
This sequence comes from Chiloscyllium plagiosum, assembly GCF_037043375.1. Lineage (NCBI taxonomy): Eukaryota > Metazoa > Chordata > Chondrichthyes > Orectolobiformes > Hemiscylliidae > Chiloscyllium > Chiloscyllium plagiosum. Next base: position 10,131,493 of record NW_028270183.1, read on the forward strand.
GGATCCCCTGTAGCTCTGAATCTTGCTGGCTGACCCATCACCTGCCTTTCCAAAATAGGACACCACTTTTGGCTGCCTGATATTGTGGCACCCTGGGGTGCTGGCCACTCCAGCGTGTTCACTTGAGAGAGTATGTACTGGCTCTGGAGGGGGGCACTAGGGTGGCACGGTGGCACGGTGGCTCAGTGGTTAGCACTTCTGCCTCACAGCGCCAGGGACCCGGGTTCAATTCCCGCCTCGGGCAACTGTCTGTGTGGAGTTTGCACATTCTCCCCGTGTCTGCGTGGGTTTCCTCCGGGTGCTCCGGTTTCCCCCCACAGTCCAAAGATGTGCAGGTCAGGTGAATTGGCCAAATTAAATTGCCCTAGTGTTAGAGGTAAATGTAGGGGAATGTGTCTGGGTGGGGTGCTCTTTGGAGGGTCGCTGTGGACTTGTTGGGCCAAAGGGCCTGTTTCCACACTGTAGGGAATCTAATCAGTGAATGTTCATTTGGTTAATTCCGGAGTTGAGAGGTTTGGCTTCTTAGGATAGACTGAAGTATAGGGCTATACTCATTGCAATTTAGAAGAATGAGGGGGGATCTTATAGAAACATACAAAATTATGATGGGAATATATAAGATGGGAGATTGTTTCCAGTGGGGGCGAGGGGCGGGGGTGGGTGAAATAAAATGAGGGGGCAGAGCCTCAAAATAAGGGGGGGCAGATTTAGGACTGAGTGGAGGAGGAACTTCTTCACCCAAAGGGTTGTGAATCTGTGGAATTCCCTGCCCAGTGAAGCAGCTGAGGCTACCTCACTGAATGTTTTTAAGGCAAAGATAGATAGATTTTTGAACAGTAAAGGAACTAAGGGTTATGGTGAGGGGGTGGGTAAGTGGAGCTGAGTCCATGAAAAGATCAGCCATGATCTTATTGAATGGCGGAGTAGGCCCGAGGATCCAGGTGGTCTCCTCCTGTTCCTGGTTCTTATGCTCTCATTCTTCCATGGACCTGCCGAATGTTAATGTTCAACCCTGCCCTCAAAAGTCCCAGTTGGTGACTCTCTGGTGCACTGGTTTAAAACCTACCATGAAAGGTTGAACTAAGCCCCCCCCCCTCTGAATATAAAAGATCTCACAGCTGTATACAGAAAAATTTATAAGGCTTTATCAGTTAAGGCAGGTGCGGAACAAAGGTGGGTAAATGGAGTTAAGATACATAACTGCAATAATCTAATTGAAGGCCGGAGCAGGTACAAGAGTGTGACTAGCTTATTCCTGCTTCAATGCGACCCTGGCTGGGATGCAGTTCCACTTACATCATCCTAATGGGAAATGCTGATCTAGATGGTTGGAGTTTGCAGTTTATTGGACCGAGGGAAGAGCTGAGCTGATTCTGATCCTATTCAGCATCATCACATGCGCATTTTCCAGCAACAGTCAGTGGGCATTGATCTTGAGGAGGAATCCTGGCTGACTTATCCTTTTAATTTTGATACTTATTCTTTCAAACTAGTCTACTGTATTCCCTGCCCACAATATGGTCTCCTCTACATTAGCAAACTGGGTGACTGCTTTGTGGAACACCTCTGCAAGCAGGGCCCTGACCTTTTACTTAACTTTACTCATTTAATACCCTGTTTTGCTCTCATGCTCACATTTCATAGATACTTAGAAAATAGGAGCGGGAGTAGGCCATTCGGCCCTTCAAGCCTGCTCCACCATTCGATATGATCATGGATGATCATCGAACTCAATTCTTGCTTTCTCCCCACAACCTTTGATTCCTTTAGCCCTAAGAACTATATTTAACTCCTTGAAAGCATTTAATGTTTTGGCTTCTACTGCTTTCTGTGACAGAGAATTCCACAGGTTTCCCACTTTCTGATTGCTGTCGTGTTGCAGTACAGTGTTGCTGTGAAACCTAACAGAGGAGCTGCACCTCATTCTCCACTTACCCATTTACAGCCTTCCAGACTCAACACTGAGTTCAACAACTTCAGAGCAAGAATTCTGTCCTTCGTTTTGTTTTCCTTGCACTTCCCCACCATACACCCCCCCACACACACATGGATACACACACACACACATTGTCTCCCTCTCTCTCACTCACTCTCACATTCACACACACACATGGATGCATGCACACACACACACACACATTCTCTCTCTCACTATCACACTCACACATATGGATGCTCACACACACATGGATGCACGTGCGCGCACACGCACACATACGGATGCACATGCCCACACACTCACACATTGTCTCTCTCTCACACTCACACACAGACAAACACATTCTCGCTCTCACTCACTCTCTCACATGCACACACATGAATGCACACGCCCTCACACTCACACATTGTCTCTCTCTCACACTCACACACACAAACACATTCTCGCTGTCACTCACTCTCTCACATGCACACACACGGATGCACACGCCCACACATTGTTTCTCTCACACACACACACACACAAACACATTCTCGCTCTCACTCACTCTCTCACACACACATGGATGCATGCACACACACACACACACATTCTCTCTCTCACTATCACACTCACACATATGGATGCTCACACACACATGGATGCACGTGCGCGCACACGCACACATACGGATGCACATGCCCACACACTCACACATTGTCTCTCTCTCACACTCACACACAGACAAACACATTCTCGCTCTCACTCACTCTCTCACATGCACACACATGAATGCACACGCCCTCACACTCACACATTGTCTCTCTCTCACACTCACACACACAAACACATTCTCGCTCTCACTCACTCTCTCACACACACATGGATGCATACACACATACACACACATTCTCTCACTATCACATGCACGCACATAGATGCACGCACACACATGGATGCACGAACACACACATGGATGTGCACACATACACACACAGATGCGCGCACACACACAAGCATACATGGATGCACATACACACTCTCTCTCTCACTCACTCTCACACTCATGTACACACATGCACACACACATTCTCTCTCACTCATTCTCAGACTTTCTCTCACATACACACACACGGATGCGCGCACACACACACACACTCTCTCTCTCTCTCTCTCACACTCACATACACACATGCACACACACACACACTCTCTCTCTCTCTCACACTCACATACACACATGCACACACACACACTCTCTCTCTCTCACACTCACATACACACATGCACACACACACACTCTCTCTCTCTCTCACACTCACATACACACATGCACACACACACACACTCTCTCTCTCTCACACTCACATACACACATGCACACACACACACTCTCTCTCTCTCTCACACTCACATACACACATGCACACACACACACTCTCTCTCTCTCTCACACTCACATACACACATGCACACACACACACACTTTCTCTCTCTCACGCTCACATACACACATGCACACACACACACTCTCTCTCTCTCTCACACTCACATACACACATGCACACACACACACACTCTCTCTCTCTCTCACACTCACATACACACATGCACACACACACACTCTCTCTCTCTCTCACACTCACATACACACATGCACACACACACACACTCTCTCTCTCTCTCACGCTCACATACACACATGCACACACACACACTCTCTCTCTCTCACACTCACATACACACATGCACACACACACACACTCTCTCTCTCTCTCACACTCACATACACACATGCACACACACACAACTCAAAACACAATGGGTTTTCTTTGCTCTCAGCAGACCTGGCCTACATTCTGCCATTCCCTTACTCTGCCCCTTTCTCTTATCTACAACCCTTGCAACTTCCTCAAGACACCAATGATCTTTATATTCCTTCATCTTTCCCGCATCTGCAGTATTCGGATTTTGATTTATTTCTTTGCCTTACGTGTCCTCCTCCCAAATTTGAAGATATAAGCTAGGAGCAGGAACAGGCCATTTGAGCCTGCTGTGCTTTTCAATAAGATCGTGGCGAATCTGATTCTAACCTCAGAGGGCAGTTAAGGGTCACCCACATTGCAATGGAGTCACATGTAGGCCAGACCGGGTAAGGAGGGCAGATTTCCTTCCCTAAAGGACACTGGTGAACAACGGGGTTTTTACAGCCCTTGATAGTAGTTTCATATTCACCGTCACTCAAACGAGCTTTCAACTCCACAGTTATTAACTGAATTTAAATTCCACCAGCTGGTGAAATTTGGTCTATGCCCTCAGGGCATTACTCTTGCCATTGTCTCTAAATTCTTTGGGGCTGAGATCAGTGACCTCTGAACACACCAGAAACCAAATCTGCTCTGAAGCATGGATATTTGTTAAAGGCCCTCAGCGCTATATCATGTGCCTGGAACTGGGATGGGAGTGTGAGATTTGGATAGGCTCTCCATCTTCCCAGTTAATTTGCTCAAGAAATGCTACTCATTCTGCAGTACTTTGTATGAATAAGGACAATTTGGACTGGTATCAGAGTGCAACTGGTGTGATTCAGAGGTACACAGGAGCACAAAGGGACCATTTTAAGATCCTCTATCCCATTCCTCTATTTGTCAAGATTACAGCTGATCTCTATCTCAACTCTATCAAAAGCCTTTCGCTCGAAATCTCTTTATGCTCTCAGGAAACAATGTCCATCAGTTGCAGATTTACAATTATTAAATAAGCGAGCACCAATTGCTTTTTTGGAAGAGAGTTCCACACTTCAGCCACTCTTTAAACTAAATGTTTCCAAATTTCTCTCCTCAATGGTCTGGCTTTGATTTTAAGGTAACATGTTCTTGTCCTTATCTTGCCAAACACTGGGGGAAAAAAATCTATTGACTGTAACAATTCCTTCTAAAACCTAAACTCCTCAATTAAATCACCCCTTAGTTTTCCATTTCCAGGGAGTACACGTATAGGGTATGTATATAATCCCTGATATTCTGGTGCATTTGCATTGAGTTTCTCTCAAGCCAAGGGGAGAGATGGAGCAGAAAATTGGGGGCCTTTTCTGGACAGAATGGCTCAGCTCCTCAACACTGATCCCGTGGGGGTTCGAACTCTCAATTGATTTTAATGTAAATGTCAGTGCAGAGGGAAATTCATTCGAGCAGTGTTCAGGAATTGGAAGCAGCCCTTTGAACTTCACAGGAATGAATAATGACTCACAGATCAGTGAAGCAGCTTGGTGGCTGGGTTTTTTTTTAACCCCCTGAGTTCAGGATAGCTGGTACAGCCTCAAAGCACATACCACTCACACAACAGCTGCAGAGCTGACTCTCTGTTTGACTCTGTTTGACAATGAGGGGTGAGAAAGGCTGAGACACAAAGAGCATCACTTACAGTACCAGCTGTTATTGTGGTGTACAAATGGAGGTGTGAATTACATGGGCAGAAAAACCACGCTAGCTCTCCCCTCGGGCCCTGTAATTTCCCATCCCCCTTCCCCTCCAAGCTGTAATGTTCTGCCCTTTCCTTTACCTCTGATTCACAAGAGAGCCCAGCCCCAGAGGCATGGCTCACTCTCTGTGTCTTTGTGGTCACCATTATTCACGGTTGCAGTATCACGTCATGACTATCAGAGAGCATTGGACTGGGGAAATTCATAGAATCCCTACAGTGTGGAAACAGGCCCTTCGGCCCAACAAATCCACACTGACCCTCTGAAGAGTAACCTACCCAGACCCATTCCCCTACCCTATTATCCTATATTTACCCCTGAGAATGCACCTAACCTATACATCCCTGAATACTACAGGCAATTTAGCATGGTCAATTCACCTAACCTGTACAGCTTTGGATTGTGGGAGGAAACTAGAGCACCCAGACGAAACCCACGCAGACACGGGGAGAATGTGCAAACTCCACACGGACAGTCACTTGAGACTGAAATCGAACCTGGAACCCTGGCGCTGTGAGGCAGCAGTGCTAGTCACCCTAAACAAGAAACTATCCTGATCCTTCCGGACTTCTACACTTTGTCAAGTAGCCACAGTTCAGAATTTGCAGTCATAACTCCACAGTAAAGACTCCTTCAGTGGGTTACAGTTGTTATTTACATAATATCCCTTAAACTCCAGCAACTGTGGCTCAGTTGGTAACCCTCTTGCACCAATGTTTGGCTCAGTTCCCACTTCAGGATTCCACACCAAAGACTCTGGCAGACCAATTCAGTCCTCACCAGAGAGTGCTGTACCATCAGGGGTATAGTCTTCCTGATAGGACATTACTGTTCTGTTGCTGTGGTGTACAAATGGACGTGTGAATCACATAGGCAGTAAAACCATACTAGCTGTCCCCTAGAGGCTAAGACAACCCAGTGTGAACAAGTGTGTGGATGGAAATAAGGGACACTATAGAATGGAGGCTATACTCCTTTTGGGAGTTGGAATTGGAAGGTGCAGTCCAGAGCACAGTGTGTGAACATTGGTTTGTACTCCTCACGTGGGTGAAAAGCCAAGGGTCAAAGGCCATCCTGCCTGCAGTCTGCCTAAGTCATGGGTCAACAGTCTGAAGTCTGGGATAGTTGCAGAATCCTGGATGACTGGCCTCCCTGAGCCTGCTCTGCTGGATGTAGAAGATCCCATGGCACTGTTACAAAGAAATGCAGGAGATTCAGCCCTGGCTAATATTTATCTTCAATCAATAACACAAAACATTGTCACGTTGCTGTTCACCAGAGTTTGCTGTGTACAAATTGGCTGTCATATTTTCCACTCTACAATAGTGACTACATTTCAAAAATTGGCTGGAAATTGCTTTGAGACATCTGGTGTTTTCAAAAGGAGCTTTATAAGTGCAACTCTTTCTTTTCTGCCGAATAATATTCAAAACCATTGGATGAACTTTAGGAGGCTTCAAAGTTTATTGTAATCTTATTGTAACATTATCCTATTGTATAAGGCCAGGGAGTTAACTTCCAACCATAGGATCTTGTTCCCATTTCCAGTAATAACAATCTATCCCTGGATGCTAATGGACATACAATTGTGTGACTGTAAACTCTTTATTCTGCTATTCTGATTAAGGAAGGATAGACAAAAGTAATGGACAGGAGTGGGACAACAATCCATAGAGTTCATCCATCCAACTTTGGCATTTCCACAGCCCTACATACTCAGCAAGGTAGTGTTAAAACTGAACTTGATTTTTATTTTGTTCTGTTTTGCTTTACACTATTTTAAATAGCACTTTTTGTCAAGATCAGCCCAGTGTAATTAATGAACCAACTCTTTCATGTCTTACAAGCACAGTACAAGGTCCACATTCTCCAGCCTTTATCCTCCTACATTCTCTACCTCCTCCCTTCTTCTCCATTATGTTGAGGTCAAGACTCATAACACCACCTCCTGCTCTTCATTCATTCTACCCCAGGGTCAAAGTCTGAAGTCACACAACACTAGGTTATAGTCCACCTGGTTTATTTCAAATCACACGCTTTCTGAGCGCAGCCTCTTTCTCAGGTTCACCCCAGTCCAACACCAGCACCTCCACATCATGGCTTCCCCAGGATCAGAACTGTTCAGGTCCTTTTAGACTACAGACCTTTAAAACTCCTGGTTTACCTCCTTAACAATTCCAAACAGGCCCATTCGTCTCTCAGATTTCTCATCAAGAGACAGACTTGCATTTTTATAAGACCTTCCATGTCCTCGGGATATTCCAAAGCATTTTGCACTCATTGAAGGATCTTTGGAAGTGTTGTGATGTAGCAAACATAACAGGCAATTTGCCATTAGCACAGTCCCACAGACAACAATATTATAATGTCCTGACATTCTATTTTGTGATGTTGATTGAGACTTAAATATTAACCAGGGCACCAGGGAGAATGAGACCTGTTCTCATTAAGAGGGCAAATGGATCTTTGGTTAGGATCACATCTCTGGCGGGGCAGCATTCCCTCAGTATAGTCCAGTAGTTAAAAGGCAGAATGACGGATTATTAAAAACTGAAAGTTGAAATGACAAGTGTTGCTCTCTTTGTCCTATCCCCTCTGCACGTGCAGACTGTATAACAACTTTATACCCTTTTTGAATTTGGCCACCGACAATTAGTGGTGAGCCGATCACATAGTTAACATTCAACCCATCACCAAATATATTTGAAAATCAAAAATAGACAGAGGAAAGGATGTTAAAATTAATCATACTTCCTTTCAATTGATTCATTTTAAAAAAATGTGCAGATGGCAAAATTCCCCTGGCAACTTAAGAATGTACACTGAGGCAGATGTCAAATTTGATGTAGCAATGTGCCAAATAAATTGTTTTTATCTCTTTGCCTTTAAGATGGGATCTTGCTGTGCATACGCTGGCCCATTTTTGATATAATACCTGTGACTACAGTTTCCATTTTGTACTTAATTGGCTGTGCAGCACTTTGGGACTTTCTGAGGTTGTTAAAGGTACTATATAATGCAAGTCTCTCTGTTTTCCGAATATCTCTTCACTGTCACTCTGGTTAGTGCTAGGGCAGATCAAAACTGGAACCTGAAGGTTATATGTATGGCTGTGTTCCATGCAGGGTGGTACATTTGCCAAATGACTCACTGGGGAAGCAAGCTAGCTCCAATGCTTATTTTTAGTATGGTTTCCATTCGAGGCATTATCGGGAATTCAGCAGAAGGAAAAGGATCTGGGGACAGCAGATTTCAATCCCAGTCCAAAGTGTATTGTTTTCCCACTGTCTGGTAGGCAGCTGAAAGACAGTCTAATCATAAGGAGATAGAAACAGCTGATTCTTATCAGGCCAGACATAAGAAACTGCCACATCGTCTCAATCACAATCTTGTGTCCCCGGCAGTCTCTTTTGTCACTGTGGACTCCACTTCCTTCCCTGAATGTGACTGAATCCTGTTTAAAGCTAATTACTGTGGTACTGGACAATCAGAATTAAATGGTCCTCCGAGCTATTCAAGTAGGATCTCTTCCCTCCTTCCATGTTCTCCTGCCTTTAGTAGACAGTAAAATGGAAAGAAGCTTGTTTTTATTTTAAGAAGTTACTGAGCCTGACCAGCAATGATTTTAGAGACTTTTCTGTGTGAGATGTTAAAGCATTGCCTCTACCTATTTACATGGCTACTTCCTCCTGGCACTGATTGCCAGCCTGCCTCTAGGGGTTATGGGACAGCACTCTTTGTCAAGTATGACTGACCAGTAGACTTTCCAGTTTTCAATGCATGTTAGAAGGATTTGCAGGTTAATTTATATAAATGATTTGGATGTGAGCTTAAGAGTTATAGTTAGAAAGTTTGCAGATGACACCAAAATTGGAGGTATACTGGACAACGAAGTAGGTTACCTCGGATTACAACGGGATCTTGACCAGCTGAACTAATGGGCTGAGGAGTGGCAGATGGAGTTTTATTTAGATAAATGCGAGGTGCTGCATTTTGGGAAAGCAAATCTTAGCAGGACTTATACACTTAATGGTAAGAATCTCGGAGTGCAGGTTCATAGCTCCTTGAAAGTAGAATCGCAGGTTGATAGGATAGTGAAGAAAGATTTAAGTATGCTTTCCTTTATTGGTCAGTGTATTGAGTACAGTGTATTGGGAGGTCATGTTGCGGCTGTACAGGACATTGGTTAGGCCACTTTTGGAATATTGCGTGCAATTCTGGTCTCCTTCCTATTGGAAGGATGTTCTGAAACTGAAAGGGTTCAGAAAAGATTTACAAGGATGTTGCCAGGGTTGTAGGGTTTGAGCTATAGAGGGAGGTTAAATAGGCTGGAGCTGTTTTCCCCGGAGCGTCGGAGGCTTGGGGGAGACCTTCTGGAGGTTTATAAAATCATGAGGAGCATGGATAGGGTAAATAGACGAGGTATTTTCCCTGGGGTGGGGGAGTTAAAAACTAAAAGGCATAGGTTTAGGTTGAGAGGAGAAAGATATAAAAGAGACCTAAGGGGTGACTTTTTCAAGCAGAAGTTGCCAGAGGAAGTGGTGGAGGCTAGTACCATTGCAACATTTACAAGACATCTGGATGGGTATATGAATAGGAAGGGTTTGGAGGAATATGGGCTGGGTGCTGGCAGGTGGGATTCAATTGGGATGGGATAGCTGGTTGGCATGGATGGGTTGGACCGAAGGGTCTATTTCCGTGCTGCACATCGCTATGACTCTCTAACTATATGAGTTCAGAAGAAAGGTCACAGGACTTGAAGCGTTAACTGTTTTTTCTCCACAGATGCTGGCAGATCTGCTTCAGTAATTTCTGTTTGTGTTTATTTCAGATGTTTGTCATGTGCCGTTCTTTGTTTTATCAATAATCAACCTGTTTGCCTGGTTTATGAATGAGCCTTCTGTGTCCATAATATCCAGTGTGGGCCTCGAGACTAGACCTTCTGGCTCAGAGGCCAGATTGCTACTCACTGCATCACAAGACTTCCCCCAACAACTATTACCCCCTTCTTAATCCCATAGAAACTAAATTAACAACTTCCTCAAAAGCCCATCGTGACATCTCAGGCCACTCAGAAACTGCCAGCCATGGCTCAACAGGGAGCAGACTTACATTTGAGTCATGAAGGTTGGTGGGGGGGGGGGGGTTGAGTCTCACTCAAGGGATCAGCCAAACACTAAAGCTTGGCTTTCACTGACAGTGTTGAGCAAGTGCTATCATTTATGGCTGAGGGCCTCTGAAACAGGCATAAGGAGAGCAGGAGAATTCTCCCCTCCTCCCCAGCCAATATCTATCCCTCAAGCAATATCACAGGAACATGATCATTAGCTCATGGCTTCTTTTAAAATCACTCATGCAATGTGGGCATAGGTTATTGCTCAGCCCTAATGGTGAACCACTGCTCGCCATGTGAATTATAGCCTATTTAAACAATTTTGATACAAATGGCTTCCTATTTGGATTCTGCTGAACCCAGATCCCTTTTCTTCTGTTGAATTCCCAATTATGCCCTGAATGGAAACTACCACACTGTTGTAGGTCTGGAGCCACACATAGGCCAGGCTGGATAAAGCCAGCCTATTCCCTTCCCTGAACTAGTTGGATTTTTATGCCAATCCATGGTTAGCGTTACTAATAGAAGCTTGTTAAATTCCAATTGGGTTTAAGTTCTTTAGCTGCCATGCTTGGACCTGATCTCAAATGCACCAGATGTGTTTGTGCCAGTCTCTGCATGACAAGTCCAGTAACATGCCTCCTATGCTGCTGTACCCACACATTTCCCTCATTACAGCAGTACTGAGGCCTTGTGAGATATGATGTGTTGGTGCCGGTGTTAGACTGGGATGGACAAGGTCAAAAGTCACACAACACCAGGTTATAGTCCAACAAGTTTATTTGAAATCACAAGCTTTCCGAGCACTGCCCCTTTGTCAGGTGAAGGGGTCGTGCTCCAAAAGCTTGTGATTTCAAATAAACTTGCTGGACTATAACACCTTGTGAGATGTGAAGTACTTCGGAGGTTATGAAAGACCCTGTGTAAATGCAAGATCCTTTTTTCTCTGTGTGACAAACAACAATTGAAAGTGGCACCTTGTCAGACAGTGGGGAAGGATGTTGTCAAGCAGATGGATTCAGAAGAGATAATTGAATGGGATGACAAGATGGAGGGAATGGATCAATGGTGGGAGGGATGGGGGTGCATTACAAAAGCAACATAAAATTGCTAAAAGCCGATAAGAAGTTGAAATTTTTCACCTTACACTCAGTAGGAGAAGGGAGCCAGGAAGAGACTTGGACAAAAGGATACTCTTTTCTTGTGCTGTATAGAATGGTATTCCTTTGTTCAAGTCTGTTTCTTGCTCCCTAGACCTGAGGAGTGCAAGGCAAAAAAACTTCAACTTCTTGTTTCCTTTTAGCAACTATTAGGTCTATACTAAAAAAGCACCCTGTTGCCAGCTCCCTGGCCACACTTTTCTGAAACAGCTATTGTACTGAAGTACTTATGAATGACTCGCCTCCTCAGAATCAGAATCTCAGAACTGTAACCACATGGAAGGAAGCCATCAGCCCAACACAGCTCTCAAATTGGCATTTCCTCTTAGGGTTATTCTCCCGTCTTCTCCCTGTAACCCTGTAAATTGCTCTTCTTTGAATAACAGTCTAAATCTCTTAAGAACATTTGAAATGAATCTGCCTCCACCAAATTTTCAGGAATTTTTAAAATTCAGTTTCCCCCTCTCTCCTTCTCATACCAATCAATAGCAATCTCCCATCTTACAATCAGAACTCATTATGCTGAAGGATCAAAATCATAAATATTAGATAGTCACCCATAAATTGAATTGAGAATTCAGAAGAAATTTCTTTATTTGATTTGATTTATTGCTGTCACATGCACCTAAGTACAGTGAAAAGTTTTGTTTTGCAAGCAGTACAGGCAGATCATAGCATACAAGGACATACAGATCATAGGATATTTAGACAGTGAGGCATACAAGCTGGAAATGTGTTGCTGGAAAAGCGCAGCAGGTCAGGCAGCATCCAGGGAACAGGAGAATCGACGTTTCGGGCATAAGCCCTTCTTCAGGAATGAGGCATACAAGGTCATGGCTGCACAGTAAGTGCGCAAAAGCAAGATCAACATCAGATTTGAAATTAGAGAGGTCCATTCAGGAGTCTAATAACAGCGGATAAGAAGCTGTTCTTGAACTTGTTGGTATGTGTGTTGGTATTCTCATCATTCGGGGGGTGATGAGAATACAGAACTCGCTGGCCTAAGATGTTGTCAATACAAGTAGCAGAATTGTGTTTAAGGGGAAAGTAGATAAATACATTAGATAGAAAGGGATGGTTTTGATAAGATTAGGGAAAGATGAGTGGGAGGAGGCTTGTGTGGGAGCAGAATACTGGCTTGGATTGAGGGTTTGGTTGAGTTGAATAGTCTGCTTCTGTGCTGCACATTCTATATAAAGTCTTCTTCAGTTCCATTTACATCAGTGCCCACCAGCTTGGGCTGCAGCACAGCTCAGCTACACACATTCCGTTTGGAGCAAGAGAATGGAGAATAAGACCAACAGAGAGCAAGCTGAGAAGATGAATATTTTTGCATCATTGTTGGCCACGGGTGAGGTCTCGGAAGATTGGAGAATAGCGTATGTTGTGCCCTTATTCAAGAAGGGCTGCAAAGAAAAACCTGGGAACTATAGACCAGTAAGCCTAACATCTGTGATAGGTTACTTGAGAAGATTCTGAAATAAGATATACATGCATTTGGAAAGACAGGGTTTGATTAGGAGTAGTCAGTGTATCTTTGTGTGTGGAAGATCATGCCTCATTTGTTAGAGTTCTTTGATGAAGTGACCAGGAAGGTTGATGAGGGCAGGGTGGTAGTCTACATGGATTTCAGTAAGGTCTTTTGATAAGGTTCCACATGGTAGGCTGCTCTGGAAGGTTAAATTGCATGGAATCCAGAGCAAGTTGGCAAATTGGATACACAATTGGCTTGATGATAGGAAGCAGAGGGTAGTATTGGAAGGATGGTTGTTGGACTGGAGGCCTGTGACTAGTGGAGTGCCTCAGAGGTCGATGCTGGGCTTATTGCTGTTTGTTATCTATATCAATGATTTGGATGAGAATGTACAAAGTATGATTAGTAGGTTTGCAGATGACACTAAAATAGGTGGTATTGTGGACAGTGAGGAAGGTTATCAAAAATTGCAGCAGGACCTTGATCAGCTGTGGAAGGGGGCCAAGAAATGGCAAATGGAGTTTAATATAGATAAGAGTGAGGTCTTGCATTTTGGAAAGTAAATTCAAGGCAGGAGTCTCATCATAGGACCTTAAGGAGTGTAGTGGAACAGAAGGGCCTTGGAGTTCAGGTGCAGGGTTCTCTCAAAGTGGAGTCACAGGTAAAGAGGGGAGTGAAGAAGGCTTTTGGCATACTGGCCTTCAACAGTCAGGGCACTGAGTATAGAAGTTGGGACATTATGTTGCAGTCGTACACGAAGTTGGTGAGGCCGCACTTGGAGTATTGTGTTCAGTTTCGGTCACCTTGCTATAGGAAGGATGTCATTAAGAAGAAATTTTCATGGATGTTGCCTAGGGAGAAGATGGACAAACTAGGTCATTTTTCTTTCAAGCGTAGGAAACTGAGGGGGTATCTTATAGAAGTGTAAAAGATCATGAGAGGCATGGATAGGGTGAATATACTCAGTCTTTTTCCCAGGGGTGGGGAATCGAGGACTAGAGAGCATCAGTTTAAGGTTAGAGAGGAAAGAATAAAAGGGAACCTGAGGAGCAATATTTTTAGACAGAGGACGGTACGCACTTAGAATGAGCTGCCAGTGGAAGTAGTTGAAGCAGGTACATTAACAACATTTAAAAGGCATTTGGATAAGTACATGGTTAGGAAAGGTTTAGAAGGATATGGGTTGAAAAATGTGGTGCTGGAAAAACACAGCAAGCCAGGCAGCATCCAAGGAGCAGGAGAATCGATGTTTCAGGCATAAGCCCTTCTTCAGGCATGAGGCTGGTGTGCCAAGCGGGCTGAGATAAAAGGTAGGTGGGAAGGGGTGCTGGGAATACGATAGGTGGAAGGAGGTGAGGGTGAGGGTGATAGGCTGGAGAGGGGGTGGGGGCGGAGAGGTTGGGAAGAAGATTGCAGGTCAAGAGGGCGGTGCTGAATCTGGGGGTTGGGACTGAGATAAGGTGGGGGGGAGGGGAAATGAGGAAGCTGGAGAAATTTACATTCATCCTGTGTGGTTGGAGGGTTCCTATGCAGAAGATGAGGCGCTCTTCCTCCAAGAGTCAGGTGGTCAGGGTCTGGCGATGGAGGAGGCCAAGGACCTGAATGTCCTTGGCGGAGTGGGAGGGGGAGTTAAAGTATTCAGCCACAGAGTGGTTGGGTTGGTTGGTGCAGGTGTCCCAGAGGTGTTCCCTGAAACGTTCCGCAAGAAGGCGGCCTGTCTCCCCAATGGTAGAGGAGACCACATCAGGTGCAGCGGATACAGTAAATGATGTGTGTGGAGGTGCAGGTGAATTTGCGATGGATATGGAAGGATCCATTGGGGCCTTGGAGGGAAGTGAGGGGGGAATTGTGGGCGCAAGTTTTGCACTTCTTGCGGTTGCAGGGGAAGGTGCCGGGATTGGAGGTTGGGTTGGTGGGGGGTGTGGACCTGACGAGGGAGTTGCGGAGGGAGTGGTCTCTCAGGAATGCTGATAGGGGTGGGGAGGGAAATATATCCCTGGTGGTGGGGTCTGTTTGGACGTGGCGGAAATGAAGGAGGATGATACGACGTATCCGGAGGTTGGTGGGGTGGTAGGTGAGGACCAGTGGGGTTCTGTCCTGGTGGCAATTGGAGGGGCGGGGTTCAAGGGCGGAGGGGCGGGAAGTGGAGGAGATGCGGTGGAGGGCATCGTCGACCACGTTGGAGGGGAAATTGCGGTCTTTGAAGAAGGAGGCCACTACCGAACAGCCCAAATGGCCTCCTCTAATCGCCACCAGGACATGCCAACGCTGTATCCGCTGCACCTGATGTGGTCTCCTCTACACTGGGGAGACAGGCCGCCTACTTGCGGAACGTTTCAGGGAACACCTCTGGGACACCTGCACCAACCAACCCAACCACCCCGTGGCTGAACACTTTAACTCCCCCTCCCACTCCACCAAGGACATGCAGGTCCTTGGCCTCCTCCATCGCCAGACCCTGACCACACGATGCCTGGAGGAAGAGCGACTCATCTTTCGCATAGGAACCCTCCAAATACACGGGATGAATGTAGATTTCTCCAGCTTCCTCATTTCCCCTCACCCCCACCTTATCTCAGTCCCAACCCCCAGATTCAGCACCGCCCTCTTGACCTGCAATCTTCTTCCCGACCTCTCCGCCCCCACCCCCTCTCCGGCCTATCACCCTCACCATCACCTCCTTCCACCTATCGTATTCCCAGCGCCCCTCCCACCAAATTCCCTCCCCCCTACCTTTTATCTCAGCCCGCTTGGCACACCAGCCCCATTCCTGAAGAAGGGCTTATGCCCGAAACGTCGATTCTCCTGCTCCTCGGATGCTGCCTGGCCTGCTGTGTTTTTCCAGCACCACATTTTTCAACTCTGGTCTCCAGTATCTGCAGTCCTCACTTTCTCCTCAGAAGGATATGGGCCAAGTGCAGGGAAATGGGGTTAGCGTGGATGGACATTTTGGTTGGCATGGACCGTTTTGGGTGGCACGGTGGCACAGTGGTTAGCACTGCTGCCTCACAGCGCCAGAGACCCGGGTTCAATTCCCACCTCAGGCCTCCACTGTGTGGAGTTTGCACGTTCTCCCCGTGTCTGCGTGGGTTTCCTCCGAATGCTCCGGTTTCCTCCCACAGTCCAAAGATGTGCAGGTCAGGTGAATTGGCCATGCTAAATTGCCCGTAGTGTTAGGTAAGGGGTAAATGTAGCGGTATGGGTGGGTTTCGCTTCGGCGGGTCGGTGTGGACTTGTTGGGCCGAAGGGCCTGTTTCCACACTGTAATCTAATCTAATCTAATGTTTTGGGCCAAAGGGCCTGTCTCCCTCCATGCTGTTGGACTCTAAGACTCTACGACTCTGTGTAACTCTGTGTACTAAGGATTTTCTCTCCTTAGTATTAATGTCTCGATTTGGTCTTGTCTCGAGAACAGGATTGTGCGTTGTGTTAACATATTAACCCCTCCCCCGCCACCGACACCTGCAGTGAACCTAGCCTACGCAGGAGACCTGTTGCAACATGGAATTAATTTCGGCAGTGCCAACCTGGCATTGGTGAGACTGTGTCTGGAGTACTGTGTACAGTTCTGTGACAGCGCTTAGGGAAGGATGTCAATGCACTGGAAGCAGCTCAGAGAAAGTTTACTAGAGTAATACCTAGAATGAGCAGATTGCCTTGTGAGGAAAGGTTAGATAGGCTGTACTCACTGGAGTTTAGAAGAGGTGATTTAATTGAAACATATAAGATCCTGAGGGGACTTGAACAGGTGGATGTGCAAAGGATGTTTACTTTTGTAGTCATGGTTTAAAAATGAGTGGACGCCCATTTAAAACAGAGATGAGGAAACATTTTTTCTCTCAGTGGGTTGAGAGTCTTTGGAATTCCTTTCCTCAAAAGGCAGTGAATACAGAATATTTAAATATTTTTTAGAATCACAGAACGCATGAAGTGTGGAAACAGGCCTTTCGACCCAACAAGTCCACACCGACCCTCCGAAGATTAACCCACCAGAAACATTCCTCTACCTTATGTTTACCTCTGACTAATGCACCGAACCTACACATCCCTGAACACTACGGGTAATTTAGCATGGTCAATTCACCCAACCTGCACATCTTTGGATTGTGAGAGAAAACTAGAGCACCCAGAGGAAACCCACGCAGACACAGGGAGAATGTGCAAACTCCACACAGACAGACACTAAAGGTTGGAATCGAACCTGGGTCCCTGGCTCTGTAACGCAACAGTGCTAACCACTGAGCCAGAGCCATTGTGCCACCCCATTGTGCCAGAGCCATTAGGCAGATGTTGATAGATTCCTGATAACCAAGGGGGTGAAAGATTATCAGGGTTATGTAGGATTGGGGTTAAAATCTGATCAACCACGATCTTATTGAATGATGCAACAGGTTTGAAGGGCCGAGTGTCCTCCTCTTGTTCCTTGTTCATATATGCATATGGTATCTGGTGGGCATGAGCCCACTGGCACTACAATTGAACACTAAAATGTTGGGTTGATGGGAGCCGCATGAGCAGCGAACTCAGATTGGCCTTCGTCATTGCAATCTTCCTCCCACTTAATGCTTGCATCATGCAAATGGTGTGACAATGGCACATCCTTACAAAAATACCTCTTAAATTGTCAGTGATATCTAGACAGATCACAGGGACAGTTAAGTGGGAAAGAATGTATCACACTGCTGAGTGCTGTTCTGAGATTAGGTCAGAATTACACCATTGGAGTAAGGTTGATGCCCCAGTTGATTCTGCTAGCCCTGACCTGATAGGATTGGCTGCTGTCACTGTCTGAAATAGGAAAATATTCCAGTTACCGGTGTTAATTTCTCTTATTGTTATGTCCACGAGACTGAAATTAAGCTGTGACTTTAAGGCTGACACATCCCATCCACTTACATTGCCATGGACAAGACCTGCAGAATGTTTTAAGGCGCTCCTACTGTGTTTCCAATCACAATCTGGTTTCTTGCTGTTTCCCAGTAAGCCCTTGATCTGTTTTCCTGCTGGCACACAGTGAACAGACCAAAAATATTCCAAAACATATGATCAAACTTGCTGAGTAATCTGAAAGAAAGTTTGTGTCACACTGTGTCTGAAAAGATGTAACTAGAACAACACGGCCTATCTTGCTTCACTTTGTCCATTTAGTTCTGTCAGTAGCAGTTTTATATCTGCATCAGGAAGGTTGTGGATTTGAGACCAGATTGCCAGCATGATGGTGCGGTACTGAGGAACTGCTAATTGCTGTTGGTATTGTCATTTGGGGATGGGGTGTTAAACGCTCATTTATGTGGACGTAATGAAGGGGAGAAAGCTGTTTTTTGCTTTATCCTTTCATGCATTAAGAACAGTCCCTGGGTGCAGCTCAGAGAGCGAGGGACACGGAGAGCAAGGGACACGGAGAGCGAGGGACACCCCAAATTGTGAGAGAAGATAAACTGACTCCCCTTCATTGTTCACCACCGTGCTCAGTTGCTGGCAACAAGGTTAACATTTCTTAGTTTGTGAATGCCTTTCAAATGAATTTATGGGCTGAAACTGAAGTATTTTCAGTTATGTTGGTTGGTTGGATTTTTTGGAAGGTATGTCGCCTCAAGGCTGAGTGAGTCCTCTTGCCATGTCTTACCAAATTCGACTCATTAATTACTGACCCTGCCTTGTGCCATCTCTCAGGTATGACTTCCACCCTATCTTAACACATGGTGTTCGCAGAATTACTCAGCGGATATCCCAGCCAACCTTCCTTGCATGTATGCCATCTTTAAAAGCCTGTTGTGCACCTAGACAAGTTCTGTCAGTCCGGAGGTATCCTACGTGGTGACTAACATTTGCCCTGGCCATGGAGGACAGGGAGAAATCATGCCCCACTTTGCAGGCAGGGTCCTGGATGTTGTGCTGGATGGGGTAGTGCTGACACAGGACTTCATCTTTCCTCAGAATCTGCATGACCAGCCCATACCACCTGAGGTCTGAGGTTGCCACTCTAGTTAAAGCATCTGGACTATCTGGAGGAACTCCCAGAGTGTAGGACAATGTCCAACTCCACTCCACCAGTGTAAGTGCCACCATTTCCTCTCTGATACCTCACACTGAGCCCACCTCCCACCAAGGCTCATGTTCTACCACTCTCACTGTTGCTTGCAACATCCCCTCCCACATGTTGTCACCCATCCCAACCCCTGAGAGTACTAAATCTATATACCCTGCGCGCTGCCTACTCACTCAGCTGGGACACCTCCACTCCTGCACAGCATTGCCACCTACTTTCATCACCTGTAATAGTGGCCTCTCTCTCATTCCAGGAGGAAAACAGTCCCCAACAGGCAGAAGGGGTCAAGGTGTGTTATGTGCTGCCCATCATTTGACTCCTCACCCCTTTATGAGGAGAGGATCCTGAATCCGACCGCCCTAAGCAGGGTCTAGAATGGTATCAGAGCATAGGCTCTCCCCTCCACTGACTGACGCTGATGACAACCATGACAAGCTTTGTGTCTGCACTAAATGGCATAGCAAGACAGCAGGAATATGAGCCGGGCATCTCAACTGAGGGGGCAAAGTGCAAAAAGACAAGGCAAGGCAGTGCAAGGCAGGGATACTATGAGCAGCAAGGTAGGCTCAGAGGGAGTGAGTGCTCTGAGAGCAAGCAAAGAGCTTGGAGAAGCAACTGGTCCAGTCCATGACGTGTGTGTGTGTGTCTGAGATCAAAGGGTCCTCGCTTCAGCTTCACAATGTCACAGAGCAGAAGCATTCCGTAAGTTGCTCAGCAATGCTCCATGAAGGTTCTTAAGAGGTTGGCATGTGTAGGATGCCAGTGTTCATGGACGTGGTGGGCATGTGGCAGGTGCCCTTGAGATGTTGATACCCAGCGTCCAGCACAGAGCTCATTTGAGCCAGTGGGTGAGTTGAATCCACCAGGTATCAGCTCTGGTTTCCTTGGCGGATTTGCCAAACATCAAGCTTGTTTGGCGAGTTTGGTAAGGTGGATGAGCTGTACCATTAACAAGGTGTTTAAAAGGCCAATTTAATCAGACTTCCTTCAGTTATCAACAAAGTGACCTTACAAGTTCCAAAATACGAGATGAAATAATAGCACAACACACATACTTACAGATTAGAAGTAAGAGATGAGTCTAAAAAAATGGTAAAAGATTTATGGATCAGTAGCTATTATATTGAGTGATACAGGTAGAATTAAAGTTGAAGGGAGAGCAGTTGATTTCATTATACTTGGCTTTGTAGGTCCCCTGTTCTGTCCCCTGTTGATGGTGCTGGTTTGCAGCACTCAGAGAAAGAGAGAATGCCTTTTCTATTTTACATGCATAGCCGGGGCATTTAAAGGCTGTCTTCAAGCTGGGACCTCCACAGCACAGTAGACCCATAACACAAACAGACCAAGAGTTGCAGTTAGTTCCAACTCCTGGAAGTATGTTCCTGGAAGTGTAAAGAAAACATGCCTTTCAATTCATGTCCCAGCCAGGAATATAACCCACAGGAGGTACTCTCCTACTGCGAGGAGGTAATGAAACTGCCTTGCATTTCCGCACTTTGAGGTCTCACTTTTTGAAGCTTCCTTAGCACCCTACCAGGTGTGACATTCCAGGAGCTCACACATGGAATCTTTCGCCAGTCAGTGCATTCCATGCTTAGAGGTTACATGATTAACCAGGCTTGGCTTGCAATTCTTTAAAGAAAACATATTCCACATGGAGTAGTGAGGGAGTAGTGCTCCAAAAGCTAGTGCTTCCAAATAAACCTGTTGGACTATAACCTGGTATTATGTGATTTTTAACTTTGTACACCCCAATCCAACACCGGCATCTCCAAATCATACATTTTGTCCCTTAGTGACCCATCAACATAACTATGAGATATGGCTGTCAACAGCAAGGCCACCATTTCTTATCCTATCCATCCCTTGAACTAAGTGGCTTGCTAGGTCAGACTCAATCATATCATTGTAAATTCACTTGTAGGTCAGAACGCATAGGGGTTTCATTCTCAAAGGGTATTAATGAACCATATGAGTTTTAAAACAAGAGATGTCAGTTCTCATGATCACCATCATTGAGACGAGCTTTACAGTCCAGATTTATTCATTGCATTTAAATCCCACCAGTTAAGATAGTGGGATTTGAACCCTTACCCCCCCAGAGCAGAAGCCTGGACTTCTGGATTACCAGTGTCAAAACGTGTGGTGCCGGAAAAGCACAGCCGGTCAGACAGCATCCAAGGAGCAGCAGAATCAACGTTTTAAGCATGAGCTCTTCATCAGGAGTATGGCGGGGGGTGTGGGTGGCGCAAGGGGGCTACCACTATACCACCATTGCAAGTGTGATGTGGCTGCTGAATAACGTGGGGCAACAGTTAAAAATCTTTTTCTTTGGGTGTGAAGTGTCCTAGAATGTCCAGTGGCAATGAAAAGTTATCAGTCAATCCAAATCCTTCCCCTATCATCCAGCCTGTACCCTCCTGAGTACAAATAAGTACAAAATAACAATTTTAAAATCATGGGACATAGGACTCAGGAGTCAGATATCAACAGTAGATACATAATCCTACTCCCTAATTTATTAAGACGTACATACAGGCAATGCTATTGCAACTGAAATAACAAACATAATGCCAGTGTTGCAATGTTGAAAGGGAGAGATTTTGTTTCTGTGTTATTTGGCAGCTGTTAGATTTGTCAGGAAATCATAGTAGGTTACAGTCAGTCAGATGAAGCACACATGTAAGATATGTCAGCAGTCTACCCACAACAAAATAGCTGAATAAGTAACAAAATTATCAATTGGGTACTGAATGCCACATTTTGTCTAGCTTTTGATGTGATTAGTAAGAGAATTCAAGATGTCACAAGTGGGAAGAGCACTGAAATTGTTTTCCTCTTGATTGTGACATTGGCCATTTTGATGGTGAAATAAGCAAGTTCCAGCCAGGAGGAATTGTGTGTGTTCCTTGTTGTGGCAACTGCATTGTGAGTGCATTATGAACAGATGGATCACATTGGCCACGTTTAATTGCAGTGCCCTAGATCCCAGAGGAACATTGTGAATTCATCAGAGAGAGTGCAAAAGTGATTTACAACATTGGTTCCACGGATCAGAAACTTCAGTCATGAGAGTAGATTGCAACCATTGGAGAGAATAAGGCTGAGAGATGTGACAGAAGTTTTCACCCTACCCAGCCAGTGAGCAGGCTGGGTAGGGTGAAATTGTTTTCACTTGTAAATGGATCAAGAACCAGGGGGCATAGATTTAAAGTAATTTGCAAAAGAAGCTTATGTGATGCCAGAAATACCTTTTCACACAATATGTAGTTAGGGTATGGAATGCAGCTTCATTTGAGACATTCAAGAGGCTATTGGATGATTATTTGGATAGGAATAATGTGCAAGATCATGGGTAAAGCAAGAATCTGGCACTAGGTAACGATGCTTATTTGAAGAGGTGGAGTAGACATGATGGGTTGAATGGCTTCCTTATGTGTTGTAACGCTTCTGTGATTATATGATACAGTGGGAACACACTCCAATTTATTAATGAATGTTTTTTAGTGCTCCTCAGACTTGTGTCTTTCTCCAAGGTTTCGGAGTGAAAGGCCGGTGCCCATGATGTAAGACAGCATCAAGCCCTGAGAAGAAGCAAGTGTAACCAAGGCTGGAAACAAGTCGGACAATTCTATGGAGGGAGAAACAGAAAGAACACTCTGATTGAGACTCATCAACCTGAAACATTAACTGTTTCCCATTCTAGAGATGCTGTCTGATCCAAACATTTCTGGCATTTAAAGGCAAGAGTCATGGAGTATTAGAGCACAGAAAGAGGCCCTTTGGCCCATTGAGTGCACACCAGTTAGCAAGCACTAACATCGAAAACCAATGTCCAGCATTTGGCCCATGTCCTTGTATGCTACGTTTTTATATCAGAATTTCAATATTTTTAGTACTTTCTCTGTGAATCATTCAGCAGTTCCCTCACGCTGACCAGGGGACCTACAAAATGTAGAATGACAATGAAAGTTAGATGTGAGATGCAATGAAAATGTGATGTTCTAGTAGATGACAGTATTGACTTCAACTCAGTGAGGATGACAGGAGGAGTAAAAAAAAAGAGTGCTTACGCCAGTGCACTTGGAGTCCCACAGGAGCCGAGGGACCTGTTGTGCTTATTGTATGTTTGTTGGTGGGTGGCTTAGATGCACAAAGTGTCAGAAGGACAGCAGGGCATCTCAGGGCAGCCACATAGCTGAGAAATGTACCTGTTCAAAGGCGGTGAAACCGGATTAGAAAGAGAAAAGGTGTTTGAGAGTCGGCTCAAAGTTGTTTTGTTCAGACTTTCACAGGGCTTTAGTTGAACAGAGGGGACTAAGATGTGGTAAGAGCACTATTCTTGTCGATCACTCCTTGATGTGGTTCCATGTCTGCTTACTTACAAAGAGAATAAAGCCACAACTTTGCTGGTGAGGTCTCACTGTTCAGATACATTGTTGGTAATCTCTTTGAATATCACTGTTGTATAAATGAAGGAAAGAGAAATAAAGCAGAGGGTGTCATTTTTTTAGCTGAGACACTCATTGAACAACACTTTCAAGGAAGTCTACACAGAATAAAACATCACTGTAGTGTCACAGTAAGGACGTGATAGTTACCATTTCATCTCGAACCTCACCCATTTAGGAGTGCAAGGACAATTAATCCAAAATGGTACTCTGTGTCTCTCTTTCACTTGTCTTTGATGAATGTCCAGTCCCAGCAGTCCTCCAGTGCCTTGCCTTTGCGGACTTTGGTCATGAGAAAACGCAACGTGTCAGCAGATAACTTCACAAAGAAGAAACTGCAGAAGTCGATTACAACCTCTCTTCCCCCAAATCAATCTCCAGATCAGGGTCATAGAGTCATACAGCACGGAAACAGACCCTTCGGTTCAACCAATCCATGCTGACCACGTTCCCCAAACTAAATTAGTCCCCTTGCCTGCGCTTGGCCCATTTCCTGACAAACATTTCTTATTCATGTACTTATCCGAATGTCTTTTAAATGTTGTAACTGTACCCACACCTATCACTTCCTCTGGAAGTTCATTCCACACACTCTCTGTATAAAAAAAAAGCCTCTCATATCTTTTTAAAATCTTTCTACTCTCATTTAAAGATATGCACACCTAGTCATGAAATCCCCCACCCCAGGGAAAAAGACACCTGCCATTCATCTTATTTACACCTATCATGATTTTATAAACCTCTATAAGGTCACCCCTCAACCTCCTATGCTCCAGTGACAAAGATCTCAGCATATCCAACCTCTCCTTATAGCTCAGACCCTCCATTCCCTCCATGGTAAATCTCTTCTGAACCTCTCCAGCTTAATAATATCCTTCCTATAACAGGACGACCAGAACTCGACACAGTGCCCCAGAACAGGCCTCACCAACGTCCTGTACAACCTCAACAAAAGATCCCAAGTCCTATACTTAAAGGTCTAATCAATGAAGGCAAGTGTGCTAAACACCTTAACCACTCCATCTTTTTGTGACGCAAACTTCAAAGGGTTATATACCCTGAACCCCTCAGTCCCTCTGTTCTACAACACTACCCAAGGAGGAGAAAGTAAAGACTGCAGATACTAAGAGATCAGAGTCAAGAGTGTGGTGCTGGAAAAGCACAGCAGGTCAGGCAGCATCTGAGGGCAGGAGAATTGATGTTTCAGGCATAAGCCCTTCATCAGGAATAATGATGGCCTTTGCCACCCATGCCCAGCCTTATTTCTTTCCTTATTTGCTATCCTGTTCTTGGCCACTCGTTGCTTTCAGCACTAGAGACCTGAAATAACTGTGTACAGACTGGTACCCCATCACCAAGTCACCCTTTATTTACATGTGCACAGTACAATGGCTGTGGCTGACCAGCTTAGAGTCAGTCCCTCAAGTGAGGAGATTCTGAATCCCTGTTTATGCCAGTTGGCCAGGGCTCCCTGATTAACCGATGTTAACAGCCCCAATCAAGGATCTTATTGTAAATAAGATCCACCTGGTCCCAACCATTACAGGACTTCGGGCCTTAACTGAGACTTTTAAATAACATGTTGTTTCCTTCAAAACTTCCAATTTTACTGGTATGACCTGGAAAGTGAAGATGAGTTGCAAGTCTAACCATCGCCTAACCTTCGTAAATAACAGACACGCAGTGTGGTGAACAAAATAAGCAGGTGTGAAAAATATGTGTCCCTCCTCTCTTAAAACTGTGCTTTCAACTGTGCTTGTAGACTTGTAAGGAACTCGCTTATCATAAGGATGAACATGCCACAGAGTCAGAGAAATAGGAAACAGCTGTGGATAGAAGTCTCTCCAGTAAAGGATGTGAATTGCACGTGTCCCAAGTAGGAGACTGAAGCATCAATGCGTCTTTTAAAGTTTTGTTTGTGTGTAAAAAAGCATTCCTGCAAGCCGACAGGAAGTGTTGACGTGTGGAATGACAGAAGTCAAGAGTGTTCTTTTCTTTTTGTAGAACTGAAATCAAGTTGCACATGAATATTATTGCAACACTCTGCAGTTGTATGTGAAGGTGGTTGAGATTCTCTAGGGATCAAAAGTAACTGCCTATGTACCAGGAGAGAGTAGGGACTCTGGGTTTCTGGAGCTAAGACAAAGCTATAATGGCCTTTAAACCACAACTCACAGCTCATCACTGCCTGACTATTTGACCTTCTTCGGCCCTAATATCTACACCATCAGATTGCTGATTGAGACCAGGCCATCAGTCAGGGACTGAATTTGGAACTGTTCCGTCCTGTATGCATTACATGGTACAGGTGGAAAGTTGGCTTGGGCAGCAGCAGGAAATAGATATTGAATGTACTTGTCTGATTTTAATGCATTTTCTTCTGAGATGTGACAATGAGTAGTGCTGGGCCTCCACTCCTAAGTGCTGATGATATCCCTACAATGGTGCTAGTCAGATCCTGACAAAGCTACGGTGAATATACAGTGATTGCTGCGTGAGACTCAGTAGAGAAGACTTGGAATTGATGGCAGTATGGAACAGACTAAACTGCTTCAAAAAATATGAAGAAGGTAGTCTAGGCCCTAACGTTTTCTTATTTTGAAGGTAAGTGTAAGGCGTTGTGTTCTGAATGCAATTCAATTGGTCAAACGACCAGGCTTGAAACAAAACACACTTTATTCATACACTATAATTAAAATACATACAAAATAAAAACAAAAGAATGGGCTTAACTGTATCAAATTGCTTAACAAAATTATATATATATATAGACTACTCCTAATTAACTGCTCCAATTATAGTAACATCCCATAAACACATCCTTGGCAAAGGCAAATTCAGTAAAAGAGATTGTCTCACATGCAATTCTAGCAGCAGGAAGAGAACCCCAGCTTTTATCTGTAAGAGAGAGAGCAATAAGAGTTTCCACATCCAGCTTCAAGACCCTAGCAACTGCTACTGCAGGCTAAAACTGAAATAAAATCATGGTTCCATGGAAGCTCGACCGCACCCGTTCAGGCTGCTTCAATTGTTCCAACTTAAAAAAAACCCAAGGCCCCACAAACTGTTTATTGGCTTTGGAGCATACTGCTCAGCATTTCTGTCTCAACCTTCCTTCATTAAACAAAAAGAACAAAATACACCTCTTAAAGTCATAGCATTGTCACGTCATGGTCTTGCTGTGGTGGTCGGATTCACAAGTCTGCAACTTGCTGTTGAAAATAAATAGATAGATCCCAGTGGATTGAATAACCACAAATGTCAGACCTTTATTCAAGAAACGAGGGAGATAAAAAGCAAAAGCCTCTCAGTCAGTTACTGGATCAGTGGTGCTGGAAGAGCACAGCAGTTCAGGCAGCATCCAATGAGCAGCGAAATCGACGTTTCGGGCAAAAGCCCTTCATCAGGAATAAAGGCAGTGAGCTTGAAGCGTGGAGAGAAAAGCTAGGGGAGGGTGGGGGTGGGGAGAGAGTAGCATAGAGTACAATGGGGTGAGTGGAGGAGGAGATGAAGGTGATAGGTCAGGGAGGAGAGGGTGGAGTGGATAGGTGGAAAAGGAGCTAGGCAGGTAGGACAAGTCCGGACAAGTCATGGGGACAGTGCTGAGCTGGAAGTTTGAAACTAGGATAAGGTGGGGAAAGGGGAAATGAGGAAGCTGTTGAAGTCCACATTGATGCCCTGGGGTTGAAGTGTTCCGAGGCGGAAGATGAGGCGTTCTTCCTCCAGGCGTCTGGTGGTGAGGGAGCGGAGGTGAAGGAGGCCCAGGACCTCCATGTCCTCGGCAGAGTGGGAGGGGGAGTTGAAATGTTGGGCCACGGGGCAGTGTGGTTGATTGGTGCGGGCGTCTCGGAGATGTTCCCTAAAGCGCTCTGAGAGGAGGCGCCCAGTCTCCCCTATGTAGAGGAGACCGCATCGGGAGCAACGGATACAATAAATGATATCAGTGGATGTGCAAGTAAAACTTTGATGGATGTGGAAGGCTCCTTTAGGGCCTTGGATAGAGGTGAGGGAGGAGGTGTGGGCACAGGTTTTACAGTTCCTGCGGTGGCAGGGGAAAGTGCCAGGATGGGAGGGTGGGTCATAGGGGGGCGTGGACCTGACTAGGTAGTCACGGAGGGAACAGTCTTTGTGGAAGGAGGAAAGGGGTGGGGAGGGAAATATATCCCTGGTGGTGGGGTCTTTTTGGAGGTGGAACTGTAAAACCTGTGCCCACACCTCCTCCCTCACCTCTATCCAAGGCCCTAAAAGAGCCTTCCACATCCATCAAAGTTTTACCTGCACATCCACTAATATCATTTATTGTATCCGTTGCTCCCCATGCGGTCTCCTCTACATTGGGGAGACTGGGCGCCTCCTAGCAGAGCGCTTTAGGGAACATCTCCGGAACACCCGAACCAATCAACCACACCGCCCCGTGGCCCAACATTTCAACTCCCCCTCCCACTCTGCCGAGGACATGGAGGTCCTGGGCCTCCTTCACCGCCGCTCCCTCACCACCAGACGCCTGGAGGAAGAACGCCTCATCTTCCGCCTCGGAACACTTCAACCCCAGGGCATCAATGTGGACTTCAACAGCTTCCTCATTTCCCCTTCCCCCACCTTATCCTAGTTTCAAACTTCCAGCTCAGCACTGTCCCCATGACTTGTCCGGACTTGTCTGACCTGCCTAGCTCCTTTTCCACTATCCACTCCACCCTCTCCTCCCTGACCTATCACCTTCATCTCCTCCTCCACTCACCCCATTGTACTCTATGCTACTCTCTCCCCACCCCCACCCTCCCCAAGCTTATCTCTCCATGCTTCAAGCTCACTGCCTTTATTCCTGATGAAGGGCTTTTGCCCAAAACGTCGATTTCGCTGCTCGTTGGATGCTGCCTGAACTGCTGTGCTCTTCCAGCACCACTGATCCAGAATCTGGTTTCCAGCATCTGCAGTCATTGTTTTTATCTCGGTCAGTTAGCCTAATATCTGTCATAGGAAAATGCTTGAATGCTTTATTAAGGAGATAATAGGTGAACATAGAAAATCATAACACCGTCAGGCAGAGCCAACATTGTTTTGTGAAAGAAAAGTTATGACAAGATAAATTTATTAGAGTTTTATGAGGAAGTTACAAGCCGGGCAGATTTGGTGAACCAGCACATGTATGGGATTTAGATTTTCAAAAGGCGTTTGATGAGATGTCATATAAAAAATTCGGCACAAGAAAAGAGCTCATGGTATTGAAGGGAGCTTATTAGTATGGATAGAAGATTAGCTATTATCTGTTACCTAACCAAAAGCAGAGAGTTGGTAGAAATGGATCACCGTAGGGATGGCAAACAATACCACGGTGAACTGTGTTGGTGCCTCAACTATGTTAATGTGACAAAGGGTCCAAGTGTATGGTAGCTAAATTTGCTAATACACAAACATAGGTTGGAAAGTCTGTCGTAAAAAGGACACAAAGAGGTAGAATTTCACTCCCAGGCAGAAGTGTCATAACAATTCCTGTCCCCAAAACCTACACAAGTTGTGAAGCGAAAACAGAAATTGCTGGAAAAGCACAGCAGGTCTGGCAGCATCTGTGGAGAAACATCAGAGTTAATGGTTCAGGTCGAGTGACCCTTCCTCAGAACAAATTGTGAAGTCTCATTTCAATTGTATAAGAGCTTGTTTAGTCGACACCTGGAATGTGCACAGGTTTGGCCTCTCTACCTCAGGAAAAGTTAAGGATCACACAACACCAGATTAGATTAGATTAGATTACCTACAGTATGGAAATAGGCCCTTCTGCCCAACAAGTCCACACCAACCCTCCAAAGAATAACCCACCTAGACCCATTCCCCTATCCTGTATTTACCCCTGACTAATACACCTAACACTATGGGCAATTTACCATGGCCAATTCACCTGACCTGCACATCTTTGGATTGTGGGAGGAAACCAAAGCACCTGGAGGAAACCCACGCAGACACGGGAAGAATGTGCCAACTCCACACAGACAGTCGCCCGAGGCTGGAATCGAACCCGGATCCCTGGTGCTGTGAGGCAGCAGTGCCAATCGTCCAACAGGTTTATTTGGAAGCACTAGTTTTCGGAGCACTGCTCCTTCATCAGATGGCTGTGGAGTATAGGATACAGAATTTATAGCAAAAGTTTGCAGTGTGAGGTAACTGAAATTATATATTGAAAAAGACCTGGATTGTTTGCTAAATTCTCTCATCTTTTAAAATGAACATGTTGGTTTTAGTTCTTTCATATGTAAATCCCAGAACTTCCTTAAAGTTACATTCTCAAGTGAACTTTAACAATAGATGCCATGTTGGCCCAGATAATGCATAGAAGGTGTGAGGTGCCCTGTGTGAGACTGTCTATGCCCCAATGTTCTGACTGATTCTAATCTAAAAAAGGATTACAGAATGTTACATGGATTCATGCATTCTTTGAGCAAAATAAAATGTAATTCTGCAAGTATAAATTCACCCCACAAACTTATATGGGTGCATGTGCATGTGGCTATGTGTGTGCGGAGGAGTATGTGTGTCTGTGAGACCGACTGTGTGAAGTGGTATCAGTCTGTGAGAGGATGCATGTGTGCAGGTGAGTTTGGGAGTGTATGTGTGAGTGTATGAGAGAGGGTCTGTGTGTGTGTGTGTGTGTGTGTGTGTGTGTGACCCAACTTGGCAATCAGCCTCTGCTCATCCACTTTGCATTGTTGTCTGTCCTGAAGTCCGCCTTAGAGGATGGTCATGCGAAGGTCCGAGGTTGAATGTCCTGGACCACTAAAGTTTCTCTGACTGGGACAGAACACATCTGTCTGTTGATTGTTGTGCGGTGCCCATTCATCTATTGCTGCAGCCTCTGCTCGGTTTCAACAATGTACCATGCCTCAGGGCATCCTTGCCTGCAGCGTATGAGATAGACAACATTGGCTGAGTCGCATGAGTACCTACCATGTACATGGTGGGAGGTGTCCCCATGTGTAGCGGTGGTATCCGTGTCGACACTCTGACACGTCTTGCAGCATCTACTGTGACAAAGTTGTATGGTATTGTCCTGAAAGCCAGGCAGTTTGCTGCGAAAATGATCCGTTTGGTGGTTGTTTAAAGGCGGAAAGTGGAGGTGTGGAGAAGGTCTTGGCGAGGTGCCAATCCTAATTGATAATGTGTTGCAGCTGAAGTGTTCTCCAACTGGGAGAGAACACTCCTGTCTCTTGATTGTTGTGTGGTGTCCGTCACGTTCCTCCTCATCTGAACAGATCCTGTGTATGTGCAGGGCTTTTTATATATAATTTGGGTGGTGAGTGTAGCATCATGAGGATTTGTGGTAGAGTGAAGTGCTGAGGCGCTCTTCCTTGATGGAGATGCATGTATCCAAGAATGAGACAGATACTAGAGAGCAGTCCTTGGTGAAATTGATGGTGGGATGAAACTTGTTGATGTCACTGTGTAGTTGTTTCAGTGACTCCTTGCCATGGGTCCAGAGGAAGAAAATGTCGTCAATATACCTGGTGTATAGTGTTGGTTGGAAGTCCTGCGTGGAGAAGAAGTCTTGTTCGAACTTATGCATGAAAATGTTGGCATATTGGGGTGCAAATTTGGTCCCCTTGGCTGTTCCATGTGAATGGATGATGAACTGGTTGTCAAAGGTGAAAATATCATGGTCGAGGATAAAGTGGAAGAGTAGTGAGCTCTGAAGGACTCTGAAAGAGCACACCCGTGAACTAAACACATCAATCAGGACTTTGGATCCAGTCCTTCAGAGTTCGCTACATGCCATCACTCCCACATTCTTCTTGTAACAGATGAATGGACACCACACAACAATCAAGAGACAGGAGTGTTCTCTCCCAGTTGGAGAACACTTCAGCTGTCCGGGACATTCGACCTCAGACCATCGGGTGACCATCCTTCAAGGCGGACTTTGGGACAGGCAACAATGCAAAGTCCTGAAGAAGGGCCTGTGCCCGAAACGTCGAATCTCCTGTTCCCTGGATGCTGCCTGACCTGCTGTGCTGTTCCAGCAATAAAGTTTCAACTTTGATCTCCAGCATCTGCAGACCTCACTTTCTCAACAATGCAAAGTGGCCGAGCAGAGGCTGATAGTCAAGTTTGGTACCACAGGGATGGCCTCAACCGGAACCTTGGGTTCATGTCACACTACAGATGACTCCACTGCACTACACACTACACACACACGCAAACCTTCTCTCATACACAAGCTCTCTCTCATAAGTTCACACATACACTCCCATATTGACACACACACACTTGCAGAATTACATGTTGTTTTGCTCAAAAACTGCATGAATCCATGTAAAATTCTGTAAATCCTTTTTTATATTAAAATCAATCTGAACATTGGGGCACACACAGGGCACCTCACACCTTCAATGCATTATCTGGGCCAACATGGCACCTATTGTTAAAGTTCACATAAGAATGTAACTTTATGGAAGTTCTGGGATTTACATATGAAAGAACTAAAATCAACATGTTCATTCTAAAAACGAGAGACTTAACAAACAATCCAGATCTTTTTCAATACCTAATTTCAGTTGCATCACACTGTAAACTTTTGCTATAAATTCTGTATCCTACGAACTTATAGTCCACAACCACCTGACGAAGGAGCAGTGCTCCGAAAGCTAATGCTTCCAAATAAACCTGTTGGACTATAACCTGGTGTAATGTGATCTTTAACCTTGTGCACGACAGTCCAACACTGGCACCTCCAAATCATACCTCAGGAAAAGTATTGTCGCCATATAGGGAGTGCTAGGATAATTTATCAGACTGGTTCCTGGGACTGTCCTATGAAGATAGATTGCATATTTGTATCATTGACAGCCATAGGTGAGGTACTAGAGGACTGGAAAGTGATTAATGTTGTGCATTTATTTAAGAAAGGCTGTAAGGAGAAGCCTGGAAACTATAGGCAGGTGAGTCTGACATCAGTAGTGGGTAAATTGTTGGAGGGAATTCTGCGAGATAGATTTTACATGCATTTGGAGAGGCAAGGACTGATTGGGGATGGTCAGCATGGCTTTGTGCATGAGAAATTGTGTCTCACAAACTTGACTGAGTTTTTTGAGGATGTAACCACAAAGATTGATGAGGGCAGAGCAGTAGACATGTCTACAAGGACTTTAGTAAAGCCTTTGACAAGGTTCCACATGGTAGACTAATGAGTAAAACTAGATCACATGGGATTCAGGGAGAGCTTGACAACTGGATACAAAATTGGCTTTACAGTAGGAGGCAGAGGGTGGTAATGGAGGATTGTTTATTGGCCTGGAGGCCTTTGACCAGCGGTGTCCTGTAGGGATCAGTGCTGGGTTCACTGTTGTTTGTCATTTATATAAATGATTTGGATGAGGGCTTAGGAGGCATGGTTAGTAAGTTTGCAGATTACACCAAAATTAGTGACACAGTAGACAGTGAAGAAGATTATCTTAGATTACAAAGAGATCTTGACCAACTGAGCCAATAGACTGAGGAAAGGCAGATGGTACTGCATTTTGGTAAAACAAGGGCAAAACTTATATAATTAATGGTAGGGCCCTGGGTATTGTAGTCGAACAGAAAGACCAAGGACTTAGGTTCATTGTTCGTTGAAAGTTGTGTCACAGGTAGACAGGGTGGTTAAGAAGGCGTTTAGTAGGTTTGCCTTAATTGCTCAAAGGATTGAGTATTGGTGTTGGCATGTCATGTTGAGGTTGTACAGGATATTGGTGAGGCTACTTTTGAAATACTATGTACAGTTCTGGTTGCCCTGCTACAGGAAGGATATTATTAAATTAGAAAGGGTACAGAAAAGATTTCTAGGATGTTGCTGGGACTGGAGGGTTTAAATTATAAGGAGAGACTGGATTGACTGGGACTTATTGGGGGTAGGAGTTTATGGGGTGACTTTATAGAGGTTTATAAAGCAAAAGTCTTTTCCCTGGGGTGAGTGAGTTCAAAACTAGGAGGCATATTCTTAAGGTGAGAGAAGAAAGATTTAAAAGGGACCTGAGGGGCAACTTTTTCACACAGAAACTGGTTCCTATGTAGAATGAACTGCAAAGGAAGTAGTAGATGCAGGTACAGTTACAACATTTAAAATACATTTGGACAGGTACACGAATAGGAAAGGTTTAGAGAGATAATCAGCCCAAATCCGGGCAAGTGGGATTAGGTTAGTTTGGGAACATGGTCAGCATGGACAAGTTGGACTGAAAGATCTGTTTTCATACTGTATGACTCAATGACTCTATGAAAAACATCACTCCATTGCAAGCAACTCAGGGAAGGAGAAAAGGATTGACTAATGAGGAAATTTGTGGAGGATGAGCCTCTAATCATTGGAGTTTCTGAGAATGAGGGTAATCTTATTGAAATATATATGATGTTGAGAGGGTGGATGCTGGAAGGATGTTTCCCCTTGTCAGCAAGTTTAGAACTAGGGAACAGATTTTAAAATGGAAGTCCTGTTTTTGTCATTGAGGAGTAATTTTCTTATCTCACATTAGTCTAAGGAATTCACTTCTCCAGAGAGCAATGGAGATTGGGACATTGAATATATGCTGTGGCTCAGTTATTCAGCTTTTTGACTAACAAGGGAATTAAGGGTTATGCAGGAGCAGGCAGAAATGTGGAGTTAAGGCCACAGTTATATTCACTATGATTGCAGAGAATGAAGGAGCAGTCTCGAGAGACTGAGTGGCCTATTTTTTCTTCCATTTCTTATGATCTTACAGTGTAGAGTGCAGTCACAGTGGTGAGGGATGTAGAAGAGGGTGAGCTAGAGAAGATTGGACAATAGGTAGTGGCTTCAGTGGCGAGAATTCAGCAGGCAGGAGGAGTTATGATTACAGTAATTATTTATCTCTCCTTATTTTTGTCCCAGTGATGTCACATACAAATGAAGTGATGGCACGCTTTAAATGAGATTTACGTCACTGAATTGTGCCTTGCCAAATAAGCGCAGACTTTCCATTCATTCTCCAGAAGGTCTTCAAGCCAGTGAACCGAGCTGTTGTATTTATCGACTGGCTTGTCGAGATGTCCATGGCAACAAGCAGGGTCCCTGCTGTGATCGGACGTCTATTGGGAGATGACGAGCAGCTAGTTAGTTAGTCTGTGTTGTTCCCCTACTGCGCACATGAGGTCATAACAACTGACTGAATGCCAGTTAAAGTTTAATCGACTATCAGGAAGCTGCAGGTTTTAAAGATTCCTTTGCCGACAGCGACCTGATCTGAAAGGAGAGGAGAAATGAGCCAATTGGTTATATCGTGTGTGTGCACGTGTGCAGTTCTTATTAAACAGCATCAATACCAAAGTAATGTATGTGGAATAAATAAATACAATGAATATATCAGAATTGAGCTTTGCTTCATTTCAATTAAGGTAAATGATTTAATGCATATGTGTTATGATATTGGGATTCAAGCATCGCTGGCAAGGTCAGTACTTATTCGCCGTCCCTAATTGAATGGATGATGGTAAGCCACCTACAACAAGTCACTTGCAAAGATATTTTGCATCCATTTGCTGGGCACGGGGCATCACTGGCTAGGCCAGCATTTGTTGTAAACCTCTAACTCTCCTTGAGGTGGTGTTGGGAGTTGCCCCCTTGAACCTCTGCAGTCCATGAGAGTTGGTAGATATCCCCAAAGTACTGTTAACAAACCTCAGAGGGTAGTTAAAAGCCAACCACATCAGAGATGCATGTAGCCAGACCAGATAAGGACAGATTTTTTTTGAAGGTACAGTTCAGTCAACCAGATCAGATTCTGCAAAAATCCAGTAAGTTCATGGTCATTATTAATGAGACTAGCATTTTGGCCCAAATGTATGAATTAATGGATTATAACTCCCCCCAGCTACTGTAGGATTTGAACTCATATTTGCTAAGTATTCAGGGGGAAATTGGATTATTATATAAAAAGGAATAATGTGAGAGAAGGCAGGGTCATGAAGTCTTTTTGTAGAATCCCTACAGTGTGGAGACAGGCCCTTCAATCCAACAAGTTCACACTAACCCTCCAAAGAGTAATTCACCCAGACCCGTTCCCCAACTACTCTACATTTACCCCAGACTAATGCACCTAACCTGCATATCCCTGAACACTATGGGCAATTTCGCCTAGCCAATTCACTTA
This sequence comes from Chiloscyllium plagiosum, assembly GCF_037043375.1. Classification (NCBI taxonomy): domain Eukaryota; kingdom Metazoa; phylum Chordata; class Chondrichthyes; order Orectolobiformes; family Hemiscylliidae; genus Chiloscyllium; species Chiloscyllium plagiosum. Next base: position 10,167,270 of record NW_028270183.1, read on the forward strand.
ACCTGCACATCTTTGGATTGTGGCAGGAAACCTGAGCACCAGGAGGAAACCCACGCAGGCAAACTCCACACAGATGGTCACCTGAGGGTGGAATCAAACCCAGGCAACAGTGCTAACCACTGAGCCACCGTGCCATCCCAAAGAGTCAGCACAGATAGAACAAGTTGACAGGGCTTTTTCTCTCTGTATGCATTTTACATTTCATTCATCCAGGCTTCTGAATTACTAATCCAGTAATATTAGCACTTCACTATCAAAGATCACTCATGATGGCGCCCACAAGAGAGCAGGCTATTCTGGACTTAGTGCTGTGTAATGAGCCAGACTTTAAAAATGATCTTAAAGTAAGGGAACACTTAGGAGGCAGCGATCATAATATGGTAGAGTTCAGTCTGTAGTTTGAAAGAGAGAAGACAAAATCGGATGTAATGGTGTTACAGTTAAATAAAGGTAATTACAGGGGTATGAGAGAGGAACTGATGAAAATCGACTGGAAGCAGAGCCTAGTGGGGAAGACAGCAGAGCAACAATGGCAGGAGTTTCTGGGTATAATTGAGGTCATAGTACAGAGGTTCATCCCAAAGAAAAGAAAGATTATCCGAGGGGGGATTAGACAGTTTTGGCTGATAAAGGAAGTCAGGAAGTGTATCAAAGAAAAAGAGAGAGCCTATAATCTGGCCAAGAGCATTGGGAAATCAGAAGATTGGGAAGACTACAAAAACAAACAGAGGATAACAAAAAGAGAAATAAGGAAGGAGAGGATCAAATATGAAGGTAAGCTAGCCAGTAATATTAGAAATGATAGTAAACATTTCTTTCAATACATAAGAAACAAACAAGAAGCAAAAGTAGTCCTTGGGCTGCTCCAAATTGATGCAGGAAGGTTAGTGCTGGGAGATAAGGAAATAGCTGAAGAACTTAATAAGTACTTTGTGTCTGTCTTCACAGTGGAAGACATGAGTAATATCCCAACAATTAAAGAGAGTCAGGGGGCAGAGTTGAGTTTGGCAGCCATTACAAAAGAGAAAGTGCTAGAAAAGCTAAAATGTCTAAAAATTGATAAATTCCTAACCCGGATGGGGTACATCCTAGAGTTCTGTGGGAGGGGCTGAGGAAATAGCAGAGGTGTTGGTTGTTTTTTTTAGATTAGATTAGATTACTTTAGATTAGATTACTTACAGTGTGGAAACAGGCCCTTCAGCCCAACAAGTCCACACCGACCCGCCGAAGCGCAACCCACCCATACCCCTACATTTACCCCTTTAACCTAACACTATGGGCAATTTAGCATGGCCAATTCACCTGACCCGCACATCTTTTGGACTGTGGGAGGAAACCGGAGCACCCGGAGGAAACCCACGCAGACACGGGGAGAGTGTGCAAACTCCACACAGTCAGTCGCCTGAGTCGGGAATTGAACCCGGGTCTCTGGCGTTGTGAGGCAGCAGTGCTAACCACTGTGCCACCGTGCCGCCCATGCCACCGTGCCGCCCATTGTGATTCTTCTTAAGTCAGTGGAGTCAGGGAAAGTCCAAAATGATTAGAAAATCGCTGTTGTAACCCCCCTTGTTCAAGAAAGAATCAAGACAAAAGATGGAAAATTATAGGCCGATTAGCCTAACCTCGGTTGTTGGTAAAATTCTAGAATCCATTGTTAAGGATGAGATTTCTAAATTCTTGGAAGTGCAGGATCGGATTAGAATAAGTCAGCATGGATTTAGTAAGGAGAGATCATGCCTGACAAACCTGTTAGAATTCTTTGCAGTGATAACAAATAGGTTAGACCAGGGAAACCCAGTGGATGTCATCTACCTAGACTTCCAAAAGGCCTTTAGAAAGGTGAGAGTCCATGGGGTTCGAGGTGAGCTACTGGCATGGATTGAGGATTGGCTGTCTGACAGAAGGCAGAGAGTTGGGATAAAAGGTTCTTTTTCGGAATGACAGCCGGTGACAAGTGGTGTCCCACAGTGGGGCTGCAGCCGTTCACTTTATATATTAATGATCTTGGTGAAGGGACTGGAGGCATTCTGGCAAAGTTCACCAATAAAAAGTTAGATGGACAGGCAGGTAGTACTGAGGAGGTGGGGAGGCTGCAGAAAGATTTATACAGTTTAAGAAGTGGTCCAGGAAATGGCTGATGAAATTCAACATGAGCAAATGTGAGGTCTTGCACTTTGGAAAAAAGAATACAGGCAAGGATTATTTCCTAAACGATGAGAAAATTCATAAAGCCAAAGTACAAAGGGATCTGGGAGTGCTAGTGCAGGATTCTCTAAAGGTTGACTTGCAGGTTGAGTCCGTGATTGAGAAAGCAAATGTAATGTTGTCATTTATTTCTACTGGGTTGGAATATAAAAACAGTGATGTGCTTCTGAGACTTTATAAAGCTCTAGTTAGGCCCCATTTACAATACTGGGTCCAATTTTGGGCCCCACACCTCAGGAAGGACATACTGGCACTGGAGCGTGTCCAGCGGAGATTCACACGGATGATCCCTGGAATGGTAGGCCTAACATACGATGAATGGCTGAGAATCCTGGGATTGTATTCATTAGAGTTTAGAAGGTTGAAGGGAGATCTAATAGAAACTTACAAAATAATGCATGGCTTAGAAAGGGCGGATGCTGGAAAGTTTTTTCCGTTAGGCGGGGAGACTAGGACCCATGGGCACAGCCTTAGAATTAGAGGGGGTCAATTTAGAATTGAAGTGAAGAGACATTTCTTCAGCCAGAGAGCAGTGGGCCTGTGGAATTCATTGCCACGGAGCGCAGTGGAGGCCGGGAAGTTGGGTGTCTTCAAGGTAGGGAATGATAAATTCTTGATCTCGCAAAGAATTAAGGGCTACAGAGAGAGTATGGGTAAGTGGAGTTGAAATGCACATCAGCCATGATTAGCTGGTGGAGTGGACCCGATGGGCCGAATGGCCTTACTTCCACTCCTATGTCTTAGGGTCTTATGGTCTAAAGTTGTAATGCCTAAGCAATGTCAAAAATCACACGACACTGGGGTATAGTCCAACAGGTTTATTTGAAACTGCAAGCTTTCAGAGCCTCCGCTCCATCCTCAGGCAGCCTGAGGATGGAGCGGGGGCTCCAAATGCTTGTGGTTTCAAATAAACCTGTTGGACTACAACCCAGTGTGGTGTGATTTTTGACTTTATCCACCCAGGCCAACAACGGCACCACCACATCATGCTTAAGCAACAATATTGATACCTACTGCTGTGTAAGCTAACCTTTGCAAACATTATAATCTCCACATGCTGTTCAATTTATTGAACCCTTAGTTTTAAAAATCATTTATTTTGAATTTCTTCCCACTTTATTTGATTTTTTTCAATACTTGCTGTGGTCTAGTTTCTTTGTTCTCAGCCCTCCAATGTCTCAGCCAGAGAGCTGAACTCTGAACACAAGACCCGAATTTTCAGCACGTAGAAACAAATAGGCTTAACTCACAGAGAGGAAACTTAAACTCTCTCCACAGATGCTTTTGGAGCTGCTGAGTATTTCCTGCAATATTCAGATTCCAGGCATCTGCAGTATTTTGACTTTAATAAAGTCAAGTGTTGGGTTGCTTGACTACAAAAGCAAAAGTTAAATTATGCATGTGCCTAACATATGGCAAATGACATGTTGGCCTTTATTGCAACAAGTCTGGAGGATAGGAATAAAGAAGACTTGTTACACTTGTTCAAGGCTTTTGTGGAACCATATTTGGAATACTATATGCAGTTTTGGTCCCCACATTTAAAAAAGGATATACTTGCATTGAAAGTGACACAGTGAAGGTTCACTAGATTGATCCCTGGGGCAAGGGGATTGTCCTATTGTGACAGGCTGAATAAATTAGATGCTTACTCGTTTGAGTTTAAAAGGAGAGCTGATTTCATTGAAACACACAACATTCTGGAGGGACTTGATGGGTACACATTGAGAGATTGTTTCCATTGCTTGGGGAATCTAAAAAATGGGGACACAGTATCAAGATAAGGTGACCAATGCTTTGCGACTGAGATGAGGAGTGATTACTTCATATGAAGGGTTGTGAATCTTTGGAATTTTCCCTTACAGAGAGGAGAATGTTTCATCTTTGAATACATTTAAGGCTGGGATAGAAAGATACTTCCTATGAGGAAACATTGGACAGATTGAACCGTGTATCCATTGGAGTTTAGACGAATGAGAGGTGATCTTATTGAAACATATAAGATCCTGAGCAGAATTGTCAGGGTGGAGGTTCATAGGATAGACTCATAGAGATGTACAGTTCAGAGACAGACCCTTCATTCCAACTCGTCCATGCCGACCAGATATCCTAAACTAATCTAGTCCCATTTGCCTGCAGTTGTGGGAAAGATTGGAGTCAGGGGACACAATTTTATCAAGGCCACAATCAGCCATGATCCTTAGCTAATGGCAGAGCATGCTCAAGAAACTGAATGGCCTACTCCTGCACCTAAGTCAAATAGTCATGCTGTCAAAATCTTAAATCAGACATGACCATATTGAATGGAGGGGTGCTTTGACATGGTCCACTGCTGCTGATATTTCTTGAGCGGTGCTCCTTTACAGATGGCCTTGCCAGGATGGACTTGACAAATGATTATTAGGATCAGAAACCAAGATATTTCCTCTCCTTGCCCGTCACCCTGACAAGAGATCATCAAATATGAGCTTTCTAGGGCCTGCAACATGGGTCTGCATGGTGTTACCTACCATACTGCATTGCTAATATGTCAGAACTCCAAGAATTAAAACTTCATCTCCAGCACTCTGTAATGAACAATCCAAAAGAATAGCTAATGTTCATTTTGTTTACAATGTTTTTGTTAATTTCTTTGTTGAAAATTGCAAGGTGTGAAAAAGGGTTTTACTGGCTTAAGTATTTGGAGACAGGGTACCCTGCATTGAAGCCCTTAGGAACTCAAGGAAGAAAAGATGGCAATGATAGCACCACATTCAACCAAGCAGGACACTGCTCCATTGGGGCAGTGATCTTCATTGATAGCTCTGAAGACATTTAGGTCATTGATAAAAAGAGTTCCTTACTAGTATCAGGGAGATTTCCTTTTAATCTTTCACAGGATGTGGACCTCGCTACTAAGACCAGTATTTGATGCTCATTGCTCTGTAACTGAGGGCTTGTAAGAGCCAGTTCAGCATGCAGTAAAGAATCAACCACATTACTGTGAGGTTGTTATAACATGTAGGAGAAAGTGAGGACTGCAGATGCTGGAGATCAGAGCTGAAAAATGTGTTGCTGGAAAAGCACAGCAGGTCAGGCAGCATCTTCAGGAAGGGCTTATGCACAAAACATAGATTCTCCTGCTCCTTGGATGCTGTTATAACATGTAGGCAAGACCAGGTAAGGATGGCAGATTTCCTTCCTAAAGGGCATTAGTGAACCACTTCCCAAAACAACCAATAAAAGTCACGGTTACTGAAACTAACTTTATATTCTAGATTTATTGATTGAATTTAAACCAATACAGCTGCTGTAGCGGGAGTTGTACTCATGCCTGAGAAATAGCCTGTGCCTCTGGATTACTAACCCACTACATTGTTATCTCTTCCTAAATGTCAGGGCATAAGAGCAGGAGCAGGCCATTAAGTCACCTGCACCTCAACTGACATTTATGTACTAAACTGTTCCACGATGTATAATTAATTGGACGCAGACCTACATAAAGAGTTCGCAGGAGGACAAAACTTCAGTTGAAGAAACCAAAAGAGAAAATGCTGGAAAATCTCAACAGATCTGGCAGCATCTGTAAGGAGAGAAAAGAGCTGAAGCCCTTTGACAAAGGGTCAGTTAGACTCGAAACGTCAGCTCTTTTCTCTGCTTACAGATGCTGCCAGACCTGCTGAGATTTTCCAGCATTTTCTCTTTTGGTTTCAGATTCCAGCATCTGCAGTAATTTGCTTTTATTCAGTTGAAGAAATTTCTCTTAAAGAGGTCTTGAAGTAAAAGAGGTGATGCGTGATGGAGACGTTCAGTATGGAAATTCCAATTTCTATTGCTAGTTAGGGAAAAAACCTGGAGCCTGGCATAAGTCATTATCCAGTTTCAGTCCAACAACTTACAGGCTCACAACTCAGATGGCAAATAGTTGCCAAGAACTAATTAATGGTCTCCCTCAAAAAGTATCAAATTATTAAAGCTCTAATGAATTCTGACAGCTGCAGGGAACACCTCAGTACTGAGCCATGATCCCACCAGCACTATCTGGTTTCTCTCTCGTAAAACATGGACAGTTTAGCTCTGACCAAGCCACGACAGAGCCTCAGGGAAAGGCTGGTACAGTGGCAGAAGTTTAAGCACAAACACTTACAATGCAGCTCTGTCTCCTATTAATCTTGTGCATTTTCATCAAAATACCAATTGAAAATTAATTTGCAACATAGCACTGTGTTGCTTCATTGTGCCCTTCTGTCTGTATAAACAAAAAAAAATAGGTTTACAGATTTGGTTAAAAAGACAAGCAAACGCAAATTAAAAGAGAGAGAAAAATCAGAAATAATACATGAAGAGACAGAGGGACTTTCTCAGTGAATGACCCATGTTGTTTTTCATAATGCTCGTAATTTGATAACAACTGTTTCACTGTAAATTCCAATTGGGAATTCTAAGAATTCTCTGTGAAATGTATTTTCACTGAAAATTTAAGGACAGCCCAATAGACTGTACTGAGAAAAAGCTCAACCCAGAGGAGATATAAGCCATAGCTCAGCAAACAACACTCTTGCCTCAGAGTCAGCAAGTCACAGGCTCACTCCAAAAATCTGAGGACATAGGCTGAGTCTCCCAGTGCAATAACGAGTGAGTGCTACAACGCTGGAAGAGCTGGTTTACCAGTTGAGATGTTAAACTGAGGTCCTGTTTACCTTCTCATGCACAAGCAAAAGATTCTTTGGCGCTATATGAAGAAGAGTTAGAGGGATTATTGCTGGTGGCCAGGTTAATATCTTTCCCTGAACACATAATCACTAAAAACAGGTTATCTGGTCATTATCACAGTGCTGTTTGTGGGAGTTTTCTGGGTATCTTGTATTATACAAATGGCTACATATTAAAAGTACTTTGTTAGCATTTTGGGATATCCTAAAGTGCAAAGTGAATGGCACTACATAAGTGCATCTTTTTTCCAACAGATCATTTAAAAAAATTTCTTGAGACCTCAGCTAATAAAAGAAGAATATAAATTACAAGCAAATAAATACAGCACTTCAGTCAAATCACAACGCAAGAGTTCATTTGGCCCTTCTTGTCAGTTCAGGTCGTTTGAGAACTATCCAATTAATCCAATGCCCCCGCTCTTTCTCCATTGCTCTCTTTTCTTTCTAACTTTTCATGTATTTACCTTTTGAAGATTACTACTGAATTTGAGCCCACTGCCTTTCAGACAGCATATTCCAAATCATAACAACATGCTGCGTTAAAAAAAAACTTTGCTTCATCACCCCTTTATTGCTGTTGCATGGTGGAGCAGTGGTTAGCGCTGCTGCCTCACAGCACCAGGGTCCCAGGTTCGCTTCCAGCCTTGGGCGACTATCTGTGTGGAGTTTGCACATTCTCCTTGTGTCTGTGTGGGTTTTCTCCGGGCGCTCCAGTTTCCTCCCACAGTCCAAAGATGTGCAGGTTAGGTGAACTGGCCATGCTAAATTGCCTATAATGTTAGGTGCATTAGTCAGAGGGAAATGGGTCTGGGTGGGTTCCTTTTCAGAGGGTCGGATGTGGACTTGGTGGGCCAAAGGGCCTGTTTCCACACTGTAGGGAATCTAATCTAATCATAATCAAATCTGGCTGCTGTAGGTTATCGGTTCTCCCACTGGTGAAACCAGCTTTTCCTTATTTATTTCTGGTGAAAGTCCAGGGATCTGAAAGGTTAGTTTTCTATTCCCACAGATGCCGCCTAACATGCTGAGCATTATTTGTTTTCTATTTTCACCTATTTTTTATAACCTCTTTGAAACGTCTTCTACCAATTCTAACCATGGAGTGGCAAGGCAAAAACTGATGTTAAAGCACCTTTCATCCAACCCTGTGCTACCAAAGCCCAGGAAGCCAGAACAGATGTTGGAGTATTTGTATTCAGCTCTCAAGTGGCACTTGAAGTTAAAACTAAAAGAGCTCCACAGAGACCGGTATCTTGTTACCAAGTCTCCCTTTGTTTACAAATGGAGAGTCCTCGACGTTGATACAGCTCCCCCAGAGCCATGCTCTCTCAAACATGAACAGGATGTCTGACAATTCTGTTCTTATCTGTCAGCCAGGGCTCCCTCATTGGACCAGATCAATAGCCCCAATCAGGGAACTCAGACTCTATGAGGTCAGCCTGGCTGACCCTGTTACAATCACCACAAAAACAAGTTGGGTTTGTGCCAGTTTCCAGTGGGAAACTGGGGCTGCTGAGTATTTGTAAACAGAGGGGGATGCAGCATCTGAATGATATAATCTGTAGCCCTCAGTTCAGAAAGCTGACTCGACATTACTTAAATGCAGACACAGATGATTATCCATTTACCATTTAAAGTGACTTTAGCAAGGTCCCAAATAGTAATTTATCTCCAGTGCTAAGTTAAGCCATCCACCAATAAAAACTGATTACATTGTAAATGTGGTTAATTTACCATTGTCTTAACTATTGAATCAGGATTGACTTCAAGGAATATTCAAGAGCAAAAGAGTGTCTTGAATTTTTGATATTCAATTAATTAAAATTGTGAAATAATCTTGTGCTCCAGGATGTCAAATGCGGAAATTTTAATTTCTCTCAGGTCTATCTTACAATTTGTGGCCAACTATCTTCCATACAAGGGATCCTAGAAAGATACAGCATAGACAAGGCCATTCAGTCCATTAGTCCTATGTCGTACAAGTGTTTCCTTGTACGACAGCCTAGAGAGAGAGGTTACACTTGTCAACAGAACAATGCAGATTGTCTGGATAAGGGGCTGATCATTTAGGACTGGTGTTAGAAGAGGGTGACAAATCTTCTATCCCACTCACATTTAAGGACAATATAGATGGACCTTTTGGCCCCTCAGAGAATGAAGGGATATGGGGAGCAGGCTAGAAAGTGAAGATGAAGATAAAGATAAGCCATGATTGTGCTTAATAGCAGAACAGATTTGATGGGCCATATTTTCTACCCCTTTCCCTACTACTTGTATTCTTGTGTTCAATGGGTCTGTGATATGTCATATTCCATCCTAGTTGTCTCCCATTCCTTGCTATCTTATTCTGACTGATCTTTTAGGACCTGACTTTGTCCTTTATACTTCTTCTCAGTCCTTCCTCCATTCATATTGCAATTCTTCAATCTCATTGGTTAAGGAGATGCACTGTCCCATCGTTCACCAAGATCTCAGATGCCCCATTTCCTCAGTGCACTTTTATCACTTTGCACTTCCAACATCTCTGAGAGATGTGATTTAATCCTAACTAATGCAACACATGATCAGGTTGGCTGCTCCAGCCACTGCTCAATCAGTAGAACTCTCAATTCTGAGACAGACAGTGTGGGTTCTATTTCAGCACCCTTCAGCACAAGACAGAGGTTGACATTTCAGTGAGAAGCAAAGAAGTGCTGCTCAAACAGAGGTGCTGTCTTTCACGTGAGAGGTTAAACCAAGGCCGATTTGCTCTCTCAGATTGGCGTAAAGGATCTCACACATCTATTACTGATCTCTGATGTCCTGGCTAATATCTAGCCCTCATTTGATGTCACTAAAACAGGTCACCAGGTCATTATCAAACTGCTATTTATGGGACCATGCTGTACCCAAATTGGTTACTGCATCTTCTACACCATAGCACTAACTACACTTCAAAAGCACTTTGCTGGAATGTAAAATGTATTGGAACATCCTGAAACTGAAAGGCACTACATAAATGCAAATTGTTCTTTTCTTCTTAGTGTTTGGATACACACATGAGAAAATGTGATGACCACCATTGCTGATGATGAATAAAAACTGAAAGAACTATTGATGCTGCAAGTTAGAAACAAAAACAGAAGTTGCTGGAAAAGCTCAGCAGGTCTGATTACCAGTTCTGAGGATGGGTCACCGGACCCGAAATATTAACTTTGATTTCTCTCCCCAGATGCTGCCAGGCCTGCTGAGCTTTTCCAGCAACTTTTGTTATTGTCGATAATGATATTGGTGTGTTTGTGAGGGTCAAATTACCTCTTTCTAGTAAATTATGCTGGCACTGAGTGACATTTAAACAAATTATTGGCAAAATGTATTTACTGCTACACCCTTGGGGAATCTAATTAAAAAGTACAGATTGCTTTAGTTTTTGTGGCGAACTTTAAAGTCAGCTCACCTAATAGTGTTCAGTGCATTGAATGCAATGTCATTAGGGATGGGGCCCATTTCCCTCTGTGCGCCAGACAGATCAGACCACAAACACATTCCGTTGTCTGGGTTTGATGAAGAAAAACAAGATAAAGTACAATAGTACACTTCAGAGATAAGGTTCATTTTCAGTGCCTCAAGTTATATAAACACTTCATAATGTGGGTGAGGCCCAGACACCAGCTGGGTTGGATCAGGATTAGACACAGTTCAAGGCGAGTTGATAACTATCCACCTTTCCAGGTTGTGTGAATCGGCAGGTGCACGCTCCACAATGGTTTTATGAAAACTGATTCATCGTGAGGTAACCAAACGGCCTATTCCTTTCCATTTCAGGTCAATATGAGAAAATGTTCACGCTACACCAAGCAGCAGGGATTTCCCCTTGTCCTCTGGGCAATGTCCCTTCTTCAACCAAAAAGCGACATCTACTATTTATATAATCCATTGAACTTTGTTTAAAAAAAAGTCCAAAGATGCTTTTCAGTAGCATTATCAACAAAGTTTGACACACAGCCACAGGAAGATGCATTGTGTTAGGGCAGATGGCCGAAAAGCTTGGTCAAAGAGGAAGGTTTTCTGGAGCGATTAAGAGAGAAGGTGAGGTAGGGATATTCCAAAGGGTAGTGCCTCAGGCACCTGAGGGAACCGTCGATGATGGAAAGGTAAAATCATGGTGATGCAGGAGGTCAGAATCAGAGGAGCACAGAGATCTCCGAAGACTATTTGATAGGGACACAGTTAAAAACTGAATCAGTTAGAATCATAGAATCCCTACAGGATGGAAACAGGCCCATCGAGTCCACATCATCCCTTGGATCAACATCCCACCCAGACCCAGCCGCCTCATCCTATATCCATAACCTTGCATTCACCATGGCCAGTCCACCTAACCTGAACATCTTTGGACTGTGGGACGAAATCCACACAACCATGGGGAGAACGTGCAAACTCCACACAGACAGTTGCCCGAGGTTGCAATCAAAACTGGGCCCCTGGTGCTGTTCCTAACCACTGAGTGACCGGGCCCCAGTTAGAAATGGTTAGGGAATGCCAAATGTGCTGTGAATGGGAGACTTAAGGTCTACTCTAAATTAGACTTTATTTCAGTCGTCGGGGTGCACATTGCTTTCCTGCTTACATTAAGGAACTTGCCCATCTCAAAAGAATAACTTCAAGCCAACTGCTTCATCAGAAGAAGCACTTAGGCAAGTCTCAGAGAAGGACATGAGGAAGATAATGTAAGAGATAGGGGCAAGCATAGGTCATACGGTCTCTTCAGCCTACTCACCATTTAGTAAGATCACAGCTGATCTTGTTCAATTCCAATCCTCAAGTTGCGAATCCCTATGGATTTCATTCTTGAATATGCTCATCAATTGGCCATCCACAGCCCTCAACAGTAAAGATTTGGAAAGATCACCCCCAGCTGAGTGGAGAAATTTCTACACAGCTCAGTCTTAAATGGCTGACCCCTTAGCCGCGGGCTGTGAATTTTAACTCTCGATGTTCCAGCCAGAGGAAAACAGCCTAGTCTAACCCAATAAGTTCTCTTTAAATTCCACACATCTCAATTAGATTATCTTTCATCCTTACAAAGTCAAGAGAATACAGGTCTATGCTACTCATTATCTGTTCATAGTACGGTGTCTCAAGCAAAGAATCCATCTGATGAATCTTTATTGTACTTTCTCTCCAAGATATGTGTGTCCTTCCTTGCATAAGGAGACCTGGATATAGATCTCCAGGTATGGTTTTACTAGGAGGGATTGTGAATCTCCCTGCAGCTGTAATACAATCAGGGCTTAGCTGTCCAAACTGGAGATGTAAATATAGAAATTAGGAGCAGGAGTAGGCCACTCGGCCCTTTGAGGCTGCTCTGTTATTCAATAGGGTAACCAACAATCCTCTATCCCCACACTATATTCTCGCCTTCTCTCCAGATCCTTTGGTGCTTTTAATATCTAAAAATTGATCAACTTCTTTCTTGAATATATTCAGTGACCCAAACTCCTCAAGCCTTCGGTGAATTCCACAGTTTGACTACATTCTGAGAGAAGTATTGTTTTCTCATCTCAGTCCTAAATTGCCTAATCCATACTGAGACTGTGACCCCTGATTCTAGATTCTCCAAACTCCCAGCCTCTAGCCCTGTTAGAATTTTATACGTTGCAATCAACTACTTTCTCATCCTTCTAAACTGCAGTGAATATAGGCCTAGTCAAACCAATGTCTCTTAATAGACAGTGCTGCCATTCCCCATATCAGTCCAGTGCATCTTGCTTCTCTTCCTCCACGGCAAGTATATCCTCTATTAGGTAGGAACACCAATACTGCACACTGTACTCCAGATGTGGTCCTTCTAAGACTGTAGTAAGACATGCCTGCTTCTGAACTTAAAACCTCTTGCAATGAAGGCCAACACACCATTTGCCTTCTTACTGGTGGCACGGTGGCTCAGTTTTTAGCACTACTGCCTCACAGTGCCAGGGACCTGGGTTCAGTTCCCACTTTGGGCGACTGTCTGTGTGGAGTTTGCACATTCTCCCCGTGTCTGCGTGGGTTTCCTCCGGGTGCTCCAGTTTCCCCCCACAATCCAAAGAAGTGCAGGTCAGGTGAATTGGCCATGTTAAATTGATCGTTGTGTTAGGTACATTAGTCAGAGGTAAACGTAGGGGAATGGGTCTGGGTGCGTTACTCTTCAGAGAATAGTGTAGGACTTGTCGGGCCTAAGGGTCTGTTCCCATACTGTAGGGAATCGAATATAACACAAATAAGCAGCTGCTTGGTGAGGTATTAAAAACTAGACAAGGTGGCAACCCCAGACTGTGGAGATCGTAACCCTTTCACATAGGACAGGCAGCCAACTTAAGAGGGAGTGAATCACCCTAAGTGAGTCACACACTGCAGGAAATGACCACACTGCAATAGCTGGAAGAGGTTGTCAATGGGACATCCTGAGGCAGGGGAAAGTTCTTCAAGGGAAGCTTATGTGGGGAAGGCAGAAATATAAAAGATACAAAAAATTTGGTTTGTTCAATAATTGCTGAGTCAAAAAACCTCACCCTTTCAAGGCAGTCACCAGTGGGCAACAAATGTCAGCATTGCTAAACATATTCACACCTCATGAACAAGAAAAGATAATATGCTTTTTACTCAAAGTGGACACTGAAAGATTCCCCCCACAATACCCCTGCCTTCTAGAGTTCCCAGTCAGAGGAAACAATCTCTCAAATTTTCCACTGTCAGTTCACTTCAGAATCTTATATATTTCAATGGGATTTCCTCCCATTTATTTTTGAAACTCCACAGAATGTTGGCCCAATTTATTCAGCTTCTCCTATTGGACAAGGTTCTGGGGACCAACGCTGTGAACTTTTGCTCTACCACTTCCAATGTAGTTATATCTTTCCTTAGATAGGGATACCGTAGATGCACACACAGTACTCCAGGTGGGGTCTCAACAAAGCCCACTATAACATTTGCAAGATCTCTTTATTCCTATACTCCAAATCCCTTTACAATAAGGGCCATCATGCCATCTGCCGTATGTTAGGTACATGTATAATTGAAGCTTTGCCTTTCCAGATGAGCAGTCCAATGTCCAATTGTTGGGGTGTGAGAATAGAGAAGGCTAGTGCTGGAGTACTGCTCTTCTGTAAGCTTGCTTCAATGGGCACTTTCTATGGTTGAACTTTGATAGTGAGTGAAGTGTTTAATCGTGGGTAGCATTACAATGTGCACAATTTGGCCTTTACACTTCAATCTGCAGCAAGCACTGAGCAGGAAGGCTCTCAGCAATATTTAGGGGTGTGGTCTTGGGGAGAGAGAGTTGGGGGGGAATCTTCCCCATATAAATTGCAAATGGACCAGCTGAAACAGTGTCACAAGAAAAGTTAGAAGGGGGAAACCGTAACTCTACAGGGTTGCAGTAGTGCAGCTCAGCTCTCACTCAGTTGGGACTACTCTCTGCTAGATCCAGCTCATCCCAATTTATAGTTTGCTGATTTTAGATATGAGCTAAATAACCTCAACTTGGATCTAGCCTGATCCAAACCCACTCTCTTCAGCTTCACTCAGTGCTACTGGTGGGAGCGAGCCAAGGGTTGGTACAAGTCCAACTTACTTTGCTTTTTCCTCTTGGGTTTTTTTTTAATAACTATAAAATACAACATTAGGTCATTTCAGACTTCTTCCCGGCCCAAATTTAGACATGGTCCAATCCAGCGCAGCAAATTAGCACCAGCTGGGATTTTTGAAATTGATGATCTCACTTGGGGAGTGGAAACCAATCCAAAAGAAACTGTAGCAAAAAAGATTTATAAAGGGATAATCACAGCTGCACAGGAACCACAAATATGTTTGCAATTAGCTGCTCTAACAGTAAAAAGTTGCTCAAATCTTGTCTCAATCAAAGAGGTCGCATTATAGATCCACAGATATTATTATCTTCTCCTTGCACTGTCTATGAGAGATTGTGCCATCTTATTGGCAGCTCAATGGTGCCACCTACAGGCACGTATTTTTCTAACTCCCAGATCAAGATGTTGGATACACTTGGTTTCAAAACTGAAATAAAGACTGTCATGATCATTAGAAATTTAAACCAGTGAAGTACTTTTGAAATGTAGTCACTGTTGTAATGCAGCAGTCAATCTGTGCACAGTAAGCTCCCACAAACAGCAATACAATAATTATTAGTTTTCTTTTCCACTTATAGTGGTTGAGGGTAAATATTAGCAGGATAAATGGGGATAAGTCCCCTGCTCTTCAACAAAACAACGGGTCTTTTACATTTACCTGAGAAGGCAGCAGGGCCTCAGTTTAATGCTTCATCTAAAAGGCAGGACTCAGCTGCATACTAAGATTTCTTTTGCTTCGCTCTCCACAGTGGCACTTAAACACTTATATCTTCTGATTCAGAGGCAAGAATGCTTCCAACTAAGGCACAGTTGACTTTACTGAAGCCCAGGGAGTTTGTACTTTGTTTTTCAACATCAAAGTGATTTTGCGAGAATTACTCATGGTTATGATCAGACCCACTTCCCCACTCTTTGCCCCGAAACCTGCAAAATTTCTCATATTAGAGTACTTGCCCAAATCCCTTTTAAAATTGTTTAATGCAATCAGCTCTTCCACATAGAGAATTCCAGATCCCAACCCACTCAGAGATAAGCAATTCTCCTCTCCATCCTCAATCATTTTCCAATTATTTTAAATCTGGTGATTGATCCATTTACCAGAGAGAATAGCTTTCCTATTTCTACTTTTTTGTTTGATGAAATAGACTTTGAGAGTAAAGTTGCAGTGAACTTAGAAACTGACCATAAAAGCTTCTATAAATATGTGAAGACAAAAAGATTAGTGAAGACAAACGTTGGTCCCTTAAGATAGAAGCTGGAGAAATATATAATGGGGAAGAAAGAAATGGCAGAAGGATTGGTTCTGTCATCAGAAAAGAAGGCATAAAGAAGCCTTCCTCCACCCCTCCAGAAATGTTACGGCCAGAGAGGACGGAATTGAAGGAAATCAGCATTAGTAAGAAAATGGTGCTCGGGAGATTAATGGACTTAAAGGCTGACAAATAAGTCGGGTCAGATAATCTACATCTCAGAGTTCTTAAGGAAGCAGCTCTGAATTATTGGCTGCCTTGCTGGTCATCTTCCAAAATTCAATAAACTCTGGACAGTTGCTCCAGGAATGAGCATGGCAACTGTAACCCCACTATTTAAAAAAAGGAGGAAAAAAAAAAAATACAAATCAGTTAGAATCATAGAAAACCTACAGGGCATTCAGCCAATCGAGTTCACACCAATTCTCCAAAGAACAGCCCACCCAGATCCCCCCTACCCCACCCCACCCCAAGCCCTGTAACCCTGTATTTCCCATGGCTAAACCACCTAGCCTGCACATCCTTGGACACTACAGTGAAATTTTGCATCGTCAA
Organism: Chiloscyllium plagiosum; assembly: GCF_037043375.1. Lineage (NCBI taxonomy): Eukaryota > Metazoa > Chordata > Chondrichthyes > Orectolobiformes > Hemiscylliidae > Chiloscyllium > Chiloscyllium plagiosum. The sequence continues at coordinate 10,183,581 of NW_028270183.1, forward strand.
TCCACTTCCTGTGGGAGGAAAGCCACACGGACATGGGAGAATGTGCAAACTCCACACAGACAGTTGCCTGAGGGTTGAATCAAACCCAGGTGATGTAAAAGTGAGGACTGCAGATGCTGGAAACCAGAGCTTAGATCAGAGTGGTGCTGGAAAAGAACAGCAGGTCAGGCGGCATCCGAGGAGCAGGAAAATCGACGTTTCGGGCAAAAGTCCTTCATCCCCTGTTTTTTTGTTCCAGCCAATTGGGGTTGCTGCGTGTCTCTCATTATTACCTGCTGTTGTTGACAGCCAGTGTCATGTGCCAGAGTTTTGGATAACCTCTTTCAATTCAGCCTTAATCAGTTTTATCTTTTCCAGATTGGTACGGAGAGAAGGTGGGAGTATTAATTGAGATAGAGGATTAGTCATGATATATTGATTAGATTAGATTCCCAAAAGTATGGAAACAGGCCCTTAAGCCCAACACCAACCCTCCAAAGACTAACCCACCCAGACCTATTCCCCTACCCTATATTTACCTCTGGCTAATGCATCTAACATTATGGGCAATTTAGCTTGGCCAATTCACCTGAATTGAGGATTCTTCTGACCAGCACATCTTTGGATTGTGGAGAAAACCCACACAGACACAGGGAGAATGTACAAACTCCACACAGACAGTCATCCAAAGCTAGAATCGAACCCGGCTCTCTGGCACTGTGAGGCAGCAGTGCTAACCACTGAGCCACTGTGCCACCCCTCAAAGGGCCGAATAGCCTGCTCTTGTTCCTAGTTTCTATGTCTACTCATATCAAAATCCCTCAAGATTTTGCAACCTCAACTAAGTTATCTCCTCATTGTGTCTCTATCAAGGAGAACAGCAACAACTTTTCCATAGTTTTATACAGTCACAGAGTCATAAAACACAGAAGCAGGCCCTTTAGTCCAACCAGTCCACGCCGAACATAACACCAAACTAAACGAGTCCCAACTGCCTGCTCCTGGCCCATATCTCTCCAAACCTTTCTTATTTATGTATCCATCCAAATGTCTTTTAAACACTGTAATTATACTCACATCCACCACTTCCTCAGGATGTTCATTCCACACATGAATCACCCGCTGTGTTAAAAAAAAAGGCCTTTTATGTATTTTTCAAATGTCTCTCCTCTCACCTTAAAAATGCGCCCCCTAGTCTTGAAATTCCCCATCCCAGGAAAAAGGCAACTCCCATTAACTCTATCTATACTCCTCATCATTTTATAAACTTCTACCAGATCACCTCTCAACCTTCTCCATTGAAAAATGTCCCAGCTTAAGCAGTCTTTCTTCATAACTCAAACCTTCCATATCTGGCAACATGCTGCTAAATCTAATCCCTCAAATTTTGTACTGAAAAGAGGGCTGTCCACAAAAACAAAGCAGGAAACATTACACCATTCTGATTGCAGCCTTGGAAAGCCGATGGGTCTGACATTTGGCGTTTCAACACATCATGGGATAGAAGGTGATTTAAATATATTGGCTGTAAAAATTTGGAGACCAGCTGTAGAGTCATATGGTGAATGTTATGCAAGAGACAGGGGAGAGGGGGAGTTGGAGATTACACAAGAGAAGCAAAAACATGGAGAGAATAGTGTGGTGGACAGGAACTGGGACTGGGAGGCGCTGTCAGTTAGCATATCAGCTTCATTTCTATGATTTGTTTTACTCCTTCATGACTGGGGCAAAAATTCACTTTGATTTTGCCTTACGAGTCTTTCAGACAGCAGACATAAGGTTAGGTTAGTTTCAACACAAAGAAGATAGGCACTGGTGCCAGTTCAGCATTAATCAGCACTGAATTCAACCAAGAACATGCATTTACATAGCCCCATTAATATAGAAAAACATCACAGGGTGCTACAAAGAGCAGTAATCTACAAATGTATTGTATTTATATGATGCCACCAATATAGTAAAACATTCCAAGGCACTTAATAGAAATCTTGTCAAACAAAATTTGACAATAAGAAGATATTAGGATAGGTGACCGAAAGCTTGATCAAGGAAATACATTTAAAGGAGTGCCATTTAAGGAGAGAGGTAGAGAGGCTTAGAGAAAGAATTAGCTAAAGCCATCATAGCTCCACTCTCTCATTAGAAAGAGATGACAGATTGTGGCTTAACCTGAGGGCCACCATGCCTCAGGCAAGGGGCAAAGTTGAGAAGGTGTGACCTCCATGGTAACTGCAGCCAGTGCAGGAAATGGGAATCACTCTGCATCACAAACCAGCCATCCAACCAACTGCTGCCAGACCTGCTGAGCTTTTCCAGCAGCTTCTATTTTTGGCTCTGATTCACAGCATTCACAGTTTTTTTGCACAGCTCTTACACAGCTTGAGAAGAGGATGGTGGTTTCGTTGCACCGTGGTTAGTGAATATATGTTGGTCCCAGCACGTGAGAATGAATCATCCTGCTAGCTTGATGGATAATCTTAAATTGATTAAGATTATATCTGGGAGAGTCAGGATTATTTAGTAAGTACTGACCAGTGCAGAATCACATTTAATTTTAGACATAGTATTCTGATAGAGCACAGTCAGCCCACTGCAGATGGTCAAAGGGATCTGTTGTTTGATATGATCAGCCAGTTGGACTACACAACAGTTCAGCACTGAAAACCAAAGCACCTTTCAAGTCTACATGGCTCTAAGCCACTGGGGGTGTCATAAAGATCTTTCTCCAAACTCAGTGTAAACTAACAGCTGCACTCGGAAGCTGCTAAGAGCACACGTAGCTTTCACATTCATTAGTGTAGCCACATTAATGTTTCCAGCTTTACCACACTTGAGAAGATAAACAGAAGCGCATTTCAGCATTATAATGAACTAGGTCAATTTATGTAAAATCTACTTATATCTCCACATACTGTGATAAGAAAGGGGTTTTTAGCTCCACCAAACAGGAATTTTGTTGCATCATTTTTAGATTCCAAGAAAAGTTGAAGTGACTTCTGTAGAATTCGATAAACATCTGAGTGTGGTTCACAGGAAAAACATAGGGACAGGATGCTTGTGGACAGAATAGGAAGTGAAAGGCCACCAGAAAAAGCAACCGCTTCAGCCAATTAGCTGCACAGTCATCTATGATGTCCCCAAGATATCTTATCTCACATGGAGATCACTCTTCAATTGCCATGTACTTAAGCAAAAAAGGGCTCTGCTTCTGCCATGTCTATTTCAATTTTGTACTTATTAAACTAGGCAAACGCAGCAGCAAGTTTCCTTCAAGGGATGGAATCAAAAGCCCCGTCTTTTACACTGGTTAATTTCACACATCCATGCCGCAGTAATTGCTGGCTTGTACACACATATGATTAGAATGTCTGAAGCTATATTCTGCTGTTGCGTTGGAACAATGCACATGTGGACTGCCTTCTTGAGGTTACAAGGTCAATGGCTCAAACTCCAGCAAGTATCATCTGGGGGCTGTCCTTTGTAAAGGTTTGTCTGTGGATTGTCAGCTACCTGTAAATCCCAGAATCCTCCATAGCCTAATACTAGCATGATAAAAAGCATGCAAGATTTTAAACTCAAGTTCAAGATGGTTGGGTAGGCAAACTTTTATCATGTGTTGTCAACTTCAGACATTGACACACAGGTCAGACCACCTGCTAATGCAGCTCTCTTTACAATATGCTTTCACATAAGCCACAGTAGAAGAAGCCTATCTTCTCATGCACTTAAGTGACCTTTCTAACCTACAACAACAATTTAGTGCCAAATCAATACTATTTTGTACCTTTGGGTCTAAACCCATTGGGAAATTTGCCCCATTCTCAGTTCACAACAGAAGGCTGAAAATGTTGTTTCACTCTGAACTGAGTTTGAAAGCAGGTCATGGAAGCTAAGGCCAAGAGACAATACATTATAGGACTGGGTGTCACAATCATAGTTGCTTTCAAACAGAAGCATATACAGAACTTTGACCTAAGTGGAATGGACAGTGCAAAAAATGCTAATTGATAGTGTCAAGATCCCAATGGTCAGAACTTTGTGGTGCTGTGGATGGTTTTAACTTATAATTCCAAAAGGGGTTTCTAAACAAAAAGCTGGTACAGCCAAATGTGGCTATGGATATAAATGAAGAGGCTATCTGGGTTTGGGGTGAGAGAAAGAGATAGACACCCCATGGAATGTCATACCCACAGATGTAAAAGGAACATCAAACAACAGTCTTTCAAGGACAAGATTACAAAGATAATGAGGGGTTGACAACACTCTGCTCAACATAATCCTCCTGTGGATTGTTTCAAACACATTTGGTGTTTTCCATTTGAAGACTATACTAAGACAAAAAGCCAATTTCAACTCTACTGGAGTATGTTAATGGGACTAAACTTTCTCACATGTACCAGTTTGATTCCAGCATTAGCATGCTGTGCAGTTTACGGACAAAGAATTATCCCGAATCACCCCTGTGTTTGAAGGAAAGAGTCCTTCTAACTCTGAGTGCTAGAAGCCAGCTGGCTAGCAGCCAGGAATAAAAAAGGGAAATAGGACAAACAAATGGACTGCGTCGGAACTCAATCACAGGCAAAAGAAATCGAAACTACAGAATCTCAACCACTCTGCAAAACTATTGTTGAACCAATTGTTCAATTATCAATGTCAGTGCTACCGATAACCTCTGTTACAATGGCCAATGCATTTAATACCTGCTCTTCATGAACAATTCAGAGACTAATCAAATTGTGTTTTTTAAATAATGTTGTCCTTTTTGACGCTTATTTCTAATGTGTGTATTGACTGCTACTTAATTTAGTAAAAAAAACTCACTCATTGTTAACTCAAGAAAGCTGGATTTAATGGCCTTATTTTAAAATGTAAGTCCATTCGGGTCTGGGAGAAAGATATCCAGAAGGAAAGGGACTCTTCTTAAATTAGCCTTGTTGTGACCAACCGAGTGAGAGTGAGGTCATAACCAGCTTATCCATCCTTACTCAGAAGCTTAACAATTTAGGGTATTCTGTTTGAAATTAGGGGTCCTCGCCCCCCAGCTCTGAACATCACAATAATTGGAGGACAAAGGCAGTTAAGTTCAGATCACTTGAGAGTCCTTCCATAGAACAGCAATCATAAAATATTCTGATTGGCGTCACACTTACATGGTCCCCACCATGACTTCTAAAATCAACAAGTGAAGCCGTGGCAACAAATGTTCCTGTTTTGACATTTTAAGGTATGAAGGTGAACCAGGTAGTAGGAGGGGCTTAATCTTGGAGATGATATATATGACTATATATCATGCTGTTTCCAGGGTCAAATTCCCTACTCAACACAGCCCAACATTTTATACTTGAAGTTGGGTAAGCAAGAATAAGAATGGACCTACTTTCAGCAGCACGTTGTGTCTCCAGCGGCACAATGGATGGGATGTTTTTGTATGCTCATGTAATATAAGAATCAAGCCCCATCCCTAACTGCCCTCGTGATGATGGTGGTGAGCATTTTCTTGAACCTCTGAAGTCCAGCTGCTGTAGCTACACCCACAGTGCTGCTAAGTAGGGAATTCTATAAAACACAGCAAAAGAGCAGCAATGTTATTAGTTCCAAGTCAGGAGTGTATGAAGTTTGGAGGGGAACCTGCCTGTGATGGTCCCATATACACGCAACCCCCTACTTTCTAGGTGGTAGTCTTGAAAAATTCAGGTATATGAATCTTAAAAACAGCAGTAACATGGAGTTTTGAGGGAGGGAATTTTTAAAACTTTACTTTAGCTTCTTTCATATATCCTAATGTATATACTCTTAGTTCCATTCACTCTTTCAAAAAGATAGAATTCATGAGTTCTCCTACAGACATTTAAAACCTATTTATGGGATCAATCAACCACAATTTCCTTCTAACTCATTTCAGCCTTGTTGGTATGCAGTACTGGAAGAGAGCATACTTCCTCCAATTAAATATTGGAGAGAACAAAGCCTTTGTCATCACAAACTATTCCCTACCCAGGCCCCCTTCCTGAGGGTGAATCAGGCTGTTCACAACTTTTGCATCCAACATTACCACAAACAGAGCTTTTGATCCATACCTTCAGCTACTTTTAATTTCCTCAACATTTCTTCTGTTGAAATATCCAGTCATATCTCTATTGCCTCTAGACCTGTCCATTCCAAAGCTACCCTGGTCAAGCGCTGATCTTCCACTCTGTTAATGCAAAAAAGCTGCCACTTCTCATGTTCTAACATGGATGAAATCCCATTCGCCCATTGACCTGGCTCGACTCCTGCTCTGCCTTAATCTTAAAATTTACAACCACGATTCAACTCCACTTGTGGTCTTACCCTTCCCTATTTCCAGTGCTACACTGAGATCTCTGCATACCCTTAGTAAGACCTTTGAGCACCCCAATCTCTCTCACCCACCAACATGAGCAGCCATGCTTCCAGCTGTCAACTCCACAAACTCTGGAATTCTGCTCCTAAATCAGTCAGCTTCTCCACTCCTTAAAGCGTTATTACATAAAATTTGACATGGAGTCGAAGATAGTTTTAGGATAGACCAAAAAAAGCCTGTTCACGTGGTTGATTTTAGGAGTTGATTCAGGGAACGAGAGAGATTTGGAGAGGCATTCCAGACTTTGGAGCCCAGGTGGATGAAGGTATGGCCATAATGGCACAGTAGAGAAAATTGACATGCAAGGTCAGTACTGGAAGAGCACAGTGGCTCAGTGGTTAGCACGGCTGCCTCACAGTGCCAGGGACTTGGGTTTGATTCCAACCTTGGGTGACTGACTGTGTAGAGCTTGTACATTCTCCCTGTATCTGCATGGGTTTCCTCGCACAATCCAAAGATGTGCAGGTTAGGTGAATTGGCCAGGCAAAATTGTCCCATAGTGTTCAGGGATGTGCAGGTTAGGTGAATTGGCCATGGGAAATTGCCCATAGTATTAGGTGCATTGGGCAAATGTAAACATGGGGGTGGTGCGTTGCTCTTCAGAGGGTTGGGATAGGCTTGTTCGGTCTGTTTCCACACTTTTGGAAATCTAGACTAGTCTAAAAGAGAACGGAGGATAGTAGAGCTGAAGATTACAAGAGGCTGTGGACTGATTTGAAAGCAAGGATGAGAATTTTATAAGTTGAGGCATTGATAGACTTGCTGCTTACGAATATTGTAAATATGTTGCTTTGCTTTTATTTTCATTTGGAATGTATATAGCAAAAACTGTTTTGGAAATTACTTTTTTACCAAAAGCTGAAGTGGTTATTTTATAAAATTTATTATTGAAAACAGCACCATCATGTGGCTAAAGATGAAAATGTGTTTCGGTATGTAGGCAAATAAACAAAATTATACCTCACACAAGTCCACAGGGACAGATTAGCAAATAAATAAGACGATCAATCAAGTTTGTTTTTTTGGTGCTCATGTATCGATTGCCCACCAGGGTTAAATACAGAGTACGTTGCGTATTTTCTAATCCCCATCTCCAGGGCAAGTGGGACTTGAACCCAGCCTTTCTGGCTCAGCAGTACAGACACAAGCACTGCACCATAAGATCTCTCAGTTCCCTGTATTCTAACTCAACTAAAGCACCTCAGATGCCAGCTCAAAAGAAAGACTGACAAACGGAGGTACTAATTTTGTGAACAGTAACACAAATCAGGTGGTATTCAATTACACCTCCTAATCATTGACAGTAGAACTAAATTTCAAGTAAACAGGCCTGTAATGTAATTCTACCACATTTCTACCTCATTCACTTTCAGTACCATACCATCCCAGCAAACTAGAACCTTCGGTTTGCTGTACATTCTCCCAGTTTAGGAGTAGGTTGTCAATACCGTGTGTTACAACAATTTTCCAGTTAGTTAACCAGTATCATCGTCCTGAAAACATCTACTACAACTAACATCTCGTCTCCACCAAAACTCCCCCTGCCGAACTATAGCATAAATGTTGTCCCTCCACACTTCGCTTCAGCCCTGAAGAAGTGTCGTCCAGACTCGAAATGTTAGCTTGCTCTCTCTCCATGGATGCTGCCTGACCTGGTGTGGTTGCCAACATTTGTTGTTTTCAGTCCGGATTCCAGCACTGCAGTAATTTGTTCCTAGCATTACAGTACCTTAGGGTAAGTTAACTAAACATCAATTGCAAATGCAAAAGGAATGTTTGAATGAGAACAGTCCAAACACCGATCTAATGACCATTGATAGAAACTATGCTCTGAGGATGTCAGATAAAAGTAGCTATGGATTCAACCACAAAGCTCCCAATGAATTGCTCGTGAACACAACTCATGCTTGGCAGAAAAAGCATATGCCAATAATTCTGCTGGACCCATATCCCAATTGGTCAGGCAGCAGGACTCAATACAAAAGCAGCAAAAAAATGTTATGGAGATCGATGATTAGATTAAAGAGGAAACATCTGTAGTATGGTTTTTTGCCCCATCTGTCCAACAGCAGTAAGGAAAAGTCTAATTCATCTAAAATGAGGTGCGCTCTTGTGAAAAGTTCAAGATTTTGAGTCAGACCAAATGAGAGAGAACATGGCGGGAGCAAGAGGTAACTTTTATTTATCTACAATTTTTCATAACATCCCAAAGCATTTTACAATCAATGAAGTACTTGAAAGTGCAGTCACAAGTAAGGTGGTATATTTTAACATACAGCAAATTGCATAGCAAGATTCCATAAACAATGAAGCAGATGCTTGAAGGGAAATACTGCAAATGCTGGAAATCTGAACTCAAAACAAAATGCTAGAATATCTGTACAGGTTTGGCTGCATCTGTGAAGACAGAAGCCTGAACACGCACCAACTGGTTTCGTAACAGTTTCTGCCCTACTGTTATTAGAATACTGAATGGACTCAAACTCTTAACATTCTCTGTACCTGTGTTTTTGTTTTTGCCACTGTTTACCTATTATTTACTACCTATGCTACTTAACTACGTGATCTGCCTGTATTGCTCACAAGACAAAGCTTTTCACTGTGCCTCGGTAAACGTGACAATAAATTCAGTTCATTCATTAGAGATAACACTTCAAATTTATGACTTCAGAACAGAAATTCTGGAGAACAAATAATCTAATTTGGGTGTTGCTCGAGGGTTAAATATTAGTTAGGGCAATGGGGGAGAACTTCCCTGCCCTCTTTCAAATACTAACATGGGTTATTTTACATCCTGAGGAAGTATCAGTTTAAGCGCTGATCTGAATTTCCCTCAGTACTGCACTGAGTATGTCAGCCTGGTGCGTGATCAAGTCTCTGGATGTTGATGGGGATTTGGTAAGTGTGTAATCCCACAATCTGCTGAGTCAAAACTCAGAATAAAAATGAGCCACACTTTGTGATGATTTACACAAGCAGCAATTCTTCACCCTTCAGCCTACTTGGCTTAGCAGGCAACTAGAATGTGCACTGACAGCATGAGCCATTGTACAAAGCTCAGGAATGGGAAGCTTTATTATCTTATCTAAGTGACTAATTCAGATACATTTAAGCAACTTTTGGATAGGCACATGAAATGTAGTACAATGAAGAGTATGTGGGTTAGTTTGATCTTAAAGTAGGATTAAAGGTCAGCACAACTTTGAGGGCTGAAGGAGACCTGTACTGTGCTGTACTGTTCTATGTTCTAACAGTTCAATAGATGATGAACTACTGTTGCAAACCTGCTTGTCTTTTTCCTTTCTGTCCTGATAACAACATTGTCAATTTGTCTTTAACAAGAGCCATGATTTATATTCATCGCCATCTATCAGTCTGCAGTAGATGGGTTTGCATTTTAGGCTGTTCATATAACCTGTGTTACCTTAGTAAAATGCCCCAAGGAACATATGTTAATATTATCAAACAAAACTCATCACCAAGTCACATAAAGTGACATTAGAATAGATGACTGAAAGCTTGGTCAAGGAGGCAGTTTGTAGCTCTGATTGTTACAAGGAGCAAATTACAGCATTTACTGATTTGAACAGCATTAAAATTTTAAAACTGGTGTATTTTTAACCAAATGGTCAGCAAATACAAGGTAAGGGGTGAGGAGAATATGGTGCAAGACATGGTTCAGAATTTTAATGACCTCAGTTTTTACAGAAGATTAAAAAGTGGAGGCCAGTCAAGAGCACATTAGAAGGGTCAGGAGCTCATTTCAAGGTCAAATAATACCAATGATTCCTGAAGAAGGGCTTATGCCCGAAACGTCGATTCTCCTTCTCCTTTGATGCTGCCTGACCTGCTGCGGTTTTCCAGCAACACATTTTTAAGCTCTGATCTCCAGCATCTGCAGTCCTCACTTTCCCCTCAAATAACACCAAGATTGAGAGTTTGACATAGCCTCAGGAAAAGGAAGAGAAATGGTGTTGCTTTAGAGGACAGGAACAAAGAACAAAGAAAATTACAGCAGCACAGAAACAGGCGCTTTGACCCTCCAAGCCTGCGGTGATCCAGATCCTCTATCTAAACCTGTCACCTATTTTCTAAGGATCTGTATCCCTCTGTTCCCTGCCCGTGGAAACAGAGGGACACAGATCACGTACCTATCTAGATACATCTTAAATGATGCTTTCGTGCCCGCCTCTACTACTACCTCTGGCAATGCATTCTAGGCATCCATCACTCTCTGCATAAATATCTTTCCGTGCATATCTCCCTTAAACTTTTCCCCTCTCACTTTGAACATGACCCCTAGTAATTGAGTCCCCCACTCTGGGAAAAAGTTTCTTGCAATTCACCCTGTCTATAGCTCTCATGATTTTGTAGAAGTCAATCTTTCTTATGAAAATAACCTTCATCTACTCAACCTCTCTTCATAGCTAGCACCCTCCATAACAGGCAACATCCTGGTGAACCTCCTCTGCACCCTCTCCAAAGCATCCACATCCTTTTGGTAATGTGGCAACCAGAACTGTACACAGTATTCCAAATGTGGCCAAACCAAAGTCTTATACAACTGTCTTATAGACCTGCCAACTCTTGTACTCAATGCCCTGTCCGATGAAGGAAAGCTATATGCCTTCTTGACCATTCCACTGACCTGTGTTGCCACTTTCAGGGTACAATGGACCTGAACACGCAGATCCCTCTCTACATCAATATTCCCCAGGACTTTTCCATTCACTGTATATTTTGAACTTGAATTGGACCTTCCAAAATGCAACACTTGACATTTGCCTGGATTGAACTCCATCTGCCATTTCTCTGCCCAATTCTCCGACCTATCTATATTCTGCTGTATTCTCTGGCAATCCCCCTTCACTATCTGCTACTCCACCAATCTTATTGCATCTGCAAACTTGCTTCGCAGACCACCTATACCTTATACATCATTAATGTATATCACAAACAACAGTGATCCCAGCACAGATCCCTGTGGAACACCACTGGTCAAAGTCCTCCATTTTTAGAAACTCCCTCCCACTACTACTCTCCATCTCCTGTTGCCCAACCAGTTCTTTGTCAATCTAGCTAGTACACCCTGGACCCTATGTGATTTCACTTTCTCCATCAGCCTATCATGAGGAACCGTATCAAACGCCTTACTGAAGTCCATGTGTATGACATCTACAGCCCTTTCCTCATCAATCAACTGTATCCCTTCCTCAAAGAATTCTACTAAGTTGGTAGTACATGACCTTCGCTGCACAAAAACACATTACCTATTACAGATAAGCCCATTTTCTTCCAAACGGGAATAGATCCTATCCCTCAGAATCTTCTCCAGCAGCTTCCCTACCACTGATATCAGGCTCACTGGTCTTTAATTATCTGGATTGTCCCTGCTACCCTTCTTAAACAAGGGGACAACATTAGCAATTCTCCAGGCCTCTGGGACGTCACCCACATTCAAGGATGCTGCAAGGATCTGTGTTGAGGCTCCAGCTATTTCCTCTCTTGCTTCCCTCAGTAACCTGGGATAGATCCCATGCAGACCTGGGGACTTGTCTACCTTAACTCTTTTTAGAATACCCAGCACTTACTCCCTCCTTATGCTGACTTGACCTAGAGTACTCAAAGATCAATCCCTAACCTCAACATCCATCATGTCCCTCTACCCAGTGAATATGGATACAAAATACTAGTTAAGAATCTCATCCATTTTCTCTGACTCCACACACACATTTCTTCCTTTGTCCTTGAGTGGGCCAACCCTTTCCCCAGTTACTGTCTTGCTCTTTATATAATTAATAAAAGGCTTTGGGATTTTCCTTAATGCTGTTTGCTAAAGATATTTCATGACCCCTTTTAGCCCTCTTAATTCCTCATTTCAGATTGGTCCTACATTCCCTATATGTTTCCAAAGCTTTGTCTGTCTTCAGTTGCCTAGACCTTATGTCTGCTTCCTTTTTCCTCTTAGCTAGTCTCTCAATTTCACCTGCCATCCATGGTTCCTTAATCTTGCCATTTCTATCCCTCATTTTCACAGGAATATGTCTCTCCTGCACTCCAACCAACCTCTCTTTAAAAGCCTCCCAAATATCAAATTTCAAACAGCTGCTCCCAATCTACATTCCCCGGCTCCTGCCAAATTTTGGTAGAGTTGGCCTTCCCCCAATTTAGCACTCTTCCTTTAGTACTGCTCTCATCTTTGTCCATGAATATTCTAAAACTTGCAGAGTTGTGATCATTACTCCCAAAGTAATGCCCTACTGAAGCTTCAACTACCTGGCCAGGCTCATTCCCCAACACCAAGTCCAATACAGCCCCTTCCCGAGTTGGACTATTTACATAATGCTCTAGAAAACCCTCCTGGATGCTCCTTACAAATTCTGCTCCATCTAAATCTCTAACACTTAGTGAATTCCAGTCAATGTTGAGAAGCTTAAAATCTCCTATCACCATTACCCTGTTGCTCCTATATCTTTCCATAATCAGTTTAAATATTTGTACCTTTATCTCACGCTCGCTGTTGGGAGGCCTATAGTACAGCCCCAACATTATTATCGCACCCTTCCTATTTCTGTGCTCTGCCCATATTGCCTCACTGCTTGAGTCCTCCATGGTGCGCTCCTTCAGCACAGCTGTGATATCCTCTCTGGCCAGTAATGCAACTCCTCCATCCCTTTTACATCCTTCTCTATGCCTCAAGCATCGATATCCTGGAATATTTTGTTGCCAACCATGCCCTTCCCTCAAACAAGTTTCAGTAATAACAATAGCAATGACATCATACTCCCAGGTACTAATCCAAGCCCTGAATTCATCTGCCTTACCTACTACGCTCCTGCATTAAAACAAAAGCACCTCAGACCACCAGTCCCTTTGCATTCATAATCTGCTCCCTGCTTACTCTTAGTCATGCTGACTTCATTATCAGGCTTTCGTTCCTTACAGGCTTTAGTTACTACCACCTTACTGTCCACTAACTTCCTCATTTGGCTCCTATCCCCCTACCACATTAGTTTAAACCCTCCCTTACAGTGTTAGCAAAAGCACCCCAAGGACATTGGTTCCAGTCCGGCCCAGGTGTAAACTGTCCAATTTGTAATAGTCCCATTTTCCCCAGAACTGGTCCCAATGTCCCAAAAATTGAACCCCTCCTTCCTGCATCATCTCTCAAACTACACATTCATCCTGCTTTTTTTTTCATTTCTACTCTGACTAGCACATGGCACTGGGAGCAATCCTGAGATTACTACCTCTGAGGTCCTACTTTTTAACTTTGCTCCTAACTCACTAAATTCTACTTGTAGGATCTCATCCTGTTTTTTACCTGTATCACTGGTGTCTATATGCACCACGACAATTGGCTGTTCACCCTCCCTTTTCACAATGTTCTGCAGCCGATCTGAGACATCCCTGACCCAGGCACCTGGGAAACAACATACCATTTGGGAGTCTCATTTTTGACCACAGAACTGACTATCTACTCCCTTTACAATTGAATCCCCTATGACTATAGCCTTGCCACTCTTTTTCCCACCCTTCTGTACAGCAGAGCCAATCATGGTGCCACGATCCTGTCTACTGCTGCCTTACCCTGGTGAGCTATCCCCCCCACAGTATCCAAAATGGTATACCTATTTTGGAGGGAGATGACAGCAGGGGACACCTGTACTGCCTTCCTACTCTTTCTCTGCCTTTTGGTCACGCATTCCCTTTTCCCCTCAGCAATCCTAATCTACGGTGTGACCAATTCACCAAACGTGCTATCCACTACCTCCTCAGCATCACAGATGCACCAAAATGAGTATATCCACAGCTCTCAGGCCACCATGCAGTCTAACAAGAGCTGCAGCTGGACACACTTCTTGCACGTGAAGGAGTCAGGGAATCAGTCAATTCCCTGATCTCCCACATTGGCAAGAGGAGCATAACATGGGTCTGAGATCTCCTGCCAATGAAACGCACTACCTGCTTCCCAATATTTAGTTTAAAATCATCCAATACTTTGGCAGTTTGGAGACACTGTAGGTGTTGAAAAAAGCGGAGGAGTGGTCGAGATGGGTGTCATCAGCACCTTACTTTCTTTCCACAACCACCTACTCAAACAAAGTTAGATGGTTCCTTAGATATGCAAACAACCCAAGAGATTAACACTCACTGATCTTTAAATCACCTACTAATAGGTTCCAATGGAAAGACACAGAAAATAATGTGTACAAGAATGAAAGGAGCACCCATTCATTGAGTAGTAGACCCCAAGACCATTTTTGAAAAATAATGGTCTGTGTGACCCTACTACAGATGTGGAATGCCAGTTTTAGAAATGATTTGGAGATGCCGGTGTTGGACTGGTGTGGACAAAGTTAAAAATCACACAACACCAGGTTATAGTCCAACAGGTTTAATTGGAAGCACACTAGCTTTCGGAGCGACGCTCCTTCATCAGGCTCTATTCCTAGTGAAGGGCTTTTGCCCGAAACATCGATTTTCCTGCTCCTCAGATGCTGCCTGACCTGCTGTGCTTTTCCAGTACCACTCTAATCTAAACTCTGGTTTCCAGCATCTGCAGTCCTGACTTTTGCCAAATTGCTGTGGGTCTGGAGTGACATTTTGGCCAATGCAGGCAAGGACAGCAGATTCCCTTCCTTAAAGGACCAGCTGGAATTTAGTTTTTTTAAAAATGGAAACGACAATAGACAAATTGCTTCATTCGACTTTTAATTACAGATTTTTACCGAATTCAAATTCCACCATCTGCCATGGCAGGATTTGAACCCAGGTTCCCAGAACATTACGTGGATTGCTAGATTACCAGTAGATTCCAGTGACAATACTATTTCACTTTCTGTTCTATTGTGCAGCCTATTATGAACAACTATACAAATGTACATAATAATCTATTGGAAAAGCAAATAGCTCTAAAAGAAAGACTGCAGGAGAAACATCAATTCTGGCAGCATGTACTGAGAGAAAAAGTTAACATTTTGAATCCAATATCTCTTTTTTTGGATTCTAGTTTAATTCACAAACCGCTAGACTAATTCCTCTTACTGGGAGAAAGTAAGGACTGCAGATGCTGATGATCAGAGTCTAGATTAGAATGGTGCTGGCTTTTGCCCGAAACGACGATTTTCCTGCTCCTCAGATGCTGCCTGACCTGCTGTGTTTTTCCAGCATCACTCTAATCTAGACACGAATTCGTCTTACCCTTCAGCATCATAACCTATAAAAGGCCTGGGTTTCAAACTTAAACTCAAGAGGGGATGAGTATTAAAAATGCAAATCGTTACCATTTACATAGGTGGGGGTTTTACTGAGAATTGGAAATGTTTCATGAGGAGGCAGTTTAGTGAGGCAAGATACAAGGCAAGCACAGAAATGAGAATGGCAAATATATCAGTGTCCTTATCATGCAATCTCTTGAGTTTATGTCAAAACAGTAAATCTTCAATTCACTCGTGCAAGTCATGGGTGTTGCCAGTAACCCAGCGATGAAAGTTGGTCATCAGAGCAAAGAATGGATGAGTCAAATTCAGAGGAATTATTAGAGAAATCAAGTTGAACCACATTTCACACAGATAAGTCAAGAATCATTCAGAACAACAAAAACAACTTTGATTTATAAAGCATCATTTTAACAAAAATAAAAAAGTACAAATCTCCAAAAATTAGACAAAAAAAATGAATGTCTCAAGCCCATTATTCATGGAACGTGACCAGAAACTCAGTTAGGGTGGGTTTTGAAGAGGCTCATAAAAAGGAAGGTGAGGGAGTTGCGAAAGGGAATTCCAGATATTAGACTCCAGGCTGAAAAGAACCAAAAATAAAATAGGTTTGAGCCTTCCCAATATGTAGCAGCAGGGAATGGTAACTCTGAAAAGTTGGTGATCAACACAAAAGGCAATCACCAAGATATGATGAAATGTTTGAGGAGAGCCAACATCAGTGGACATGTAAAAGCTGATATCTTGCCTGGGAAGTAGATGACAATGAGGAAATTTGGGTTGGGCATGTGTACGCCAAGCGATTCGTATCAAAGTCCTGTGGAAGTCATGATGCACATACATATATGGGCATTCCTACTGACCAAAAAAGCTAGCCATCATTTTCCTGCAAAGCACCTTCGGACATTTTATTACATTAAAGGCACAATAGATGTGTAAACTAGTCTCTCTGTAGTTCTACTGTTTGCCTTGGAAAGATCATGGGCCGAACTGACTTGAGAGTATTTGTTACAGATACGAGTGCAGGGTGTTACACCAAAATCCCTTATCTTTTAAACAAAGTTCACACATTGGGCTCTGAGAATACAATCACAGTTCTGAAGAATTTAAGAACAAAAATGCACTAACTTTGACAAAAAGATTTATCACAACAGAAAAGCAGTTAACTAGCCTATTTTCACAAAATTCCTACTCAGCAGTAAGTTACATTAACTCACAATAGGCATCCTTCAGCGTGGGAAAATGTTCAGACAAACCAACTGCAGCTATGAAAATACTTTAGCAATCACACAACACCAGATTTCTCCTTCCCATTCTCAACTCCACTTTCCAATAATCGACATGGCACTGACCCAATCCACTTTAGCATTATCTTCCTAGTTATTGGTTTGGTCAAGAGAATCTGGAGAATTTTATCAGGCCAAATCTTCTGAAATACCAGCAGTGAAATCTGGGACTCTAAGTCCTGGCCCACATACACACTGGAATTCCCTGGAAAGTTGAAACTTTCAATGGGCTGATTGGTAGAGGGCCTATTGCAGTGCCAAAGTCTTTAACACTGAGCTCAGAACCAGACACAAAGGCCTTTCCTGAATACTTACCCTGGAAATCTATGTTGATTAATATCTGGATGAACTTAGTGACTGAGCACCACCAATGATTCATCCTTTCCCCCCCAAATTCTCCCTCCCATCACCGGGCTTGGAGTGCAGGTTCATAGCTCCTTGAAAGTGGAGTCGCAGGTAGATAGGTTAGTGAAGACGACGTTTGGTATGCATTCCTTTATTGGTCAGAGTATTGAGTACAGAAGTTGGGAGGTCATGTTGCAGCTGTACAGGACACTGGTTAGGCCACTGTTGGAATATTGCGTGCAATTCTGGTTTCTTTCCTTTCGGAAGGATGTTCTGAAACTTGAAAGGGTTCAGAAAAGATTTACAACGATTTTGCCACGGTTGGAGGATTTGAGCTATAAGGAGTGGTTGAAAAGGCTTGGGCTGTTTTCCCTGGAGCATTGGAGGCTGAGGGGTGACCTTATAGAGGTTTATAAAATCAGAGGAGCATGGATAGGATAAATAGACAGAGTCTCTTCCTTGGAGTGGAGGAGTCCAGAACTAGAGGGCATAGGTTTAGGGTGAGAGGGGAAAGATATAAAAGGGACCTAAGGAGCAACTTTTTCACACAGAGGGTGGTAGGGGTATGGAATGAGCTGCCAGAGGTGGAGGTTAGTACAATTGCAACATTTAAAAGGCATCTGAATGGATATATGAATAGGAAAGGTTTAGAGGAATATGGGCAGGTGAGGCTAGATTGGGTTGGGATGGATGAGTTGGACTGAAGGGTCTGTTTTTGTGGTGACATCTGTATGACTCTACACCTCTGTATTAATATCACTCCCTTCTGGGCAAAATCCACCTTCACCTGACCAATGCACTCTCTCCCCACTATCGTGTCCCTCCCTTCTCTTGTCCAGCCTCCCCTCTGATAAAAACCATTCCTGCTGTTGCTCTTCTTCCAGACCTACCTGTGAAGGGGACAAATATAAATGTATCGGAGTATGTTGAGCCCCAAATACACTTCAATCCCCAACTCAAGTGGTACGGTTCCCAGATTTTGTGTTCTACGATGCATACTTAATTTTAAAGGCCAGCATATATAATTTGGGTCAGAACAACAAAGAAACATACAGGGTAATGTTGCTACCAAATGATCATTTGATGAACACAAGAATGCCTAATTAAACTGCATTCAATATTAAACAAATGGTCCTAATGTGTGAGAATTGTTTTAAAACAGCTATATATCATATCCAGAGTTAACTTAAATTCCTAGCTCATTTGTTTTACCTCACTACTGACATTGGCTGTTCTTTTCAGCAGCAGCACAGCAACAGCCTAGAAATGAGGTCATTTCTACAGACTCATCCAAAGCAAGAACCAGCCCTACTTCATACAGACACAGAAGATTGTTGGCTTTCTTCTTGTTGCAGAAAGATAGGAAATTTGTCCCAAAAACATACCTGCACCCCGCTGCCTGATGTGGACTTTCCCCATTTGGAAACTGTCAATGCCCCAAATTAGAAACAAACAATCAAATGTGTCCCCAGTTGGGATTAACACTGGTCTTTAATATCATCAGAGTCAAATCCAGACATCGTCATAGCAACAGTACCTAAGACAGTACACTAGAAGTACTTACAACAGAATGTCCTGATAAAAACAGCTAGAATGCACAGCAGCACCGAAAGGATGAGAAACAAAAGTCCATTTTATCTAAAGAGTGAACCACAGTAGTTTATGGAGCTTGTTTAAAAAGAATCACCACAAGCTACTTTATTCCATCATTGAAACTGTTTCCTATTATAAAGCAGGGTTATTTCTGCAAAAGAACAAGGACCATTATGTAAATTACATGCATAAAATCACTTACAGGCATCTTTAGCTCTGATTGATAGAAACGTTATTCAGTCAAATCCATTCTGCTCCAATCGTAAATGTCACCAGATGCAACCTTGCTTTCTTGCTAGAATAATGCACGGCTAAAGCAAAGCTCCAAATTGGTTTGGGCCAATGTCAGGGAGACTCAACTGTTCTGCTGCGAACTGTCACCAGATTAATCTGTTTTGCTTCTGACTGGGTGTTAACACCAAATGGAAAAGGAGAAAAAGGAGGGGAAAAGCAGAACTGAGAACTCTCTATTAACGGTGATCCACACAAACCAGAGCAGCAACCTAAAAGAGTGTCTGAGAAATGGGTTTTGGGTGCAGGTTGGAAGGAAGTTGAAGGAAAGTGAAATAAGGGAAGAATGAATTTAAAATTCTCACAGAGCTCTCAGCAGCATGTGATATACTACCCCCAAGCAGTTTTCCATTTCTGATTAATGCAGAATTTTATCTACTAGCAGAAACTGAAGGCAAAGAATAGACTAGGAACATGGGTAGAAAATGTGCTGTTTACGCAGATCACATATCACATTAGCATGATTCATTGAGCTCTTTTGGATCAGATCAAACTTTTGAGTTTCCACCAACATGGCAGATTTAAAATTAATCTATATGCTTTAAAATTAATCTATATGCAAAAGTTTAAGCAGAGGTAAAATCATAAGTAGGAGCGATAAAATCTAAGGTGGTCTTATGACAAATCACATTTTGTTTGGTGGGGGGAAAAGGAGAAAAGGCAGGAAAAGCACGATATTAAATGGAACTAGCTGATAAATGAGTACACTAGTGAGATCCAATGGCTACATCTCAACAATTTTTCGCCAATAAATAGAACTAATGTTTGACAGTGAACACAAGGACGTTCAAAACTCAATATCAAGTCACTATTTGAGTAATCCCAAAAATGAAAACAATCAAGGGAGCAAAAAGGCAACAATATTTGTGAATTAAACAATCCCTAGAAGAAGCGACCCTCCTTTCGCACTGTAACTACTTCTCCAGCCTTGTTACATAAATCAAAAGCAGGTGGTCATGAGAGTTAGCAGTCATGAAAGCATGTCACAATCAGAAACAAATAATATAGATTACAACTACATCATGTCATTGGACTAGTAGCCAGAGGACCCAGCTAATTCACTGAAGGCATGGTTTCAAATCCATCCTTGGCAGCTGATGGAATTTAAATTCAATTAATAAATATATATTTGAAAGTAGGTCACAATTAAGGGGTGGCCATAAAAACAGTGGTCACAAAAATTCATCTGCTTTTTTAATATCCTTTTAACGATTGAAATCTACCATCCCGACCTACTCTGGTCTACATGACTCCAGACCCATGGCAATATAATTGACTCTTAACTGCCCTCAGAAATGGCCTAGCAAGCCACACCATTCAAGGGCGATAGGGATGAACAAATGCTGGTATTTATTTCAAATGCAGCCCAAATTTAAAAACTGCATTGTGATTAAAATGCAAGTTGAAGGCAGAAGCGAATCGTAAATATAATGCCTCTCTTGGCTCCACGTGAAACCAGAAAGACTTAGAACATATAAAGGAGGCAATTCAGTCATCACGTCAATCAAAACAAAACTCTATTCCAGTTTCAAATTTTGATCCTTTTAAATCTCCATGAAGACATTTTAATCATCAGCTGCAAATTATGGAAAAATTGCACTTGAATAAAATGCCAGACAAATACAGCTAAAAAGTAGTTCTTTATTTAGCCAGCAATCTAGGACTTTCAGAGTTACCAACTCCCTGACAGGAAGTTTGAATCCAACCCAAACGCAAAACCACCTGTCTCTGCCTTCATTGTAATAAAAGCTTCCTGCGAAGGGTAAGCAGCTGGTGACTATTTTCTGAATTAGACTTTTTTTGTGGTGGTGAAACTACAGCATGTGGCATGAACTGCTAAACAGTTACCTTGAAAGAATGTAATCTTGTAACACATGTTTGGACAAGTATTTCACTTCATTATTCTACAAAGCTGACCTTTCCATCTTCCTATTACAGACTTAACGTGCATCTCAGCCAACAGATAGGCAAGTTTCAGTTTAATGTCACATCCAAAACAAAGCTGCTGCCCCCAAATGTAATGTCAACAGATTCTACAGTGCACTAGTTTAAGTTTTGAAATGAGTCTTTGATCCCAGCCTTCTAATAATTCAGCGGTGGCATTATTCACCACACCTTCGGATTGGTAAAATTTTTTTCAATGTTAAATCTGTCAGTTGGTTGAACAACTCTTAGTTACAAACTTGTTAATACAGAAACAAGTTCTCCCAAGACAATCTTAGGATCCCAAGTGTTCAAATAGACCATTTGGCCAAAGTAGTTCACACCAACCCTCTGAAACGCATCCCATCCAGACCCATTCCCCTACTCTGCACTTCCATTGGCTAACCCATTTAGCCTACTTATTCCTGAACACTAGCAATTGGCAATTTAGCACAGCCAATCCACCTAACCTGCACATCTTTGGACTGTGGGAGGAAACCTGAGCACCAGGTGGAGACCCACACAGACAGTTCCCAAGGGAGGAATCAAACCTGGACCCCTAGCACTAAGAGGCAGTGGGGAAGTTGTAAAGGTTGGAATGTGAACAAGTTTAAATTTAGCAGTTCAGGAACTTCTGACAGTTTCACTGGGTTATTTAGTGTAACATGGGAGATGTGAGGTAATGTTAATGAAACTGGACAAGTTGTTCAGAGGCCCAGCCTAATGAGCTGGAGGACACAGGTTCTGATCCATCATTGTAAATAGTGGAATTTAAATTAAATACATCAATCTGGAATTGGAAGTTAGTCTCAATTAGGATATCCTCCCATGACCACCTTTGATTATCATTATTAAAAGATCTGGCTGACTAATGCAGGCTCTGGCTTTTATTGCTAGGGAGGTTGGGGTTTAAAAATAGGAAAGCCTTGTTACAACTGTACAGGGTCTTGGTGAGGCTACACCTGTAATATCGTCTTACAGGAATGTCTCTTTATTTAAGAAAGGATACTCTGTCATTGGAGGCACTTCAACAAGAGATTGAATAGGCTGATTCTTGGGAATAAGGGGTTGACTCACGAAAACAACTTATCAAGCTGGGCCTTTATTCATTAGGGTTAGAAGAATGGAGAAGTGATCTTAAATGACACATTACATTCTGAGAGGGCCTGACAGGTTAGAGGTTGAGAAGATTTTTGCACTAATGGGGAAAACCTCAAACTAGGGGACATAGTTACAGAATAAGGGGCACTCATTCAAAATTGAGGTGCAAAAGATTTTCTTCTGAAAAAGATGAACACTTGGAATTCTCTACACTGGAGTTGTGGAGGCTGAATCACCGAAAGTACTTAAAAAGGATGCGGCTGCATGTTTGAATTGAAGGGTTGAGGCCTGGGTTAGATCAACCATGATTTTTTAAATGGCAGCTAAGGCTTAAGAGCCTGAACAGCCTACTCCTTCTCCTATTTAATGTTCTTTTGTAAGTGATTCCAGACCCACAGCAATGTGATTGCTTTTTGACCACCATCTGAATTGACCGAGCAAGCCACTCATTTGGGATGGTCAACAAATGCTGGTCTTGCCAACAACACCCAATTTGGTGAAAGAATAAAGAAAAACTGATTAAATCAAAACAAAATATTTTCCCATGTCAGATTTTGTTTCATGGTGCAGTACAGGGCTTCAGGGTCAAATTAATAAATTGCATATTCATAAGCCTGTTATGTGTAAAACAAAGCTATTGTCTCAAATTTGCAGAGTTAGTGTCAACTGTACAGCACAGGTTTATCTCACTTCAGAAACTGTCACTATTTCACCAGTCTTTTGAAACTTCTTGGTCTGATGTTATTAACGCACAATTCAGTTGTACAGTTTTAATACAAAACAAAGCGTAAGATTATTTTTCACAAACAATTTATCTAATTTAATTGAATGAGCTGATGTACTGAATGATTAGTATTAAGCTCCAACTAAAATAGCTCTAAAAACAGTCAGGATTTAAGACTCAGTAAATGGGGAATCAATGACAAAGAAAGCTCCCCTAATGCCTAATGAACTCCATGGCAGATTTTCCCTTTCAAACCGTCTTTGGTAATCTGGTGCCAGGTATACAGAATCTCTAACGATCATTCAACAGTGAAGTCATTATGTAGAAGTAGCAGTTCATACTGACACATTATCTCGAACAACAAATCAGGACGCAGGATTAAAATTTTACAAAGCAAAAACGTGATTGGACACGCACATGGTATTAAGAAATAAATTCAATCTCAAAAACGTGCATTATTGAAATGGAGACACTTGACGTTTCACAAAAAGAAAGCAAGCTTTTCCAGGGGTAGTAAGATTGTCAGTAAAACCCTATCTTGTTCAACAAGGTACATTTTCAAGGAGTTTCATAATAGATGAATCACAGTTAAAGGACAAGCTTTCACAGGCTCAGTGATTGATTGCTACTGGGGGGTGGGGGGGGGGGGGTGTGAATCTGGAAAATCACAGACTTTACTGTCACTTTCAGAGGATGCATTGACAACCAATTCAGAGTTTAACTGGTCATTAACATAAAATCCAGGTCATCAGTTAAAATTTTACTCTGCCAGTTATTTTTCTTAAAATGTTATATATAATACATACATATTGGCACTTATACTAGATACATCTGGAAGGAATACAAGTCTCTTTAGTAGACATAATACAATAGTGAGGATGATAGTCATACAATTATTGGAGGATATAGACAGGCTGGTCAGATCAGCTCAACGGCAAATATAATTTAATCCTGGTAAGCAAGTGGCTACACACTTGGGCAGGACAAACAATACAAGGGAACACAATGAATGCTAGGACCTTAAGCACCACCAAGAACCAGAGGGTGTGCATGCCCACCAGTTCCTTAAAGTAGCAGGACAGCTAACTAAAATGATTAAGGAGACAGATGGAATATTTGCCTTTATTAGTTGAGATATAGAGTTTAAGAGCAGGGAGGTGATGCTGAAACTGTATGGAGAGTTGGTTAAGCCACAGCTACAGTATTGTGTACAGTTGGAAATTCACATCGCAGAAGGGATGTAATTGCAGTGGAGATGGTGCAGAGGTGATTTACCATGATGTTGCAAGGGCAGAAGAGTTTCAGTTACAAAGAGGGATTGGATAGACTCAGTTTGTTTTCTTAGGAGCAGAGGAGACTGAGGTGGGGCATGATTAAAACGTATAAAATTATGACAGGCATAGACAGGGTAACAGACATAAATGGAGGGATCATGACCAGGAGGCATAGATTTAAGATAAGGACCAGGAGATTTAAAGGGAATGAGAAGAATATTTTTTTCACTCAGAGGGTGAAGGGAATCTGGAACTTGGTGCCTGGAAGGGTGAAGATAAACCCTCATAACACTTTAGTAGTATTTACATGTATACCTGTGATATCAAGGCATACAAAACTATATGACAACTGACAGAAAATGGGATTAGTATAGTTAAGTGGTTGATTTTGGTCAATGCAGACTCAATGGGCTGAAGGGCTTTTTTCTACAGCATAGACCTCTACGTCTCTAAGCTATTCCCTTCCTTACATTTCGGTCTTTAATATGAGATGGATTTCAAAGAAACAACAGCTATACTAGACAACATTTCTCCTTGAACCAACACCACTATAAATAACTTACCTAATTAATTAGTTTTTATTTGTGCCTCATGGAACCTAAGAGATTAAAAATTGGCTCCCGCATATATCTACATAATTGTAGCAATGACATTTCATAAATTGTGTGGTTGTAAAACATCTGTGGGACATGATTAGGTACTCATATTTTTCTCCCCCTTATGTTAACCTCAAGTGTAATTTGTCAATAAATTTTGGGCAAGAGGCAAACATTTTATTGCAATGAACATTGCAAAGTGAATCAATGATAAACTTCAGAACACCACAAGTAATGATTTGTCAAAAATGGAATTAAAGCTCTACTGTTATTTACCAAAATAAAAGAGAGAACACAGTTTTCCATGTCCTAACCACCCCCCACCAAGAATCCCAATGAAATCAGTTTTTCCTCTCCTTTCTTGGAAGAGGAAACTCAAAAATTACATTTGGGAAGGAGTTCAGCATTCATTACCAGATATTTCAGCCAAACAGGAATGAAAGAAAGACATTGTGGATACAGTAATATTTTCAATAAAAATGGAGGTAATGACTCTCCAAATTAACAGGTAAACCACAAACTTTGTATTTCACGAGATCTTTTGTTACAATAGAAAAATTCTAGCAACAAATATAGTAGAGCTTTCAGTGCAGTCTATTTGAGGGATACATAGCCAGCCTTCGTTACAACTTCCAAATCCATTCCATACAAATTAGAAGAGTGACTTTGAAAAACATAAGAAAGGGCTGACAATTTATTAAATTTCATCACCAACATTTTAGAGCAAAGGCTCCTGGTCCTTAATCAGTGTATTTAAATTCCTTTGCAAATTGAATCTGTGTGTTATCAGTGTCTATATAAGAACTCCAAAGGCTTGGTGACAAATGCAATTGCATTCTAACTGAAATGAACCACAATGTTTATGAAGGCCATAATTACCTGTAACATACAATATAGTGAAGCATTTCTTGCATTTCTTTTTGAAAAGCAATTAGTTGCAACTAACAAAAAAAATTGTTTCTACAATGTTAAGTGGGTGCAGTGATCACCATATTGTCATATTTGATCAGTATGTATTTTAAGTTTAGTGAATCACTGACCACCATGAATTAAGATGACCTTATCCACCACCTGCATGACTTGATATGTTCAATGGCATAACAATGTTCAATAACTAAATCAGGAGAGTATTATTGGTCAAAGACTTCAATTTAAGGAGATGCTGGAGATATCATGGCACTGAAGCAACACAATTTTCAAAATTCTCCTGCTCTTCATTTTCTTTGCTCCATTTCTTGTTGGAAGCAGCATCTCGGTGTCTCTCTGTTCTGCAACCTCTCATCCTTGCCCTCCTGTGCTCCTTCTACGAGTCCCCTGTCAAAAAGCAAGTGACATCGTTTGTCTCTATCCTCCTGCATTTCCTGCTGGGTAAATTGTCTCATTGCTTCCCAAATTCTGCACAACATATCTTCTTTCTCACCCTCGTTCTTCTGCTGCCGCCGGTTCTTTATTCCTTCCCAATTTTTGCGCAACCGTTTTTGCCGCTGCTCCTCCGTTTCCTGTTCACGGCGCCTTTTAATTCCATCCCAGTTCCTACGTAACCTTTGCTCTCGCTCTTCCTCAGTTTCTTCCTGCCGGCGAACTTTGGTTGATTCCCAATTTTTGCGCAGCCTCTCCTCTCTCTGCTCCTGTGATTCCTGCTGCCGTCGGCTTTTGATGGATTCCCTATTTTTGCGCAATCGTTCATGTCGCTGTGCTTCAGTCTCTCTTTCACGGAATCTTTTCATGGCCTCACGGTTCTTGCGCAGTCTATCATCTCGCTGCTCCTCTGATTCCATTTGACGGCGCACTCTCATCGCTTCTCTGTTTTTGCGCAGTCTATCTTCCCTCTGTTCTGCCGTCTCTTCTTCCCGATGCTTTTTCATGGCTTCTCTATTCTTCCTCAGCTTTTCTTCTTTCTTCAAGTCCACAGCCTGTTTCTCAGCTAACAGCTCTCCAATCACTGGATCTTGAAAAGACAAACACAGCTAAGAGCACTTAAAACTGTGATGGCTCACACATTGGTGACCAACATTGATGTCTTGCGGCAATGTTTTCAAATAATAGCATTTTGCTAATAATTGTTGCGTCAAAAGACATTATGTGACTGCAGCTTTTTAAAAAAATAAATTTGATGAGAGATTAATGCCACTCATTTTCAAGACAAGATTCCACTGCTAAGAGGAAGGGAAGCAGTGATCAATGTCACAAATTAGAAAAATGAGGTCATAGCAACAATTTCCCCAGTTGCCATTTTTGTCCAAATATTGGAACATGATAAGGAGGTGCTAGATGCTCACTCAAAAAGAGGATATGGGAAAAGTATGGATGCACACACATATTGGGAGGTCACCATTAAGGTTGTTTGATTGAACCTCACACTAGGCTGTTCAAGGGTAACATTAGCAAACTTGCCCATGTAGCATTGGCAAGTTGCAAAGACAATGGGGGATGCAGAAAACCTTTAAATAGAGCAAAAATAGCAAAAGAGGTAAAAATCAGTTGAAGTGAGCAATTATTTTCCCCATCGCCTATCACTAATCATTTAATGAAATTTGTTCAAATATCAGGGTCACAGGTTGAAGATGATTACTGAGCCCAGTGGTATGGGAAGCTGAATTATCACACTTACAGAGAAATAATTCTCTCTGAATGAGCTTGACTATTTATCTACTGACGTCAATTCAGCCCCCTCACTCAGCTGGAGTGAGTAATGATTGCCAACCACAGCCATTCAGTTTTTGGAAGTTTATCAACAGGCAACTTTAATTGTTTATTTTATCATGATGAGAATGAAAAGGACAACTTGTTGGGAAACAATCACAACTACAGTTATTTTTATAAAACCTTCAATAAAATTACTACAGTATATTGTAAACAAGTTGACAAATAGGACAAGGATGAAGTAAAAATTGCAAATACCACAAACAAAAAAGAATGAGAAAAGGAAGCACAGAAGTTAGAACCAAAGCAAAGGAAAGCCGTTTTGTCTAAAACACCTGCGCTAACACTCGAACAGCTTGCCAGTTGATCAATTTCACTTCACTTTTCCAAAAGCCTTTTACACGTTTTCAAATGGTCATCCACTTCCTTTTTAAGTGCTATCATGTCTCCACTACTGTTTCTAGTCCAGCATGTAGTTTTCAACCTTGCTGTTGAAACAATGTTTTCCAGAGCACTCCCTTAATTCTATTGTTGAATAATTTTAACGTCCTGCCTGTAGATTACCTACTCAACCACCAATGAGACACATTTTCCCATTACCTTTATTTTTCATAAAACTATTGGATTTCATGGTATTCTTTTTGCTTTGATGAATCAATCTGCACTTTAAACATTAATACTGAACATTACTTTTAGAAGCTGCTCAATCTGACATGCATTTTTCACATTTTCTTGCTGCTATAATTTATAGTAATTTGACATTATTGTCTTGTGCTTATGCATAAGGTCAATTTGCTTTGCTCTGGTCCACAATTGACCAAAAATAGCACGTTGGAATACGCAGCACTCAATGATACAACACAGGTCTATTCGAGAGATCATATCCCTTTGGGCCAGTGGAGATGCACAAAGCAAAACCGAACCAACAGAATGTGCTGACTAATGTTAACAAGACTCCACTGTCAGAAATTATACTTATAGGGGTCCAAACTTTGATTTTAAACTAAAATTTTATTTGAGAAGGATTTCCTACCTATTACTACTTGTATTCTTCATACAGTATTCCACCTTTCTAACATGATCCAATTTGTTTATGGCCAAAGTACTGTTGTGGACAATTTGTATCACAAACACTGAGACCAAGCTCCTTATGTATCAAAACTCAAGTGCTTCCAGAGCCACTAAACATCTGTCAGGTTGAAGACCTTCATCTTTTCTGCCAAACATTCCGGGATCTTATTAGTAGATCTCACACTGATTCACCAAGATGCCATTTTCTCCTCTCTCTTCACCTAGGCTGGCCACTTACAAAGAAATACATTGGGTTTTAGAAAGAAATTAGTGCAAAATGCACTGATAACAATTAAAGCAAAGTAATTAGTTATTGAGATAACTTTGTTTATTCCCCAATTTCAAATCCTTGGCTCTTCCTCTTTTTCTGGCAGACAGTCATATTGGTCCAACTAGTCAACGCTAACCACATTCCCAAACTAAATTAGTCCCACCTGACTGTGATTGTCCCATATCTCTCCAAACCTTTCCTATTCTTTAATTATCCAAATGCCATTTAAACGTTGTAACTGCACCTGCATCCACCACTTCCTCTGCCAATGTCACTCTGTACATTGTTAAAAATCACAACACCAACGTTCGATTTACAATGGGTTAGTTCTTGACAATAACCTAAGAAGGGACTGGGGTGAGGGAATGAGCTCTAAAGTCATAACTTAAAGCCATTGACCTCAGAAGAATGAAACTTGCAAACCTTGTGAAACTCTTGGGGAGCTTGACAGGGTAGATACCGGGTGGGGATATTTCCTCTGGCAGCCGTGTCTAGGATTCACATTCTCAGTAAGGTTCGTCTATTTAGGACAAAGATGAGGAGAAATTTCTTCATTCTAAATATTGTGATTCTTCGAAATTCTCTACTCCAAAAAACTGAGTTATCAGTTAATGAATATATTCAAGACAAGCCTGCAGATTTCTAGGTCCTTGAGGAATTTGTGATTATAACGATAAAGGAGAGGACAAATTAATGAGCTGTGATCTCATTGCCTGGCAGAACTGGCTTGAATAACTAGTTAGCATGTTCCTCCTTTTTAACTTTCATATTATTACGACTGCAATACCTCCAAACTCCTGATTTTAAAATTTTGCAGTTAATTATAATCTTTCAACTATGCAAGTTTCAATACTTCAAATTACATTTGCCTCCATTTACACATTCCAGCTACCATGAAGCCTAAAACATCAACATTTTAAACTCAAATCCTCCTGTATATGGGGGAATATTAGAATCAGTTTGGGGATTTCGATCAACTAGGATCAAGGTTCATCTTCTTTTGAGGAAACACATTAATATGTAATTTCCATATACTGTATTTCTATAAAAATTGAATCCACTTAGTAGCTATGTGATATTACAAGTTCCTGACATTAAATTCAGCTCTTTTGATATATATATAATGATTTAATTCTGATGTGACAGCATGTTAAAATTTAATTTGAGTTGTAGAGAGTTTTGAAGGCATCATTGAGAGTGGATGCTTCACACGCTAAGTGGGTGTG
Organism: Chiloscyllium plagiosum; assembly: GCF_037043375.1. Classification (NCBI taxonomy): domain Eukaryota; kingdom Metazoa; phylum Chordata; class Chondrichthyes; order Orectolobiformes; family Hemiscylliidae; genus Chiloscyllium; species Chiloscyllium plagiosum. The sequence goes on from NW_028270183.1 coordinate 10,213,507, forward strand.
TGCCTGGTCTATATCTGGAATCCAACAACGAACCAGCCAATCGGCCTACGTTGTTGGTGTCACTCTACATTGCCAAGCTAGCTGTCCAATTAGCGTAACCACCTCCCATCTCTATTGTGTAATAGAAGGAACATTACCTCCATTGTTTCTTTTCATTTTGCTGGTTTTGACTACCGGTTCCCTGTTGCTTCGAAGCATTTAAACTTAAATGGAAGGCGTTTATGTAAGTGATTTGGATGTGAATGTAGGAGGTATGGTTAGCAAGTTTGCAGATGCCACTAAAGTTGGAGGCATAAATATAGCAAAGAAGGTTACCTGAGTGCAATAGGATCTAGATCAGATGGACCAATGGGCTAAGGAGTGGCAGATGGGAGTTTAATTTAGATAAATGTGTGGTGCAGATGTTGCTGGGGTAACTTTTTCACGCAGAGGGTGGTGCATGTATGAAATGACATGGAGGAAGTAGTGGAGGCTAGTATATTTACAACATTTAAAAGGCATCTGGATGGGTATGTGGAATTGTGTCTAAATAACGACCGGAAGCGGTGATTGGCAAAAATAGCTTCTTATTCAGCAGCACAGCACAAGTTTGAGGCAGCAGTAGAATTCCGAAATACAGTTCTTACGTTAGCCCTTTTATACACAGTTCTTATATATACTAAAATTCCATTACTATGGTGTTACTTTCTTTTATCTATAGTACACAAATGTTTGAGGGGCTTCTGTCCTGGGAGATAGTAGTAGAGTTAAAAGAAGGATGTTGCCAGGTTTGGAGGATTTGAGCTTTGGAGAGGTTGAATAGGCTAGGGCTGTTTTTCCCTGCAACGTCGGAGGTTGAGGGGTGACCTCATAGAGGCTTATAAAATCATGAGGGGCATGGATGGGATAAATAGACTCTCTTCCCTGGGGGGAGTCCAAACTTAGAGGGCACAGGTTTAGGGTGAGGGGGGAAAGATAGTAAAGAGACCTAAGGGGCAACTTTTCACGCAGAGGGCGGTACCTGTATGGAATGAGCTGCCAGAGGAAGTAGTGGAGGCTAGTACAATTACAACATTTAATATGAATAGGAAGGGTTTGGAGGGATATGGGCTGGCAGCTGGGACTAGATTGGGTTGAAATTTCTGGTTGACATGGACAAGTTGGACTGAAGGGTCTGTTTCCATGCTGTACATCTCTGACTCTGACCAGTTTATAGTCGAACAGGTTTATTTGCAGCTACAAGCTTTTGGAGCGCAGCTCCTTCGTCAGGTAACTAAGTATTACGAAGAAGCAGCACTTTAAAAGCTTGTACTTCCAAATAAACCTGTTGGCCTATAACCTAGTGTCGTGTCAGTTTTTAAACTTTGTCCACCCCAGCCCAATATGGCACGTCCGCATCATTCTATACACTAACTATTGCGCCCCTCACATCCTTTTTAAATATTTCTCCTCTCACCTTAAAAATATGCCCCCTAGTTTTGGACTCCCCCCACCCTTGGAAAAAGATCTTTGCTATTCATCTTATCTATGCACCTCATGATTTTATAAACCTCTAGAAGGCCACTCTCAACCTCCAGCAAAAAAAGTCCCAGCCTATTTTTATAACTCAAACCCTCCATTCTCGGTGACAACTTGGTAAATCTCTTCTAAACCCTCTTCAGTTTAATAATGTCCTTCCTCTAACAGGGCAACGAGATCTGCACACAGTACCCCAGAAGAGGCCTCACCAACATCCTGTACAACCTCATCATGATGTCCCAACCCTCATGCTCAAAGGTCTGAGCAATGAAGGAAGGCATGCCAAATGCCTTCTCAACACCCTGTCTACCTGTGACAAACTTCAAAGAACCATGTACCTAAAATCCTAGGTTTCTGTTTTACAACACTACTCAGGGCCCAATGTTTGAGGTTTTTTCCAGTTGTCTACTGTACTGACCAGCATGCTTACACAAAGGTGGTACAATTTATATTTACTTGCAGGATTTGGTTAATCCTTTTAAGATTTCAATTAAATATTTCCTCCAATACTTTGAGTAAAAAGAATGTCTGCTGCAGTAATCACTTCTCCAAACCAGAAATGATATGCTAGACCCACAGCTAATGAGATACTCTGGGAGGGGTTAAAGAAAACATTAAATATTTTTTAAAATGAACTAGCCAGGCTTTTCATTCCTTTTTGCTATTAGTCACACGTGGACATCAGAAGAAAATATGACCGATTACAGGTACATCACAGCTGAACCTAAGTCATTGTTGTCACAAACAATGGCAGCTGGATGAAGTGCACTAAAGTAAATGGAATTGGTGAAAAGCAAGTGTCGAACTGAGTAGCATAGGAAGTAATGAAAAATGAGTTAAACATTTTCAGCTAGTGCAAGTTTTAACAAGCTTAGAGACAGATTAAAAATATTAGTTGCAAGCTATCATTTTCTTCGAAGAAGGGAGCTTTGGTGGAGTGGGAAGTAAATTTGATACATGGTCCACTCATACGCTTTGCCAGGCCCAGCAAGAGGCAGCAAGTTAAAGTTAGGAGTTATTCCAAAGGGACAGGACAGCTAAAAGAAAAACATGTAAATCAGATATTGACTTTGCTCATTGTGCTAAATCTGAAATCAAAAATGTTTGAGAGCTTTAGCAGGTGAACTTAATGTAGGGTTGAAAACCTGAGCAGACCTTCAAGTAATAATATTCTTTTTACAATATCGATCTGCCTATTCTAAGGCTGCATGCTTAAAGTCTTTGTCAGCATAAGCAATGTGAATATGTATGTGAAATTCTGTGATTAGCAGTATGAACTGGAGATTACTAATATACTGATCATTCATACTGATCCTCTGGGGAACTCTTCAAAACGATCATAGAAATTGTACTATCTCTGAGCTGCGAGGCCAAACTCTGCCACAAGTTAGTGCCAATCCGTGGTATGGTCCAAATAATTCTGAAGTTAAAACAAAGGTATCATCCATCCATAAATAACAATCCGGCCAATGAAGAATAATTTTTTTTCAAGTATTTGGAGGCACGTAATTTACTTGTTAAAATTAAGAAAACTAGAAACATTAATAAGCTTGTTGATCTTCTACATGATGCTTAAAGTGAGCAACAGTAGCTTATTCTACGTCAAATGGGTAGAATCAACTATGTTGACAAGGAAATCAGCACAACAGGCAAATTCAGCAGTAATATTTCAAGCAATATGAAGCAATACAACACTTAAAATAACTATCCTAACATACTTCATTAGTATTATAATGCAAAAAATGACAGTCACGTAGAAAGTTATTTCAAATGACCGAAAGCTTAGCCAAAGAGGGAGGTTTTACCAGGTGTCTTAAAAGGAGGGGCTGGATATACAATCGAACAGAAAACTGTACCAACATAGGTAAAGAACAGAATAGTGGAATAATTGGAGAGTTCTGTTCAAGAGCTGACAGACACAATGAGACCCTGTGAATCCATGATTTGAAGAGGCAGCAACCTGGACACATACAAAATGCTCATTAGTGGTTAGATTTTTAGTTCATTGCTGGGCAACTTTCTCAGTCTGTGCTTACAGTTAATGTAAAAAAAAAGGGACACATTTTACTTACAATAGCGCCACCACTGGAGCAAATAAGAACAGGCATATGATAATTCATATTAAAAAGAAAAGTGGTGTCCAGTTCTGGACATAGTTTTACAAGAGGGATATGAAGGCACTGGAGAGAGTGAAGAAAAGATACACTAGAATGGTTCTGTGGATGAGGAATTTCAATTATGAAAATAGTTTGCAGATGTTCGGACTATTTTTCTTGGGGGAACAGAAAACTAACAGAAGATCTGATCGATATTTATTCAAAGTCATGACAGTTCTGCACAGAATGAATAGGGAGAAACTGTTCTGACTCATGTAAGAACTAGTAACAATAGGACACAGATTTGAAGTAATAAACAAAATGACAAGAGGAAAGACTTTTACACACAGCAGGTGGTTACGTTATGCAACATTCCTTGGAATGTAGTGGAGGCATACTCAATTGAAGCATTCAAAGGGACTAGATTGTTCTGAGAAGGAAGAATGCACAGGGTTATAGGGAGAACGCAGGCAAATGGCACAAAATGAATTGTTTATTTGCAGTGTTGGTGCAGACAAGATGGCTGAATGGCCTCCTTCTATGCTGTAACACAAAAGATAAACTAGTCATATTGTTTACCAATGTAGTAAATGTCACAATTATGACAAACTAAAAAGAAACTTAAAAAGTTTTAAAATTATGGATTACTTTAAAATTATGGATTACTTTGCAATTTAAATATTGCTGACACATAAAACAACCTACCATGCATAAGTGGAAGACCTTTTAAAGACAGCTCAGTCATAGTTCTTCTGAGATGATCCCAATCTATAAAGACAAAAAAAATTATTAAAATATAACTGCCAAATTCCTAACAAAATTCTGCCATTTTTGAGGAACCAACACAGCCATGAAAATGAATAATATAGCAAGGCACTCCAAAGGACTTTCACTATGAAGGACACAGCTCAATCAATAATGTCCTACTGCTTTCTTAGACCAGGAGTCATTGTTAACAGCAGTTGATTTAAGGCCAGACCTCTGATAAGGCCAACTGCAAAAGATTAATAGTGCTTGAAAGATTTAGCACTCATTCTGCATATTAATTCCGCAGCCTCACATTGCAAATCTTTTCAAGGCAACAGTTGAATCCACCAAAATTTCTGTGGTCATCAGCTCACTATTTAAGTGAAGGCAATATAGAAACAAGTGGAAGGATTTACAGATATTAATGACATCAATAGATATGGGGATAAGGTAAGAAAAGTTAAATTCGGGTAGATGATCAGCCATAATCTACAATGGCAGAGAAAGCTCGAGAAACTAACTTGCATACTCGTGCGCCTAGAAGTCTTTTTTTATGTTTTGGTTCTAAGTCTTGTAATCACCAAATTGCAAAATGGCTTTTAATGGAGAGTCTTCAATTTAAAAAAAAGTTGCAAACCTTTAATAAAAAGCAATTTCAATAACAGAATAATGGAAGTTCTTCCTAATCTTAAAAACCTGCATTTCCTGCAAAATAAAAACTTCAGTTTTCTTTTAAGAAAAGAACATTACCCCTGCCCTTAACTTTCACAGCTCTTGCTGGGTATGGTTCTAGGCTTGCTGGTAGTTCTCCAATACTCCACCCAAAAGACTAATTCTTTGTCAGCTAGACAATCAATGGGGGAAGCATCACAGGTGAACCTAATTATGCCCTGTCCAGTGTTCTGTACCTTGGGTGAAGCACTGAAGAGCAACAGGCACTTGTGGAGCCATACCCCAGCATGAGTCAGCACCTACAGGAAAGGGAGGGAGAAAATTGAGGGCACAGAGTTGAAAAACACATGTATAATTTAGCACTCTCCAAAAAGTTGTCAACTTCTACTGCTCCCAACTTCACGTACTGCATCTTTCTTATTGCTGCTTTATGAGGAAACATCAAACATATTTAGGTTTGTCTCCACTGGAGTTTAGAAGAGTGGCAAGTGTTTTGATTGAAATATACAAGTCTCGACAAGTTGGATACAGAAAAGAGGTTTCTTCTTGTTGGAGAACCTAAAGCAGAGATGGTCATTGTTTAAAATATAATAGTTGAGTGTCTGTAGAACTCTCTTCCTTAGAAATGTCTTTGAATATTAAGGCAAATTCTTCACAAGCCAGGGCGATGAAAGAGGAAGGAGATTGGAGAGATATGGAAGATATCTATCGGGGTAGTCAGGAATGTGAAGTAAATCAGATCAGACGTGGTCTGAGTGAATGCCAAAGCAGGATTGAGATGTCACGTGGTCTATACCTGCTCCTTAGTATGTTCACAGGTTCTTCCCTGTACCAATCTCAGACTTAGATTTATTATTTGGCTTTCTACACCAGTAATACAATAAAAGAAAACGGAAGGCTGAATAAAATTTAATACCTCTATCGTAGATTAAGTCAAATGTAATACTGATATCACTTACATAAAATCACATGTTATATCAGTACCAAAGAACCATAACCGTCAGAAATCAAACCAGTATTTTGCATCTAAACTCCTGCTGTAACCTCAGAACTCTGCAGGTGGACTGTAACTCATTTCAAATCACCCTATTACTTTATTTGAGGTCTTTGGTTGATTTTCTACATGTATTCCACTTGTGGGATCCTGTGACTATATTGTGCAGTCCCTTGATTTAATTCTATTAACTACTTTCCAAAGCACTGTCACACAATGACCTGGACATTCCTTTCCTTCTCCATAATATTCTTCATTTTCCTCTCCAGATTCCAGGAGAGCATCAACAGCCTAAATGTCCTGTACTCCCTTCTACAATTCCTGCTAGGCTAAAGTCTCAAAAGGTAACATCTTTCCATTAGCACCTAAACAGCCACTTATCATGAATGTGATTTCATAGGTGTCAGCATGCTATTTGACTGCAGACAGCACCACTGTCAACCCAACGTTGGCTTCATTGAATCTCCAAACATACTTCCCATCTTCTACAGGGCATCATCTCTCAGCAATCTGGAGTCGGAAGCCTGGCTGCTTTCCCACTCCCAAACTCTAACTTCCAGGAATAAGTGCAGCAACTTGGTCTGAAATCACCTCATTCAATGAACAAAGCATCTTCCTGCGCTACATAATTCAGGGATGGTTTCTTTAAAGAGGCAAAATTCCTTTAAGTGCAAAATAATACAAATTCCCATCACAAATAGATTGAAAAAGTCTGAAACAGAAACTATATATTCTTATATTTTGCTCCTCAAATATATTTTTAAAATCATCAAAAACATATTCACTGAATAATACGCTTTTTCACAATGATTTTTTTTCCAAATCAATTTTGTGCTGTCATAAATTAATTAAAAATTCAATTATTTCACTGATATCTGATCAAGGTCATTGAATAAGATTTGGTGTACACTGCAGATTTCCATATTCACATTAGAGACTCCCTTAAAATATTTTTTCATTAAACTGTTAAGCTAAGTATGCATTCTAATCCCAGTATCCCAAAAACTCTGTCCTCTATTTGTTCACTACAAATACAGAAAAACATTTTTTCTCAAAGGCAGCATTCTCTTTGTATAGCTAGCACAGATTTCTAAAAATGTTAACATTTGCAAGTGATCCTGTTTTTATTTGCAAAGAAAATTACAGATGTTAGACATGGCACTGAAGCAGAGCTGATTATTTTAACTAAGTATCCATAGACATACGGTCCACAGTTGTTAGAGATTTTTAAAGTCTTACCACAAAGAAAAGGACGCCCATTCGAAGACAGTTCATTCATAGTTCTTCAGGGATAATCCTGTCTCTACAAAGAGAAGCCCTTAAATATTACCTCCTGTATCGTAATTGTCTCTACTCTAAAATAATGCATTTTAAATTGCAACAAAATAGAGATTTAAAAACAAGAGGTCTCTCTTTTAAAATAGTATGCTTATTTCTTTCTGAAGGGTTGTTAGTACATGCAATTTGCTATCCCAGAAAAGAAATGCAAGCTGATTGACAGATTTTATTCAAAGCTATGCTGGACAGACTTTTGTTAGCCAAGACCTTCAAGGGCTATGTATTTGTTGTGTGAGAATGCTTGCGTGTGGTGGTGGTTGTGGTGGGAGTATTGTCAGTCAGCTAAAGGAAGTGAAGACCATTATCGGATCAGTCAACACCTGATCGAATGGCAGAGTCAACTCAAAGGGATGAATGGCTGACTCTGCTGCTCAATCCTAAATTGCTATGAAATTCTGCTCATGTTGATGCCTCAGGATGAAATACCAGAACAAATCAGAAATTACTCAAAAGTTGACAAGGTAAAAAATTTAAAAAGATACAATAAAGTTGTGAAAGTCATCATGTAAATGCAAACTCATTTAAAAACATCTAGAGCTTGTGCAAACAGTGCTTTTAAAAATAATATTTTTAATTGAAAGATACAGTTCACAGCAGAATTATCAAACAAAATTTGAAACTGAACCATATCAGAAGATCTTAGAGGCAATGATCAAAACTTAGAAATATGTTTTAGAAATAACTTTTTAAATGCGGGAGAGCAGACAGCTTTAGAGATAGAATTTAGTGGCCAAATTAAAAAAAAGAGAGCAATTAAAATCAGGACTCTCAAGGTGCCAGAATTGGTGGAATGTAGAGTACTCACAGCTGAAGATGGTCTGGAGGGACAAGGCAATGGAAAGGTTTGAAACCAAAAAACGAGAATTTAAAAATCGAAACACTGGTTAACAAGAAGTCAATGTAGGTCAGTGATTTCTGGGCAATGGGTGAACTTTGTGACTGTTAGGATAGAGGTTTAAATAACTTCAAATTTATGGAGAGTATAAGACAGGAAGCCAGTCAGAGCGTAATGGAATAATCAGGCTGAGAAACAAGATAGATCTGGAGGAGGATTTCAGCAGCAGATGACCTCAGCAAGGGCAGTCACACAGCACATGGTCAGACGTTCATCTGAGGAATTAATATGGCATCCAAGTTGTGAACAGTCAGGTTCAGCCTTAGGGAAGATGCCACAGCATACCAGTGGACTTTGTAGTTATAGATTGGTTTTGAAGCAGGGACCAAAGACAATGGCATTAGTCTCACCAATAATTAGTTGGAGGAAATATCAGTACATCCAGCAGATGTTGTTGGGACAATTTAGAGACAGCAGAGGGGAACAGGATGATGGTGATGTTAAGCTGGATGACCATATATATGGAAACATGTTGTGCTGTCCTATTTCTAGATCTCTAAGACAGTACAATGTCATCAAGAAACATCTAAATGAGAAGCCATGATAGATAAAAGTTATAATGCATGATGTACTACTCTAACACAATGCAAATTTTCATTTTAAGGCCATAAAGTTAAATTAATTTTATAGCAAACTTTAAATCTGGGATAGAGTGGAAATATTATTTGACAAGGAAACCCATTGGATAGTGGTTGAAGTCAGAAGGAGTAAGTGATTTTCTTTGTAAAAGTTTGATTTAAATGTAGGACAATAATTTGGCTGGATAAGCATATTAATAATGAGCTATCCATTACAAGTCAGACCCATGTTAGACTTTTAATTAATTTCACTCAAACTTTCAAAATCTTCACAGGTTAACATAAAAAGAAACAGATTAACATAAGAAAAAACACTTTCACCAGGAATGTTTAGCAGTTATGTTTCAGGATATCAGCAACTTCTAGTGTTAGACCAGCATTAGATTCATGTACTTAGGATGAGAATTCGTTAAATGTCATGGAGATCTGCATTGCAAAGTAGCACCAAAGACCTCAGAATAGGATAATGTTGTACCTTGCCTTATATTTAGTTTAACTAATTAATCCATACTCCCTTCGTAATGCTGAATCTTACAGACTCAGTCATAGGTATCCTTTCTATCTTTATGGAGTTGCCTCATCTTAGGGCTAACAATAATGTCAGCATTTGACAGTGTTTTTTTGGATGAGGTAGAGAAGAGGCACCACCAGACAGAGTTTCTACTCCTGCTCAATGTGCCACAACTCCAGTTAAAAAGTACCATGGGTTTAATATCAGGACAACATGGCGCTCAGCTGTGATGCCAATGTAATCAAATAGTCTAGCACACTTTCAAGGTTCACAGTCTGTGAAGGACAACTATATCAAGTATTAGAAAATACAAAAAGCCATTCTGAAAAGAGAACTCCTTACACATTATCATGAATACTGTAACTTTAATAAACTGTGCTGTCACTGAATAGGGCCCATAGTTCTAAGTTCGATAAAATTTTTATTCTTAAGAGTCAGAGTCATGCAGCATGGAAACAGACCCTCAGTCCAACTCATCCGCAGCAACTAGACATCTGATCTAGTCTCCTTTGTCAGCACTTTGTCCATATTCTTTCAAACTCTTCCTATTCACATCCCCAGAGTCCTTTTAAATATTGTAATTGTACCAGCCTCCACCACTTCCTCTGGCAGCTCATTCCATAAATGCACCACCCTGCAGGTGAAAAACGTTACCCCTCGGGTCCTTTTTAAAATCATTCCCCTCTCATCTTAAACCTATGTCCTCTATTTTGGACTCCCCCACCCTAAGAAAAAGACCTTGGCTATTCACCCTATCCATGCCCCTCATGATTTTATAAACCTTCTTCATCTATGTCCTCCCATTTGCACCATATTCCCTATATCAGGTACCATTTCTTGGCTATTTCTGAGAAGTCAACCAATTTGGTATACTTTTTTAAAAACATTTTCAAAAAGTAAAAACTTCTCATCCATGGTCAAAACCCACTACCTCTGATACAAATAATATGAGCAACATGGTTCATGCAACATCAAAATTCCCAACTTCCTATTCATATCCAAAACATAATATGGCACAATTTATTGAAGTCCTTTCATTAACATTAGGACAAAACTTTGTAAGTCCCTATAGGCCATACAGCATGGGAACTCAACACGAAGGAGTGGATTCAGCATCACTTGCTGCACTGGCAAGTTTTATTTTAAGACTACTTTTGTAACATGTTTTATTTTAAGACTACTTTTGTAACATTTTAACCACACGTGAGTTAAAAATTAAAGTTGGTCTTGATTATTTCTAAATCTGTGCTAAATCACTGACCCTGGCTGGGAAAGCAACAGATCCTCACATTAGAAATAACAGCAGAAATTGGTAATTACTATTGACAAGGAAACCTAGTGGATATGGTTCTGAATTCAGGGGTCCAAGTCAGAAGCATTAAGTGATTCGTTTTTCATAAAACGAGATGGATTTAATTCTGGGAAACAAATTTAGCTGAAGACCAAAGTGCATGTATATGTATCTTTTTTACTTGTGGGGCACTCAATGGCATTACTCATGGCAAGTTAGATCCACATTACACTTCTATGTAATTTGAATAAAAGGTACAAACTCCTTATGGTTAACATGCAGTTAGTCAGTCAGTAGCTGTTCCAAGGGTGGTATCAGACTCTATTCAAATTCTTCCACCAATCAAATAACTGGCCAGCATGCCAGTTCATTTTCAGATGTTTCGTCACCATACTAGATAATATCTTCAGTAACTAGCATCCTGACATACAGATAAGGAAGGACACCACTTCGACTGGGCCAACACATCCATCCTAGGACAAGCCAAACAGAGACATGCACGAGAATTCCTAGAAGCATGGCATTCCAACCGGAACTCTATCAACAAGCACATTGACCTGGACCCCATTTACCACCCCCTGAGAAAAAGAACAAGAAATGACATCAGCATCAGAAATGGCATCACCACAGGAAACGGCATCACCAACCCAAAGAAACCCAAACATATAAATAGAAAGCCTTTGTCCAGAGGCTCGCTGAAGATGTTACCTAGTAGTGACGAAACATCTGAAAATGAACCTTCCAGCTCAGCAAGCAAACCTACATCCAGAACCTCAAGCGGAGTTATAAATCTTCTCAAAACTCGCTTTCATCAATCCTCTTTGTGACTTCTTCAAAAAACTCAATCAAGTTAGTGAGACACTATTTCCCACACACAAAACTATGCTGACTATCTCTAATCAGTCCCTGCCTTTCCAAATACATGTAAATCTTGTCCCTCAGAGTCCCCTCCAATAAATTGCCCACCACTGATGAGGCTTACTTGACTATAGTTCCCTGGTTTTTCCTCTCCACCTTTCTTAAATAGTGGCACCATGTTAGCCGACCTCCAGTCTTGCAGCACCTTGTCGGTGACTATCAATGATACAAAAATCTCAGCAACCACTTCCGTTCCTTCCCACTAAGCTAAAGGCCCACCTGATTTGGTCCTTGGGATTTATCCACCTTTGAGGAAGTGAGGACTGCAGATGCTGGGGATCAGAGCTTAAAAATGTGTTGCTGGAAAAGCGCAGCAGGTCAGGCAGCATCAAAGGAGAAGGAGAATCGACGTTTTGGGCATAAGCCCTTCTTTAGGAATGAGGAGGGTGTGCCAAGCAGGCTAAGATAAAAGGTAGGGAGGAGGGACTTGGGGGAGGGGCATTGGAAATGCGATAGGTGGAAGGAGGTTAAGGTGAGGGTGATAGGCTGGAGAGGGGGTGGGGGTGGAGAGGTCAGGAAGAAGCTTGCAGGTCAAGAAGGCAGTGCTGAGGGGGAGGGGGAGGGGGAGGGGGAGGGGGAGGGGGAGGGGGAGGGGGAGGGGGAGGGGGAGGGGGAGGGGGAGGGGGAGGGGGAGGGGGAGGGGGAGGGGGAGGGGGAGGGGGAGGGGGAATGAGGAAGCTGGAGAAATCTGCATTCATCCCTAGGAACCCTCCAACCACAAGGGAAGGGCTTCTCCTTCTCCTTTGATGCTGCCTGACCTGCTGCACTTTTCCAGCAACACATTTTTAAGCATTTATCCACCTTTGTGCGTTTTAAGACACCCAGCACCTCTGTAGTATGGACACTTTAAGATTTCATTATTTATTTCCACAAGTTCTGTAGCTTGCACATTAGTCTTCAGAGTAAACACTGTTACAAAATATTCATTTAGTATCTCACCCGTTCCCTGCAGTTCCACACAAAAGCAGCCTTGTTGATCATTAAGGGGCTCTATTCTCTTAGTTACTCTTTTGACTTTAATGTACTAGTAGAAACCTTTTAGATTCTCCTTAAGCCTATCTGCCTAAATATGTCCCCTTTTTGCATTCCAGATTTCCCTCTTAAGTGGAATCCTACTACCTTTATATTCCCATAGGGACTCACTCAATCCCTGCTGTATACATCTTACTTATGCTTCCTTATGTTTGACCAGAACCTGAATTTCTCTAGACACCCAGTATGCCCTTCACCCTGGACACTCGTTATCTCATTTTTGAAGGCTGCCCACTTTCCGGCCAACTCAGACACCAGCAAATATCTGCCCCCTTCAACTTTTGAAAGCTCTTGCTAAATACCATCAAAATTGGTCTTCCTCCAATTTAGAACTGACTTTTAGATCAATTTATCCTCTTCCTTAACTATTTTAAAATCAATAGAATTATGATCACTTGTCCCAAAGTGCTCCCCCACTGACACCTCAGTCACTTGCCCTGTTTTATTTCCCAAGAGCTGGTCAGGTTTTGCTCTTTCTCCAGGTACATCCACATACTGAATAAGAAAATTGTCTCATACACATTTAAATTCTTCTCCATCCAATCCTTTAACACTATGGCAGTCCCAGTCTATGTTTGGAAAATTAAAATCCCCTACCGTTTCCACCCTATTATTCATACAGATAACTGAAATCTCCTTAAAATTTACTTCTCAATTTCCTGTTGACTATTGTGTGTGGTCAGGAAGTACAATCCCAATAAGGTAGTCATTGCTTTCGTATTTCTTAGTTCCACCCAAATAACTTCCCTGGCCTTCTGACCCTTTCACTAAGTCACTCTAAAAGGTTTTAATCAACTAGGAGAAAGTGAGGACTGCAGATGCTGGAGATCAGAGTTGAACAGTGTGGTGCTGGAAAAGCACAACCGGTCAGGCAGCATCCGAGGAGCAGAAGAATCGACATTGCAGGCATAAGCCCTTCATCAGGAATAATGCCTGAAACTTCGATTCCCCTGCTCCTCAGATGCTGCTTGACTGGCTGTGCTTTTCCAGCACCATACTTCAACTCAAAAAGGTTTGTTTTATGTTCAAAGTTTGGGAGAAGATTTGTAGCTCGGGTGCTCATTGTTGTGGTTCTGTTCGCCGAGCTGGGAATTTGTGTTGGTGTAACTAGCCACGAAACGACACGACCAGCTATCCTTAGTAGCCACACACGCAGATGACAAGCAACATGAATTCAACTGGGACAACACTACCATTATAGGGCAAGCCAAACAGAGAACAGCCAGGGAATTCCTAGAGGCATGGCACTCATCCACAGACTATCAACAAACACATCGACCTGGACCCAATATACCGGCCACTACAGCGGACAGCTGGAACTGACAACTGGAAGCGGCAGAGGCAGGCCACTATAAATGCCGGAGGAAACATCACAGAAGCGCTTCACAGGAGGCTTCCAAGCACTGAAGATGTCACCTAGACAGGGGACGAAACGTTTGCAAGACAAATTCCCAGCTCGGCGAACAGAACCACAACAGGTTTGTTTTATATAAGTATTATATTAGTGAAAACACCAGTTTGTAGTGCACAGAATAGTAGTAGCACAGAAAAAAAAGCCATTAGCTCATGAAACTGTGCACTAAATGAGCAGCTTCTGTTAATATCATTCTCCTGCCTTCTCCAAGTAAATCTATAGTTGGTTTCTTTTCAGTCAGAAAGCAAGTTATAATTGTTGTTACCGATTGGATCTGTGATTGAAAATTCACAGATGTAACTGAAATATTCTAGTCATTAATCCTTGAGAGTAAAAAAAGGAAATTGATAAGGCAAACCATTCAGAAAGATTCTCAAAAACATTCATGGTATGCAGCCATATGATACAGATTTAGAAATTAGGCCATTCAGCCTATCTAGTCTGCTCCATCATTCAAACATGGCAGATAAGTTTCTCAACCCCATTCTCCCCATAACCCTTGATCCTCAAAAAACTATCTCCTTAAATGTACTCAATGACCTTGCTTCCACAGCTTTTTCTGGCAATGAATTCCATAGATTCACCACCCTCTGGCTGAAGAAGTTTCTCCTTATCTCTGTTCTAAAAGGTATTCCCTTTAAGACAGTGCCCTCAGGTCCTCGTCTCTCCTACCAAGTGAAAGGTCCTCCTAATGTCCAAGTTTCAATTAGATTCCCCTCTCATCCTTCTAAACTCCATCAAGTATAAACCCAGAGTCCTCAAACATTCCTCATAAGTTAAGCTTTTCATTCCTAGGACCTTTCTGAACGTGCTCCACAGCCAGTACATCCTTCCCGAGATATGGGGTCCAAACTGCACACAATACTCCAAATGTGGTCGGGCCAGCCATTTCTTAAATGATTTCAAAAGTTGTTACTGTAAGTCTCCCTGAAAGAATAGATCAAGTCCTGATCAATGAGTGGAAACAACAGTCTTATAGAGCTAAATACCTGATATATTTTACACCAATTTCCTCCTAATCTTTCAAACATTGTTTGTGTTTAAGTAGGGAGGGAATAATTATGACATGCTGATAAAGAGATCATTTAGAATTGGACAAAGCTTGCCAGACATACTCAAACTCAAACATACAGAAATGCAGATTTTAGTCGAGAGTGTAAAACATGGGACAAGGGATTGGTAACAGCTATTCTAGCACATTATCAGTAGAATTAAATATTCTGGAAGTTGGGAGAAAGGGAGGGGCGGCAACAAGACAGTTATGTTCCCCTTCCTCAGACTGCAGCCTTAACCCAGTTTGCACTGTGGACAAAGGATAAACAGAAAATTGTTCCTTTTAAAAACAAATGGTAAACAGGACACTGCAGTTAACAGAAAAGAGGGGGCAACCTGATTCAATAAAACATTACAAAACGTAGGCACACCTGTTAAGCAAGAATGCAGAGTGAAATGGGCCTTAAATGGACCGGAGTAAATGTAGTTATAAGGAGAGAATAATAACAAACAGAACTTTCTGGAAGCATCTTACCTGTGTAGCTCTGAGGTCAAACTACCTCCATTCCCCCCTCCATACCCCTCATTAAGAGCTTTCTTTTATTCTTATTAAAAATTGGAATTACAAGTTATTTCACTCTTTCTAAGGTTAAGAACCGTTCAGGCCTCTGGCTAACACCTCCATTACCTCAGAAATTAGCAGCAGGCATTCAGCGCGGACAGCGCAGGCGCAAAAGTGGGGGTGGGGGACACAGGGTCACGACTGCGCAAGCGCATTAGTGTTTAGTCTTGCGGCTGACGCAGAGGCCTGAGATGGGCGGGTGGTTGTTGGTCGGCGCATGCGCACCGGGAGTTTGGGTCTGGGATAGTGGGCGGGCTAAGGTGGTGGGTTAGTGCGGGCGCACTGGTAAAGGGGCGGAGTTGGTAGGTTCGGTGTGGTGGGCGCAGGCGCACTCGAGGTGTTGGTGTGGCTGGCGGTTGGTACGGAAGCCTGTGGGGGGGTGGTGGTGGAACGGATTGCGCGAAGGCGAAACGAAAGGGGGGGAAGGGAGAGACAGAGGGTGAGCTGGCACCGAGGAGGCAGCGGAGGTGGCGTCGTCGTTTAAGCCCCGCTCGTTACGGGAAAGGAAAAAGGATGAGCTTGGACAAAGCTGAGCTCTGCGACAGCCTCTTACTATGGGTGAGATTCTCAACTGTACCCCCTTGCCCTTCCTGCCCCCTCCTCCCTTCCCCACAACCTGCCTTCACTCACTGCAACAGCTCCTAGAGCTAACGCTTCAAGTGGGAACCCAGAAAATAAAGAAATAAGGTGTTTTCAGGAAGAAAGTTAATTTTTTTTCAGGTGCCATCCTCTCTCCAGCGGAGCCTGAAGACATCAGAGTTGGAGTGGGTTTAAAGGGGCAAGAGCTGGATTCTGAGTCCCAAAGAAATTTGGGTGAAAACCAACTGCAAGTTGCATATGACCTGAAAAGTTATTTTAAGAAAAGAGGCTGAGAGTAATTGAGGGGTCCAGAGTGATGAAGTGAATCAAAAGTTGCATTTGCTTAGCACCTGTCACAACCTCTTGATATTCCAAAACAATTTATGGATATGAAGCACTTTGAAGAGCAGTCACTGTTAGGAGAAACAGGAGAGCCAATTTACGTGCAGCAAGCTCCCAGAAACAACAATGTGATCATGACACAGATGAATCTATTCCTATTTTTAAAAAACTGTTGCTGATTGAAGAGTTACTGTTGGTCAGGATGTTAGGGTTAATTCTTCGAGTTAGCCGCCTTGTGATCTTTAGTGACCTCATGATACAGTCTGGGTTTACTGTATAATCTGAAAGAAGGCTCCTCAGACTTTCTTGATGCTGCACTGTGAGTGGCAACCTTCATATTGTATGAATAGTTAAAGCAACAAAGCTAGTGTAGCAAGAAAAGTATAGATAAAAGGATTATAAAGTTAAAAATCACAACACAAGGTTATAGTCCAGCAGGTTTATTTGGGAGCACTAGCTTTTGGAACGCTGCTCCTTCAGATTTATTTGGAAGTACTTGCTTTCAGAGTGCTGCTCCTTCTGAAAGCTGGTACTTCCAAATAAATCTGTTGAACTATAACCTCATGTTGTGTGATTTTTAACTTTGTACACCCCATTCCAACACGGCATCTCCAAATCATAGAAGGATTATGGAGGACACCAGAGCATGATGGGTGTCTGGAGTTTGTTGCCCAGTTTGATGATTGAAGCAGTAAACCTTCACATTGTTGAAAACATGTGAATCTGCACCTGAAGTGCTGTAACTTACAAGGCTACGGACTAAGGGTTGGAAAGTCAGGTGAGAATGGGCAGCTAGTTTATTCACCTGGCACTGACTTGGGCTGAATGGCCTCCTTCTGTGCTATAATTATCCTATTGTTATATGTCTTTATGGTCTCCCTTTTACCTCTGGGGATAGTTTGTTTTTGATCTGTTATAAATCCATCAACTTTCGGAGCTACCTGGATTATTCTTCTCCCGATGGTGCTGCTTGCAATTTTCCTCTGGTCTTCATAGTGCCTCCTAGCACCTGAGCTTAGGAAATAACCTCCAACCATTGAGGCTCTCAACCTTCACCCTCTTTGTCCGAAGATAAGGGCCACCAATCCTCTGTGAAAACCTTCTGTATTCAATTGATCAGCTTCTGCCAATTGTCCTACTTCTATCATGATCCTGCCATCATATTTGTCTTCCCCTGCTCTGCTAAAAACTGTAAAGTTTTTCTTTTCTGTTTTCTGTTCATGTGGTCTTCCCCTCAGTCCACTCCTAACTTTGTTTCCCCTTGATTGCTGTAAATATTCCTATATAAGCTTCTTATACCTGGAAAATTGTAACATTGCCTTTTTGTGTTTTCTCTGAAAATCAGTATCTGATTAAATATTAAAAGTTTGTTTAGCTCTAAATATACCTCTTTAAAAATGAGTTTTTTTTAGTTTCTCTAATATATATGAAATACCTTCTTGTTAAAGTGGAGTGATTTTAAAAAGGCTAGTTAGTGTGCAAAGTCGAGACAATAATACAGGTTTTGACATGTTACAGCTACTTCTTCCTGACTGTGATAATGTCTGATTCTGTAACTACGCTTGATATATAAGGCATTTGATTGTGTTTAAAACAGTCAATTTAACTATTTCATTATTGAAATGTGAGATTTTGAAAGTATTGGAACATTGTAGAGTGAATTTTAATTACACAATTTGCAATTTGGTAATAAATTTAAGTTTGAAGTAAATCCTGGTGTTGAGCATTCTAGTTAAGGGAACTTTCACCGTGCATGAGGAGCCAAAAGTTGGGGAGTTGTGGGTATTCTTGAGCATAACCTGGGCTGACAAGTCAGGCTTTTACTCTATTGCATCATCACAGATGCAAGCCTCCGGATGAAATACTAAACCAAGGCTTTGAATCACCTGTTCTGATTTAATTGAATATTAAAGATGCCAATGAACTAAAACAGGGGTTTAGCTTAAGTTTCTCATCAACTAATGCCACACATAGAAAATAAGTGGTTGTTTTGTCTTATCACATTTGTAAAAAGCAGCACTACAGAATTCTGCTATGTAGAAAAGATAGATAAATAAAAACTTCCATAAGTTTGCTACCACATTGAATATTTGAGGTATATGCATGCATGTATTTAAGAGGTAGTTGGATAATTACATTAAGATGAAAGGAAGAGAAGGTGTTTTATTGTGAGAAAATATGGTAGAGGAGCCTTGCGCAGTGTATAAGCACTGACCTAGATTTGTCTGGCTGAGTAGCTTGTTTTGTGAGCTCTGAGTATCAGCTTCACTCTGTTAGTTGTACTTTTACCTCTGAGTTAGGTTCTGGATTCAAACTGCCTGTTAGCCTAGTCTGTAAGCTCAAGTTCTCACATTTCAGTTTGACATTGAGAAAGTACCACCTTGTCAGAAATACTGGTATGACAAGGCCCCGTTTGCCTGTACCTAAGGATCTTCAAAATCCTATCACACTGAGAAATATGGTGTTCTTCCTTCAACCAGTGTCCTTACTGTTATATGATATTACCATGTGCAATTTGTCTCTCTCATTTACAACATTTGCAGTCAAGTAATTGATCATTGGTCTGTAATAATGACACATTTTATTTTTAAAGCAGTAACAATTTCTATGATTAAACCATCAAACTCATGGTTAAGATTGAGAAATTATCTGTTTTTTTTTAAATCACGAAATGACCATTATAAATTAACATAATTTATATTGAGCATTATAACTGTTCAGTTGAAGTTGGTTGAAGATCTGTCTTCTATTATTGTTTATTTGTTTAACTTTGGTCTCAGTGTACTGGTAAGTTGTAAGAATGAAAGGTGATCTTATTGAAACATAGAAGATTCTGGGGTAGCTTGTCACATTAGATTGGGACTTTCCAAAGTAGGTATTGGGACCCCAAGTTGAATGAAAAGCTAAAATTTTGAATACATGAAATCTCAGGCAATAATGGCTGTTGTGGAGTTTGAAGCAAGTTACAAAAGCAGTGCACCTACTCCAACAAACCTTCACTCTCCTAGAAGGGTTGTGATAATTTTCAAGCTGTCATAGTGGGAGAAAGTTTGGGAAGCATTGGGATAGATGCTGAGAAAAATGTTTCCCTTCGTGGGGGAATCAAGAACTAGAGGACAGTTTCAAAATAAAGGTTCTCCCATTTAAAGCAGAGATGATGAAATTGATATATGAATAGGAAGGGTTTGGAAGCATATGGGCCAGGTGCTGGTAGGTGGGACTAGATTGGGTTGGGATCTCTGGACGGTTGGACTGAAGGGTCTGTTTCATGTTGTACATCTCTATGACTCTATGACTATTTGGAATTCTCTTCCTCAGTGAGCAGTGGAGGCTGTGTCATCTAATATCTTCAGGGCTACATCGGGCAGATTTATAGTGTACAAGGGAGGCGAGGGTGAATGGGACCAAGCAGGAGTGAAGAATTAGACCACAATCAAATCAGCAATGCACTTATTGAGTGGTGGAGTGGGCTCAAGTGACAGAATGGCCTACTCCTGCTCAAATTTCTTATGTTCTTTTGTAAAGAGATAGTGGGACACCTCTCCCAGCAGCTTTCACTTCAAATTTCCACAACCATTTTCTTACCTGCACAGCATGGGGGAGAAATGGTTGTTGTTACTAATGTGGTTACTATTATTTTTAATATGAATTTTTTAAAAAACTGCCTATTCAATATAGAACATGCCTGTCCAAATAAGTGCATAAGAACACTGGGGAAGTGAGCCGAGAAATGACAAATGGAGTTTAGTATAAATAAGCGTGAGGTGTTCCATTTTGGAAAGTCAAATCAAGGTAGGAGTTTCATGGTGAATGGTAGAACCTTAAGGAGCGTAGTGGAACAGAGGGACCTTGGAGTTCAGGTGCTTGGTTCTTTGAAAGTGGAGACACAGGTAGACAGGGCAGTGAGGAAGGCTTTTGGCTCACTGACCTGCAACAGTCAGGGTACTGAGTATAGAAGTTGGGAAGTTATGTTGCAGTTTTACAGGCCATTAGTGAGACTGTACTTGGAGTTTTGTGTTCAGTTTTGGCCACCTTGCTCTCGGAAGGATGTTATTAAACTGGAAAGAGTGCAGAAGAAATTTACAAGGCTGTTGCCTGGACTCAACAGTCTGAGTTATAGGTAAAGGTTGGACAAGCTAGAGCATTTTTCTTTGGCGCACAGGAGACCAAAGAGGAATCTTATAGAAGGGTATCAAGCTCTTGAGAGGCATGGATAGGGTGAATGCACTCAGTCTTTTTCCCAGGGCTGAGGAATCAAAGACTTGAGGGCATCAATTTAAGATTACAGGGGAAAGAATAAAAGGGAACCTGAGGGGCAACCTTTTTACAGAGGGTAGAATGTATGTGAAATGAGCTGCCAGCAGAAGTGGTCGAGGTGGGTACATTAACAACATTTTAAAAGGCATTTGGACAAATACATGGATTATAAAGGTTTTGAAGGAGGTGGGCCAAGTGCAGGGAAATGGGGTTAGCATGGATGGTCATTTTGGTCGTCATGGACCAGTTTGGGCCAAAGGGCCTATCTCTGTGCTATAGGACACTGAGTCTCTAACCTTGAGCATTTGTCAAAATTGTAGCGTCACTGTTGCAATTTAATGTCCTCCTCTCTTCTGTGCTCAAGTGCTGGAATATAATTTGAAGCTGAAAAATGTGTTGCTGGAAAAGCACAGCAGGTCAGGCAGCATCAAAGAAGCAGTAGAATCAATGTTTCGGGCATAAGCCTTTCTTCAGGAACCCTGATTCCTGAAGAAGGGCTTATGCCCGAAACGTCGATTCTCCTGCTTTTTTGATGCTGCCTGACCTGCTGCGCTTTTCCAGCAACACATTTTTCAGCTCTGATGTCCAACATCTGCAGTCCTCACTTTCTCCTATATAATTTGAAGCTCAAGCCTCACAGAATTTGCAGTATTAAGTGAATTTGCAGTTCAAAAATATAGACTTTTTTTTTACTTTCTATTGATTTTTTTTTCTATTTGATATAAAATTATATCTCCGTCATATTTCAGCTCCAGACATTTCACGTGCCATCACCCTGCACTACTAAAGAGCAGCTGACCAGCGGAGTTGCAATTGCTCAAGTCCTTAATCATATGTAAGTTGTAAAAGAAGATTTAGGTGTATTTCAAAGTTAACATTTGGAATTGTGAATTGCTGATGTGAAATGTTTTTGCATAAGTTGATATTAATATGTAATATTGTGCAGTTTTTTGTAAATGAGTTAGAGTTGTGTTAGATTTGGACAAAGCTAATAATGGCTTTATAATTGGTACCTGAACAATGGGGGCATGTGCTTGATTCAACAGTTTCAATACATCTTTGCAAATATCAATAAAGTTCATGTGATGCCTGTCACATGGCAGGCATTGAACTACACTGCGAGTGACCCTTACTAAACAGGTTCAAGACAAACACGGGCCCTCGTGCAGCCAGCATCCACTGCTGAGTCCTCAATACAAGCCCCTTATACATTTATTGGGAGACATAAGCACTGCTCCCCATTATTGAGGAGTGTTCCCTCTCCAGACTAATCACATTAAAATCAGCAAGTGAGAAGGCTAACACTTGATTTTTGGAGATTTGCATTTGCTCAAGAAATAAAAATATATGTTGAATTAAGATACACAGACGTAATTGTATCCTTATACTTCACTATATTTAAAATAGGAACTTATATTATTTAAATGAAGTATGCTGTATACATATATGCTATATTACTTCCACTGTCAGGAGAGTGTGATTATGGTTGTGCACAGTCAGGTACCATCGGATGCACAAAAGGGAATTTAGAGGGGAGGCTTTCAGCAGAAACTGTGCAGACAAGATTTTTAACATATTAATTTGTCTTGGAGTCAATATTCTAATAGAAATGTGATATTTTTCATTTCTGGGGGAAAGTAAGTAGCACATTATGAAATTGTTTCTGTCCTGTCAGGAGGGCTAACTGCTGCCATTGGGAAAGATAAATTGTCAATCCTACCTACAATTTGAGGTGGTCTTCTCCTTTGGTACAGTAAATAGTTGGGAGGAGGTAACATGGTGGTGAGGGATTGGTTAAACAGCGCACCCATGCCAGACAGCAATACTGTTTTCCCCCTCCCTCCAATATTATCAAATAGCCTAGTCCACAATAGCATTTGTGAGAATGAGCAGTGGCATCTCCAGCACATGCAATTATTTCCATTTAATCTACTCCATAACACACAGTATGAATTTGGAATGAATGAAAATATATGTAACAATCTTGCATTCACTCTGTGCTGCCATAGATGACCATTTGAAAAGCAGTGCTATGCCTGTGTAACATAGAGATGTTAAATCTACTTTACTATGTGGAGCTGGTGACTTTGTACGCTTTATCTATGATAAGAATAAGGAGATTAGTTTTCCTTGGTATTGCAAAAAGTGGGTTGATATTTTCAATGCATCATTTAAAAGCTTTTTTATTTCTACGTTCATTGGACTTAAGCAGCCCTGATATTTTATTGCTAGTCTTCAATTGCTTTTGAGAAGGTTGGGGTGAGCTTGCACTCTTGAATAAAGCTGAGTGGCTTGTTAGGCCATTTCATATCATGGTTAGCAGTCAATCATTGCTGGAGTCACCCATAGGCCAGGCTGTGTAAGGATGGCAGATTTCTTTCTAGAGGCATTAGCAAACCAGATGAGGTTTTTGTGACAATTGTTTGCTATTGTCACTTTTGACAGTTTTAAAATTTTATTTGGTGCTTTATTCCAGATTTATTTAGTTAATTGAATTTAAATTCCTCAGCTGCCATGGTGGGATTTGAACCATGACTGTGTGACTAGTTCATTAACAAAATCAAAATGCTACTGTTCTTTGCTGCAGATATACAGAATTAATCATTGTGCATAAAGCGTTAGCATTAATGCAGTGCCTGAACCATAACTCGCTCATGAGTTTGTTGGTTTGTTATTTGTTAATCGTGACTTTGTTGAATAATTCACATCATTTTTTATATTGTTTTGTGTGATAGTTTTCAATTATTGCTTTTTTTCAGTGATCCTTCCTGGTTTAATGAGACCTGGTTAGGGCGTATAAAGGAAGATATCAGTGACTGGCGGCTGAAGGTATTGTGGTAGAATACAATTCTTTCAATTTTTTTAATAGTCTGCTCAAAACAAGCATGTGTTTTACAGTCAAACTAGTGCTAAAATGTATCCAGTCTGTTTCTGAAATGTGAATGATACAAAATAAGCAAAGTAATGTTTACTGTGGAGAAGGACATGGAAACTAGAAGACTTGAGGAAATAAATATGAAGAGAGTTTTGTATTACAGAAGAGGAGATGCTGGAGGTCTTAAAAGGCTTAGAGGTAGATAAATCCCTGGGATCTGATCAGGTATTTCCCAGAACTTTTTGGGAAGCTGAGCACCCTTGATGAGGTATTTGAATTATTGACCGCCACAGCTGAGGTGACGGGAAGACTGGAGGTTGGCCAATATGCCATTATTTAAGAAAGGTTGTAATGAAAATTCAGGGAACTATAGAGCAGTGAGCCTTACGTCAGTGGTGGGTGAGTTGTTGGAAGGGGTTCTGAGGGACAGGATTTGGAAAGGCAAGGGTTGATTAGGGATAGTCAACATGGCTTTGTGTGTGGGAAATCAGGTCTCACTAACTTGATTTGAGTTTTTTGAAAAGGTGACAAATGAGATTGATGAAGGCAGAGCAGTAGGCATTGTCGATATGGACTTCAGCAAAGTGTTTGACAAGGTTCCGCATGATAGACTGGTTGTAAGGTTAGATCACATGGGATCTGGGGGAGCTCGCCAATTGGATGCAAAGTTGGCTTGAAAGTAGGAGACTGAGGGTGATTGTAGAGAGTTGCTTTTCATACTGGAGGCCTGTCCCACCAGTGTGCCACAAGGATCAGTACTGGATCCACTGCTTTTTGTCATTTATATAAAATCATTTGGATGTGAAATTAGGAAGTATGGTTAATGAGCTAGTAAGATGACACCAAAATAGGTGATGCAGTGCACAGTAAAGAAAGTTATCTCACAGTACAATGGGACCTTATTCAGAAGGACCAATGGCCCGAGGAGTGGCTGATGGAGTTTAATTTAGATAAATATGAAGTGTGTAATTTTGGTAAGACTAACCAGGGCAGTCAATGGTAGGGCCTGGGAAGTGTTGCTGAACAATGAGACCTAGGGGTGCAGGTGCGTAGTTCCTTGAAAGTGCAGTTGTGGGTGGATAGGGTGATGACGAAGGCATTTGGCATACTTGTCTTCATTGGTCAGAATATTGAGTATAAGAGTTGGGGTATTATTTTTGCAGCTGCATAGGACCTTGGTGAGAACACTGTGGTTGCCGTGCTGTAGAAACCCTTTCATAAACTTGAGAGGGTGCAGAGGAGATTTACAAGGATTATGCCAGGACTGGAGGATTTGAGTTATATAGAAAGGCTGAATAGGCTGGGGTTTTTTTTCCTTGGAGCATCAGAGGCTGAGAGGCAACCTTTATAGATGTTTATAAAATCATGAGGGGCATGAATCGCCATGGGGAGTCCAAAACTAGAGGGCACAGGTTTAAGTTGAGAGGGGAGCAATTGAAAAAGGACATAAGGGGTAATTTTTTCGTTCAGAGGGTGGTGTGTGTATGGAACGAGCTGTCAGAGGAAATGATGGAAATTGTGGCCGGCACGGTGGCACAGTGGTTAGCACTGCTGCCTCATAGCGCCGGAGACCCGGGTTCAATTCCCGCCTCAGGCCACTGACTGTGTGGAGTTTGCACGTTCTCCCCGTGTCTGCGTGGGTTTCCTCCCACAGTCCAAAGATATGCAGGTCAGGTGAATTGGCCATGCTAAATTGCCCGTAGTGTTAGGTAAGGGGTAAATGTAGGGGTATGGGTGGGTT
Source organism: Chiloscyllium plagiosum (assembly GCF_037043375.1). NCBI lineage: Eukaryota > Metazoa > Chordata > Chondrichthyes > Orectolobiformes > Hemiscylliidae > Chiloscyllium > Chiloscyllium plagiosum. The sequence continues at coordinate 10,238,899 of NW_028270183.1, forward strand.
GCGCTTCGGCGGGTCGGTGATGACTTGTTGGGCCGAAGGGCCTGTTTCCACACTGTAATGTAATGTAATCTAAAAAATGTGTACAATTATGATATTTAAAAGGCATTTGGATGGGTATATGAATAGGAACGGTTTAGAGGGCTATGGACCAAATGCTTGCAAAAGAGGATGTTTTGAATGTCTGGTAGGCATGGACAAGTTGGACCAAAGGGTCTGTTTCTGTGCTGTGTGACTCTTTTACATAATGTAGAAATGATTGTCAGTTAGAACATCTTTGGACCAGAATATTGGGAGACTCCACTTACATAGAGAGCATATTCTGTGCTGAACTGGGGACACTGGGTCATCAAAGTCCTTCAGCAAACATAAACAGCAGTTGTCTCTGATTCCTACTGAGGATCATTACCTGGAGCCATTTGCTGGAAATTGCTCACGCAACAGGGACTCCGCCATGGCTGTGAATCTCACTCAAAATCAAATAGTCTTACCGTCTGGGAAAACAGCTATTTAGATTGTGCTCTGGAGACCTTTAAACATCAGTAGACCCATGCTAACTGCAAAGCAGTAGAGGAGGGAGCAGAACAAAACTCCCGTTGTCCTACCCTGAAACTTCTATGCCCCTTCTTGTTAGTACTGACTTGAAAGCCCATTAATTATCCCAAAGAGTGTCAAAGGATATTTTTTTTTTCTTACTATTGCATTGTATATGTGCCCATTCATTGATACTTATTTGGATCATGTTTTCTCTCTCTCTCAGCCAGGAGCTTGAAGCAGTTTTGATCCCATTTTCCTGCACAGTACCACAGCTGTGCAACAGATCAATTGTAAAGAAAGTACAGCTTGCTATTGAGTTACATGACTCAATAAGATTCTGATCCATGCAGTATATTAGCAATTCACAGGGCTGCAGGAAGATCAAAGCAAGCTTTGGATAAAGGATTGATTCATGGTTTATTCCATACATACTGAGAACCAAGTGGGATGACAAATAGTGTGACTGCATGTCATATGAGACGATCTTTTTGTATTGATGTTGGTTTCTTATGTGGTGACGCCTTACCACTATTAACAAGAAACTGTCACCTTACCCTGTCATTTCAATGAAATGCCATATTGGCTGATAATGAAAGATTCTTTCCAAAGTCTTGACTGAGTTAGCAGATCACAATTGGAATGACAATAAAAACAAAGCAGGCACAAGCCATTGAGCCTGCTCCACCATTCAAATGAGCCTGGTGGATATTCTATCTCAGAGCCACACTCCTGCGCATATCCAATGCTCCTTGATGCATTTCGTGTCTAGAAATCTGTCTATTTCTTTCTTAACTATATTCAGTGACTTGGCATCTGCAGCAGAGAATTCCACAGATTCATCCATTTCTCCTCTTCTTGATCTAAATAGCCTGTCCTGTACCTTTTGAGATCGTGCCCCCTTCTCTAGATCCTTAAATCCCAAAAAGCCAAGAGAATCTTAGCTACTTTACAGTTCTTGATAGAGAAAGGAGAATTTGCTGTGTGTCCCCACTTATATTCTCTGTTCATTGGCTTTTATTGGAAGTTAACACATGGGGTACAAGGGTCTTGTGGCACATTGATAGTATTCTTACTTCTGACCAGAAGATCCAGGTTCAGGTGTCACCTGCCATAGATATTTGTTGTTATGTATCTGAACAGGTTAATCAAAATACCTACACATGATTGGTGCACTGAGGGCAGGATTAGCATATAAGAAATAGGATCAAGAGTAGGTAATTCAGATTATGGCTAATCATCTACATTAATGCCACCTTTCTGCATGATCTCTATAGCACTCAATTCTGTAGTATACAAATAACAAATGTAACAGGTCTGTTCTTTAAACAGGTTGCAACACAGTGCCTCACTTTGAAATAAACAGTTGTTATAAGTTGGTCAAGATTCTCATTGACAGCCCATAAGTGCCCAGCAGTCTATTCAACAATGGTTAGAACTCTTTCTTTTCTCTTGAGAATTTTGTTACTCACATTATCTGATTGTAAACTATGGAAATGATCAGACTAATGTAACATGCCTGCCTTCTGCTTCTGGAAATCTGTTTAGTATTTGTTTCCTCCTCCTGTTAGTTCTTGATGTCCTGTGTGTCACCTGTACCACATGCTGGTCTGCTAATATTCACCCTAGACACAAGCAGTTTACAATGGTCCAAATGTTCTTAATCGGCTCATATCCCAACAGGTGCCTACAGCTTCGGGAAGAAATGTTGCACTTGTCAAATGGTTGCCATAAATCACTGAGTAGGTGACCCCAGTATTCTGCACTCAAACAGAAGTTGTACCCACTTCCCCCTCATAAGACCATAAGAGTGAAAGTAAGGCCATTCGGCCCATCGAGTCCACTCTGCCATTTAATCATGGCTGATGAGTGTTTCATCTCCACTTACCCATACTCTCCCCGTAGCCCTTAATTCTTTGCGAGATCAAGAATTTATCATTCTCTGCCTTGAAGACACCCAACTTCCCGGCCTCCACTGCGCTCCGTGGCTATGAATTCCACAGGCCCACCACTCTCTGGCTGAAGAAATGTCTCTTCATTTTCGTTCTAAATTGACCCCCTCTAATTCTAAGGCTGTGCCCATGGGTCCTAGTCTCCCCGCCTAACGTAAACAAATTCCCAGCATCCACCCTTTCTAAGCCATGCATTATCTTGTAAGTTTCTATTAGATATCCCCTCAACCTTCTAAACTCTAATGAATACAATCCCAGGATCCTCAACTGTTCATCGTATGTTAGGCCTACCATTCCAGGGATCATCTATGTGAATCTCTGCTGTTCATGCTTCAGTGCCAATATGTCCTTCCTGAGGTGTGGGGCCCAAAATTGGACACAGTATTCCAAATGGGGCCTAACTAGAGCTTTATAAAGTCTCAGAAGCACATCGCTGCTTTTATATTCCAACCTTGTTGAGAGAAATGACAACATTGCATTTGCTTTCTTAACCACAGACTCAACCTGCAAGTTAACCTTTAGAGATCCTGGACTAGCACTCCCAGATCCCTTTGTACTTTGGCTTAATGAATTTTCTCACCTTTTTGGAAATAGTCCACGCCTGTATTCCTTTTTCCAAAGACACAAGACCTCATGGAACTGGACGTGAGATCAAGCAAATAATACGGCCTGTGTTTCAAAGATTCTTTGAATTGGATGCCTATGATCTTTCAAAATGATGGCCTTGCTCTCCCATGCTAATAGTTCACTTTTGTGCTTAGTCAGTAAGCTGACCCCCTTTTTGAAGGGATTTTGTTTGATGCTGACATCTATGCTACATTAACAACATGCCATCACCTCCCCATTTAATGTCACTGCAGTAGTAATCCAGAATCCCAGATCAATATTTAGGGGGAAGATAAGTTCAAGTTCTACCATGGCAGGTGGTGAAATTTGAATTCAGTAAAAATCTGAAATAAATCTGGCCCATTGTCAATCATTGTTAAAACCCATCTGGTACACTGATGTCCATTCAGGAAGAAATCTACCATCTTTGGTCTGGCCTATATGCTACTGTGGGCCAAGAGCAATATAGTTGACTCTTAATTGTTTTTGGGATTCACCTAGCTAGCGATGAGCACATTGCTGGCTAGGTGAACAAATATTTTTAAAAATGGACAACTGCAACTATTACCGTGAACTTCAATTTTGAGGATCCAAATCAGATTGGTGTCTTTCACACAGTACCTAAGTGTAATTGTTAGATTTTATTCTCTAAAGTCAGTTCGGTTGCTTGCTTTCAAATCCATCTTTGGATGTTAATCTGCTCTGGTAATTTTAAAATTTGAATATTGAACTAGAAGCTGCAAGATGCTATTCACCTGCCTCTTTATGCCTATGAAAAGAAGTCAGTTAATGAGCATAATTATGTTCATTATCAACAGGGCAAGTATGAATGTACTTCAATGTTCTTTTCAGACAAAATGTAAACTTTAGACTTTGTATTTAATAATATAAAAAAGTATATCTGAGTAATTATTTCCTCAATTTAATATTGTTCAAGAGGATAGAGATCCATGCTTTATATTCAAGAATTTTCTCATAAATGGGCAAGGGTATCAAATGTTAATTGTGATGATAAATTGCAATCTCTGAATGTATCTTTTGTTCCTGTTCCTAATAATTGTGCTGAAAACCCAGAATCATACATCAATGCTGTAAGTAAATTAATTTGAAGTACATAGTAATGCACAAGATAAAATACATTTTCGATTCTCTAACTGGTTGGCATGAGATTCCTTTTCTGAAATTACAGTAATTTTGTGAACTTACAACATGATTGAGAAAATTGAGGCAGCACAGTGGCTCAGTAGTTAGCACTGCTACTTCACAGCACCGGGGACCCAAGTTCAATTGCAACTTTGGGTGACTGTGCAAACTCTACACAGACATTGTCCCTGTGTCTGCTTAGGTTTCCTCAGGTTGCTCTGGTTTCCTCAGGTTGCTCCAGTTTCCTGCCATAGTCCAAAGTGTGCAGGTTTGGTAGATTTGCCATGGTAAATTGCCCTGTTGTATCCAAGGATGTGTAGTCTAGGTGGATTAGCCATGGGAAATACACGGACATAGGGATATGTCGGGAGGTGGGTCTGGCTGGGATGCTTTCTTCCGCCGCCTACGAGCTTACTTTCACAATCAGGACTCCTGCCCACCTTCCAAGGACCCCTTCGCCCACCTCCAACACACTGCATCCACCTGGAAAAACACTCCGTGTTGGCCTATTACCCACCCTCGACCTCTTCATCTCCAATGCCGCCGGGACATTAACCACCTCAACCTGTCTACCCCCTCCCCCACTCCAACCTCTCACCCTCACAACGCGCAGCCCTCCAATCCCGACCTCCCAATCAAGCCAGCAGATAAAGGGGGCGCAATGGTAGTCTGGCGCACTGACCTCTACACCGCTGAAGCCAGACGCCAGCTTGAGGACACCACTTCCTACCGCTCCCTCGACCATGACCCCACCCCCATCAACAAACCATCATCTCCCAGACTATACAGAACCTCATCACCTCAGGAGATTTCCCACCCACAGCTTACAACCGCATAGTCCGGGAACTCCGCTCGGCCCGGTTCTACCTCCTTCCCAAGATCCACAAGCCTGACCACCCTGGCCGACCCATTGTCTCAGTATGCCCCACTGAACTCATTTCTACCTATCTTGACACTATCCTATCCCCCCCAGTCCAGGAACTCCTCATATACGTTCGAGACACCACCCACACCCTCCACCTCCTCCAAGACTTCTGTTTCCCTGACTCCCAATGCCTCATCTTCACCATGGATATCCAGTCCCTCTACACATCCATCCGCCATGACGAGGGCCTCCAAGCCCTCCGTTTCTTCCTCTCCCGACATCTCCAACAGTACCCTTCCACCGACACTCTCATTCATTTGGCCCGAACTGGTCCTCACCCTTAACAATTTCTCCTTTGAATCCTCCTACTTCCTCCAGACCAAAGGGGTAGCCATGGGCACACGTATGGGCCCCAGCTATGCCTGTCTCTTTGTTGGCTACGTAGAACAGTCGATCTTCCCTAATTACACCGGCACCACTCCTCACATCTTCCTCCGCTACATTGATGACTGCATTGGCGCCACCTCATGCTCCCAAGAGGAGATTGAGCAATTCATCAACTTCACCAACACATTCCACCCTGACCTTAAATTTACCTGGACCATCTCTGACACCTCCCTCCCCTTCCTGGACCTCTCCATCTCCATTAATGACGACCGACTTGACACCGACATTTTTTACAAACCCACCGACTCCCACAGCTACCTGGATTACACCTTTCTCACCCTACCTCCTGCAAAAATGCCATCCCGTATTCCCAATTCCTCCGCCGTATCTGCTCCCAGGAGGACTAGTTCCACCACAGAACACACCAGATGGCCTCCTTCTTTAGAGACCACAATTTCCCTTCCCACGTGGTTAAAGACGCACTCCAACACATCTCGTCCACATCCCGCACCTCCGCCCTCAGATCCCACCCCTCCAAACGTAAAAAGTATAGAACGTCCCTGGTGGTCACCTTCCACCCTATCAATCTTCGCATAAACCAAATCATCCGCCGACATTTCCGCCACCTCCAAACGGACCCCACCACCAGGGATATATTTTCCTCCCCACCCCTTTCCGCCTTCCGCAAAGACCGTTCCCTCCGTGACTACCTGGTCAGATCCACGACCCCCTACAACCCATCCTCCTGTCCTGGCACCTTCCCCTGCCACCGCAGGAAGTGCAAAACCTGTGCCCACACCTCCTCCCTCACTTCCATCCAAGGCCCTAAAGGAGCCTTCCGCATCCATCAAAGTTTTACCTGCACATCCACCAATATCATTTATTGTATCCGTTGCTCCCGATGCAGTCTCCTCTACATTGGGGAGATTGGATGCTTCCTAGCAAAGCGCTTTAGGGAGCATCTCTGGGACATCCGCACCAATCAACCACACCGCCCTGTGGCCCAACATTTCAACTCCCCCTCACACTCTGCCAAGGACATAGAGGTCCTGGGCCGCCTCCACCGCAGCTCCCTCACCACCAGACGCCTGGAGGAAGAACGCCTCATCTTCCGCCTCGGAACACTTCAACCCCAGGGCATCAATGTGGACTTCAACAGTTTCCTCATTTTCCCCTTCCCCCACCTCATCCCAGTTCCAAACTTCAAGCTCAGCACTATCCCCATGACTTGTCCTACCTGCCTATCTTCTTTTCCACCTATCCACTCCACCCTCCTCCCTGACCTATCACCTTCATCCCCTCCCCCACTCACCTATTGTACTCTGCTACTTTCTCCCCACCCCCACCTCCTTTCATTTATCTCTCCACCCTTCAGGCACTCTGCCTGTACTTCTGATGGAGAACTTTTGCCCGAAATGTCGATTTTACTGCTCCTCGGATGCTGCCTGAACTGCTGTACTTTTCCAGCACCACTAATCCAGAATCTGCTTTCCAGCATCTGCAGTCACTGTTTTTACCTAGCTGCTTTTCAGAGGATCAGTGTGGACTAGATGGGCCTAATGGCCTGCTTCCACACTGTGTAGGGATTCTATGTAAATGAAGAGCCAAATTCCTGACTAGTCTCTTTCTCTGTGCATCTATGAAGGATTCTAACAGTTTAAATTTCTTATATCCCAGGTAAGCAACCTGAAGAAAATCCTTCAGAGCATGATGGAATATTATCATGATGTGAGTATCCCTAAAGCTTGTTTGCAGAGTACATAAACAATCCGAAATTACAATGTTGCTGTACATAACAAGGAACTATGAATGTGTATTTGTGATCCCAGCTGATGGTTGTAATGGGCAAGTCAGATCTCAGAGTGAAACCTCGCTTGACAGGTCATGTATTTGGTTTCCTGAAATATATTTCCACCGGGTTGCTCATGCTCTTTTAACAAAAGAACACAATATAAGTGTGACAATTTAAAAAGGTCTGAATGTGAGCAGCACAAATAAAATTTCAGTCCTTTTCCTGGCAATGTCCTTTACAGCCATTCAACCCCGGTGAAGCATCTTAACTTCCTTAATTTACTTAACTGAAGAGGTTACAAACATTTTCTTTCAGTGACTTTCTACATAGTTAGCAGTTGTGATTTTTCCCCTAATATACATTGACACTTTGAACTGCCCTATGAAGTGGCCCAACAAGCTACTCAGTCCAAAGACAGCTGAGCATAGGTAATAAATACTGGCCTTATCAGGAAAGCCTGCAACCCATGAGCAATTTGAGTTGCAAAATGACTAAATTTATCAATCCCAATTGATTATCTCCCACCTTAGACCAATTGTGTCAAGTTTATTTAATTCCACTTTTTTTCACATTAAGTTCATGAAAAATGACTTACCTTGCTGCATTACGCATATGGAAGTATAAATTAAGCAATTCAAAAGGCCACAAGTTTAATGGTTCTCTCTGCTCCCTTTCTTCCCTCCCCTGGCACGACTGTGAGAAGGCAGTCTGTGAAGGAGCATCGATCGTAGTCAATTACCTTGAATCACTGGGCACCATGCAACCTCTGTAATTCAGAGCTACCTGGGTGTTGAGCCTACAGTAGATATTAATGTACATTACCAGTTGATCTGTCAGTATTATCGGGTGTGTGAGAGTTAAACCGAAGCTCTGTTTGCTCATTTGAGCTTAAAGTCTAATTGTACCACTCAAGTAAGAACAAGAAGTTTCTTTGGGCTTTCTGACTGATACTTCTCCCTCAACCAGTATTGCAGATTGTCTGGTGGTTTTTACATTATGGAGCACCTTGCTGTAAGGATGGGGTACCATGTAATATAAATGCACTCCTTTCCTGAAGTTACCAATTTGAAGAGTAATATGGAGCTCTAACTAGGAACTAGTGTGGGGTGTCCACTACATATAGAACAGAGAGTCCCAGATTCACAGTATGCTTAATGTTAAATTGGGAGAAAGTGAGGACTGCAGGTGCTGGAGATCAGAGTCAAAAAGTGTGGTGCTGGAAAAGCACAGGCAGTCAGGCAGCATCCTTTATGTTAACTTTGTTTTGAAAATAACTTTCTTTGTTCAGGTTCTAGGTCACCAGATTTCAGAGTACAATCTGCCAGAGGTCAATCTAATAGGAGAGCACTCTGATGCAGCAGAGCTTGGGCGAATGTTGCAGCTTGTACTTGGCTGTGCCGTCAGTTGTGAGAAGAAGCAAGGTAAGATGCCAGTTGTTATAGTAAGCCATGCCAACATATGAATCAGGAACATAAGTAAGCTGAGGCTGTGTCCTCTGAGAGGCATCTTCTCCGTGCCCACGGAGGATTGAATGGAACAATCCTCATCCTTCTAAACTCCATCAAGTACAGACCTAGAGTCCCCATCTGCAGCTCATATGACAAGCCCTTCATCCTCAGGATCATTTTTACAAACATCCTCTGGACACCCTCTAAGGCCAGCACACCATTCCTTAGATACGGGACCCTCACTGTATTCCAAATACTTGATCCTTGAGTAGCCTCAGTAGTACCTCCCTGCTCTTGCATTCAAGTCCTTTCAAAATGAATGCTAATGTTGTATTTGCCTGAACTTCAATAAATTATTTAAATATGATTCCCCTTACACAAAACAAAGCTGACCCTCCCTGATTACCTTTAGTTTTCCCAAGTGCCCAGCTATAACCACTTTGTGATCAATTCTAACGCCTTCCCACGATAGCTACCTCAGCTTTCTGATGGGCACTTACCACAATCTTCCGGAGGAACTGGACGCTCCAGTGTTAAATGCTGCCCTGTCATCTAGACATGTTTGAATTGAAAGCCTGTTCAGCCAGTCTTGGTGCTAAGAGTCTGTTGGTGAGTTGAAATCAGTTACTGCCAGTCCAGTTCCGAGAGAGTTCACTAAAACAAAACTGCCTGTCATTGGGTATAGCACATTGATAATTGGCTGGTAATGAAACATGTTCTCCTGAATCAACTTCAAAAGGGTCATCATATAATCCAGAGTAGAGTGACATAGGGCTTTACTCTGCATGAACTCTCACTTTACCAGATCTGGACTGCTCAATGCTGGCAGACTGGGTTCTTTTAATAGTTCTTTGAATGATGGTATCTTCACTCAACAACATCCAGCTTGATGAAGGTTTAAGAAGTACATAAATAATGAATACAATTATAAGTTGATGCTTCAAAGGAATTTGAAAGTTGGGAAAAGTAATGGGAAAAATCTACAAACTTGCCTCTCTGCAATGTTGCACTTTTCTTTGCTCTAACTGTTTTATTGAAAAAAAAAATTGCTATAGTTTTTTTCAGGAAAATTTTGTATCTGTTTTTCATTGCTGCCCTCTTCCTCAACGGGGCTGCAGTACTTTCCAGATCATGGCTCTCTCTGCATCGGTCACTAAGCCGGTTATTTGTCATTTGAAAAATCTTTTCTTTTTCTGCCTGTAACCCAGTCCACAAATGGAATGCTGTGCTGGCATGTGGCATTCCATTAAACAGCCCAGCTGCTCACTGACAAAATCCAACAGACAGAGTGTAAAGTTCAAATGGCAGTCAAAGCTTGAATTAGAAATCTGCCCTTGAGAAGGCAGACTTTTTATTCTCTGTTACAGGCTCTGGATATCTTGGGTTTTTTCTGAAGGTTCGCTTCGTAATTGAGATTCTTGTCCCTGAGATGTCTTCAGAGTGATTTATTTGGTGCTTGTTTTGAGCTCAATGAATGGGACACTGTTTGTCGACTGACACACTTTTCCCTTTCAGAATACATCCAGCATATCATGACCCTGGAGGAGTCTGTTCAACACGTTGTCATGACGGCCATTCAGGAGGTAAGCAGACTAGAGCTTACTGTCGCTGGGCAATATATGAAAGCAAAGCATTTCTTTCAAACTGCCTTCAGCCCGTGTAACATTTAGCTGATCTGTTTACAATGGAAACGTACAAGCAGAGCACTGTATAGCAGATATATCTGGTTCAGCTTCACGTTCAGTCTAGTTTTGCAATAGGTACAACATTGGGACATCTAGGTAATGCAAGGCTTCAGGGCACCAGTACGTTTCATTCTGGGGCAATGGGACATGTATGTTCGCTCTGACCCTGTAGAACACTCTGCCCTTCCAAATAGTTAGATTAATTCTCTTGTAACCACCTGAACAGACAGACAGAGCTCTTGTCTTAGAGTCTCGTTCCAAATGAAAGTCATCCAACAATGGAGAACTACGTTAGAATATTGACCGTTTTAAGTGTTCAAATTCTGGAGTGGGTCTCAAATACATGACCTTTACCCTTTGAGGCAAGAGCTAAGTTTCTGCTTGGTTTTGTTCATAGTATTTTTGCCCTAATATTATAGGTAGGAACCGCAGATTTAATAGAAGTTCAGTGGACAATAAAGGATGTTTATATTTCTGAGATTGTAGTAATATTCCTTCATCTACATTTTTTTTATTTTCCTACCCTGTCTTCCTGTTGTTGATTTTTATTTTAAGATTAGATTCCCTACAGTGTGGAAACAGGCCCTTTGGCCCAACAAGTCCACACCGACCCATTTCCCTCTGACTAATGCACCTAACACTATGGGCAATTTAGCATGGCAATTCACCAGACCTGCACAACTTTCGACTGTGGGAGTAAACCAGAGGAAACCCACGCAGACATGGGGAGAATGTGCAAACTCCACACAGAAAGTCGCCTGAGGCTGGAATCGAACCTGGGACTCTGGTGCTGTAAGGTAGCAGTGCTAACCACTGAGCCACCATGCTGCCCCTTCTTTGTGCACTTCAGCAACCAGAAATTAGGAATAATCTAACAACAATTAATTAAATGTGTCGAATTCAGTCCTTCGAGGCCTCGCTACGGATTATAAACCCCTTGATCAGTTCTGTCTCTGTCTCTCATTAAATCCACTTTGGATTTCCTTTTGCTGCCAATTTGCATGTAACACTCCACTGTTGATCATTAATTTTCATTCTGCTTCAGTTGTTGACCAGAGACCCTTGTGAATCTGTGCACAGCAGCAGCTACACTGACTTGGATTACCAGGTAAATTACTTTTAAGTTTAGCTATTTCTAACGATAATCTAGTTACAAAGATTGTGCTGATAAGTATAGTGGGCTTGTGGTGCCTTGGTGTCCCTACATCTGAGCCAGAAACTCCAGGTTCGAATCCCATCCCAAAACCTGATGGCCAAGGAAGGTGCATACATAATGATGGCTGAACAAGGTGATCAGTTATTAATCCCTTCGATACCCTATGGTAGGCAGCAGGAGTGGAAAAGTCTGCTGGTTAGTTGTGCTTGCCCAGGAATGATACATCTCAAACAATAGCCTCTGGCTGTCCCAGAAAATGTAGCTATGGAAATGAACATAATCATGTGATTTATCTCCCTCCGATATCCTGAGGTGGGAGAATAAGTGTTACTTTGTTTCAAAAATAAATTATTGACAGACATTTACAGTGGAGGTTATTGAGCAGTTTAGTTATTTCATACATTGCGTTAATAGTTAATTTAGACTTTGATATTGCTGTCTGGTTCATGCCATGGCTAATCTCGTATACCCGAAAGTGAATGAAGTAATACATTTTGAGCTTGTTGAATTAAAGTAATTGTTCATCTTCCAGTTGAAGAGATTCACTTTGTGTGACGAGGTGGATTCGAAGGATGAGCTCTCTCAGCGCTGTCATGAATTGGATCTCCAGGTATGTGCTAATCAATAAATTATACATTGTTAAAGTCTCTATCGCTCAAGAGAACTCGGGATGTTTGAAAGGAGCTAGTAACTCCTATTGACAACGTTGCACAAATAAGATAATAATTCTGCATCTTTTAAAGTTGTGACTGAGCTGTGCGTTTCTCAACCTCCCAGTCCACACCGTCTACCTACCCCATCAGCAACAGCCTCATACAAAGGAAGATTCAAATTTCTTTAAATTCCTGGGCAAAAAACTTTTCAATTGGCAAATGCCATAATTTCTTTTTTTAGCTTTTTTCTCCTCAACACTTCATTATTTGAAAGGCAGATTATGCTTTGTGAACAGGGGATAAAATAATGCTTTAAAGATTGTTTCTCCTTTAATAAAACATTTCATTTCAAGTGCAACACCTCCAGAAGTTTATTTTTACTAAGCAAAACTCTGTGATTCTAGTAGCTATTTTGTGTGACTGGCCCAACTCCTCTTGTTACCACTTCCTGAGGCAGCAAAGATCTGATGCTAAACGTGATGTTCATTCAGCCTGTCCTGTGTTGCAAACCTCTGGTTTTTTGCCTTCACATATACAGAATTTACATACATTTTTCTGCATTTACATGTCATAGAGTCATAGAGATGTACATCATGGAAACAGACCCTTCGGTCCAACCCGTCCATGCCAATCATTTATCCCAACCAATCTAATCCCACCTGCCAGCACCCGGCCCATATCCCTCCAAACCCTTCCTATTCATATACTCATCCAAATGCCTCTTAAATGTTGCAATTGTACCAGCCTCCACCACTTCCTCTGGCAGCTCATTCCATACCCATACCACCCTCTGTGTGAAAAAGTTGCCCCTTAGGTCTCTTTTATATCTTTCCCCTCTCACCCTAAACCTATGCACTCTAGTTCTCGACACCCCGACCCCAGGGAAAAGACTTTGTCTATTTACCCTATCCATGCCCCTCATAATTTTGTAAACCTCTGTAAGGTCACCCCTCCAAGATTATTTCTGTTAATAGAACCCAGTGATTAACTCCTTAAAATTAAACCGGATTTTAAAAGTGCTTATGGATTACAGTAGGTGGCACTCTTGAAAACCTCTGTGCCTTTTGCAGATTTGTACATCACTATGTTTTCATAATGGAGCCCACTAAAACCATTGAATAAATAGCTGGAAGGAGAACACTGATGTATAGCACTGTCTTTGTTATCAGAAGTAGGTTCGAGTTTGGACTAGTTGATATCTTCTGTCACTCATACTCTCAGCTGAAAGACATCCATGTCATCAAAACAAACCTATTTAGCCTCAATCTAACTGAATAAGAGGTGAGTTTGTTTGTGTTAAAATGTGGGGTTGTCCCAGTTTCTTGCTGTCCTCTCCACTGCCCTCTTCCAAAAGCAAGAAAGCAACATTGGCAAAGATCTGCAAATAGATTTCCAAAATAGTAAGTACCTCGCAAGGATTCTATTTTTTTTAAAACCAGTTTATCTATAAGGTGAACCATTAATGTATAATTCATTCCTGAATGAGGAACACAGCTTTGTTTGATGTCATGGTGACTTGGGTAGCACACTGGAAGTCCAGCCCAACTATTCCCAAAAGTTAAAGATTCTTAATGAGTTATGCAAAGGTTCCCAAATTTGATCCAGGTTGACAGAAAGCACAGACCAAGTTTCTGTACTTAACAATAATTGCTATTTATTAAAAGTAATTAAACTCTAGCTACAGATAAACAGTTATAAACTTTTGGCATAAAACAGAACTAATTAAGATGCTAATCCTCTTATAAATTTTCCCCTTACGTGCACACACGCAGGGAATGAAATGTAGAATATGGACTGGGAGAGTCTGGGACTGGAAGAACAGTTCAGTGGTTCCTAATCACAAAGATTGCTGACATGATTCTTATCCTGATCAGATGCTGCTTCTCAGTTGTTGTTCTCTAGATGCTTTTACTGGTCTTCAAGACTATCACTAGCTAACTTTTTAAAATACCTCTGACTTGTCAATTAAAAATCATAGCTCACAGGCAACTGCTTTTTCTTCAAGTTGAAAGTAGTTTATTCAGAAGGATGGAGTGAGAGTTTCTGGCAGTAGAGACCCAATGGCTGGTTTGTATTTTGTTTCCAGCCTTAAGTTGTTGGGTTACTTGAGAACTAATCACATGATTGTTGGCAGGCAGATAACTAGTCATTGGTTTATAGATTAATCAGCTTCTTGTTGCCAGATAAAACTCCACTTATATGCAACCCTTCAGCCAATGCTTCCTTGAAGTTCCTGGAAGCCAATGCTTGGAGGTCCACACACAAGGAGAAAACATCTGGAGGAGCAATGCCTTCATCTGCAAACACTGTTGTAGCCCACAGCTATACAAACTGTATTCACAATAAGTATAAATTATTTGCTTTCAAACCATGTAGCGATCCTTGTTTTTAAAGAAGGTCTTTCGCATTACAGTTCACCATTTTAAAATCACAAAGTTAAAAGTCTATACACTAGCGTTTTTCAAACAGTAGCAATTTGCCAATTTTTTGCATTGGGCTAAGGCAGGGTTTCCTAAAGTGTGAATCAGGACCCCAGGTGGGGTAACAAGCTAAATTCTTGGTGTCATGAGATCCAAGGGAGTAACCTCTGCTGTGGAGCTTCAAAAAGGTTATAACAGCCATGCTGCTGTGGTAGTAGGCTCTTGCTCTCTGTTATTACTAAGTGTCAGGACAAATGGGGTCACAGTGGAAAAAAGTTTATAAATAATATGATTTAAAAGGAAAAGGAATTTTAAAGAAAGTGTTTTGCTAGATCATGAATGAAGTATGGCACTGGTAAGTTTGTACTATTGAGTTTAACTTTATTGAGAGACTTTAATCAACTTGTAATTATGATGACTGCAGCAATGATTTATTTACTTGTGAAACCATGCACATGCTGCTACTGACATTGCATTCCTTTAACCAAGAAAGTAATAACAAAAATAATTTGATTACTGTTAATTGTGAACTGATTTTCCCTTAAAGATTATGCCAGGTCTAATTAATGTAACTGTAGAAAGATGTGGAAATTGCTTTTTTTATTAATTCTGGAGATGGAAAAGCATGCCAAGTGGTAGGATTGCCTCCTTTGCATATGCACTATTGTCATTGATCGTCTAACAATATTGGAGTTCTGGCTATGATGATGCTGTTCCAAAGTTGAACTGATTATTTAACTATTTAAAGCGGGGTGATTTCTAATTTCTTAATTTTAAAGTTTCTAACATAGCCATTACATAGTAACATTGATTTTAAAATAGTGTGCTCCACTGATAATTTTGTCATCAAATGGCCTTGGTGTTTAAGTACAGCGAATTTAGTTAACTTCATCAAAAAGATGAGTAGTCTACTGGAATGCTATGCTATACATGTATCTTCAAGAAAAGAAACAAGAAAAAAAACACTGGGTTGAAGAGAGTAGAATAGCACATGTCTTAAATCTGTGTTCATTTACATGTAAACTTGCAATAATAAAACAAGCCCAGGTAATTTGTTTGTAGCACACCATGTTCTTAGCTTCTTTTATTGGGAAATGAGAAGGCTGAGATAGGGCAGAGAGGTATCAAGAAAACTATGATCCAAGAGCCTGCCTCCAGGCAGAGCCCACATAAGGGTGGTTTTAGTACCTACAGTCTGGTATGTGTAAACCTTTACGGTTGCAAAGAACATAATACAGCAAATTTGCCAAAAGACGGAAACTGGTTTGTGATCTTGGGAAAATAACATTCACCTAAATCAATGTTGCAAAGATTTGACAGTAGGCCAGTTTCCCATAAGGGCCAAACTGTGTTTTTTATTTCATCCAATCATCAGTGCATCTCATGGTAAAACATGAGATCGCTATTAAGGTTTTAATGATCAGTCCAACTATGTCCCTGTCTTCCCTACAACAATGTGAGATTCTTGGCATAAATCTGCACAGTGACGGTGCTTAAAAACAAAAGCATCCAGTTTTTTTTAAGGTAACTTAGGACTGTTGGTGTTGTAGCAAGTTTTTTTGCACCATATTCATTTGGCTTTTCAAGGCAGTACTTTTGGGGAAAATACAGATCTCATCAAGTGTCCAACATTGTCCAATCCTGAACTTGGGAACTACCTTTTTATTAAAAAGTGATACTTATTCTACAATCATACCCCTCTTGTATGTGGGGTTGGGAGAGAGCATCTTTGTGACAATGCAACGTACTGTATCTTTTAAGATGAAAGTCTGCCCATAAGTTGGGTTCCAAAATCACCCTGAACCACCCACTGGATAAAATATCCTAGTGCAGAGACCAGTTTCAGTTTTGAGTATTTGTGTGTGCATCACAAGTACGATGCACCATTCCATGCAATCTTATTTTAATTATTCAGTTCAGTAATTTGTCTAATACATTTGCTTCATAAGGGCTAAAGAATAAGTGACAAAAAACTCTCTAAGGGAGCCAGGTTCAGGTAAGGTTTTAAAAACAGTAGATCCCTTCTTAAAAAATATAGTTTTAACAACATGGCTGTGCAGTATATTAACCTACTTGGAGTCAAAGTTCTGCATGAGCACAACTCCTATTAACAGTGTAACCTAAATGCTACCCTTAGCATGGCTATCATCATAATGGCTTAAATGTTCTGTTGCAATGCCATGAGTTATAAGTTGTCTGCAAAAAATTCCAATGTATGAAGTTAATTTGAAGCTCCTACATTTCAAGGAGGGTGTAATAAGGTGAAACTAATTTTTCATTTGTGAAAGCTTTCATAACTTGGTCATTTCAAGACCAAGTTCCTCAGTTTTTACGTTCCCACCTCTCCTTCCTCAGCTCAAGAGTTACTGAGACAATTGTAACACCCCTTCTATCACTCCATTAGAAATGGGTAATGTGGCATCACCAGTATATTTAGTTGGTCCTTATGACTTTGTTCAATACTTAGGATGAGATGGTGACGTAGTGCTAATGTCACTGGACAAGTAATCCAGAGACTTAAAATTCTGGGAACACCAGTTCAAATCCCGTCACAGCAGCTGATGAAATCTAAATTCAATTAATAAATCTGGAATTGAAACGCAGTTTCATGGTATCCATTACCAAGGTGATGGACAATTTTGTGTAAGTCCAGCTGGTTCACTGATATTCTTTTAGGAAAGAAATCTGCCATCCTTCTGCTTGTGATTTGTCCAGATCACTCCCACCTTGACATCTGATTCCTCCCAGCAGTCTGTAGTCCCACTATGGGCCCTCATTGCCGTACTCTAGGGACAGTTCCACATATTGTTGACTGTTAGTTGCCTTCTGAAACGGTCCAGCAAGTTTCTCAATTCAAATGCACTTGGGATGGGCAGTCTTGGATACCTACACCCAATTAAAACAAAAGTCATGAAGCAGTGCATCTGACATGTCTGTCAGCCATTGGTCAAGGAGCATATCTCAGGCAAAGCTTGGGGTAAGGAAGAGGAAGACTAAAAAAGAAAACTTAACCAATGACGAAAGATGTTGTGTATGATTCAGAAGTGTTGTTAGCTGCTGTGGAGAAGAGTATTACCCAGCTCATCTGCCTTCCTGGCTCTAAAGGAGCCAAGAAGTTGGCAGGAGTCAGACCTGACATACACTCGTCATTTGCCTGAAAATGGCTGTGCATGATTAACTTGATTTAGTGCTGCTTAAGTGCAGTTAATATTTATGAACCACAAAATGTCATCACAGTACTGTCCTGATGTTCCTGTTTCCAGTCATGTGCCATGTATGTTATTGCCTGTGGTTGTTCTGTTCCTTTTAAAGCATTGTACAAACGATGTTTCAACTTGAGCCTCACTATACATACCAAGGGAAACATTGGATACAGGGAGGTAATCTGTTGCTACTGAAAAAGCAACTATAATTTGAATGTTTGTAGAGATATCTAACTGTGTTATGCTTTTCTATTTGTAGTTGAGCCTGAAGACAGAAGAGAATGCTGAGAAACCGATTTCAACCTTTATTTATAATACTGTCAGGAATATAATAACACTACAGCTGTAGCTTTAATTTAGGAACACCACATTCTGTAGAAGTGGATAAGCATGTCAGATTGAGAATCCACCAGTGCATAAAGGCACTTCTAATGCCACGTGTTCATTTCATTTTGAAAGCAAACTTAGTGGGAAGCAAAAAACAAGCTGTTTATTCCTGGTCTAGGAGGCAATCACTATCAAATGGCTTTTATCGAAGTGGTTTGGAGCGGTGCAGATGAGCCCACTAACCTTTGCTGATTGCGCTGATTTTCCTCACACACTTCTTCGCACTTCCAAGGCCATGACCCTTTCAAGTTTTCCCCTCAGATTGCGACTCTTCTGGATGAAAAGAACAGTTTGATGGCTGAGAACAAAGTGCTACGTGAACGGATGACCCGCTCTGATTCCTTTGAGGAATCCACCAGTGTCACCAACAAAAAACTCCTTTTACTACAGAGCCAGTTGGAGCAGCTGCAGGAGGAAAACTTCAGGTAGCTCTCCTTATTCTATTAAATTATTGCAGGCAGCTAGGGGGTGGTGGAAATCAGCAAATCCTGGCCTTTGAGAATGTTTAGACAAATTGCACTTCAAAATCAGCTGCAGGAAATTACTTTGTAAGTGGACACCATGGCTTGCAGCCAAACTGATCAAGAGTTGCATTTTTTTTAAAGAGCTTGTATTCCATGGAAATCTGATTAACTCCAAATACCTTGAGATATCGGAAGATTGTAGAAGGAAAGTAGTTTTGATTAAAACTGATACAATCTTCTCCACTCACCTTCCATTTTAATGCTCTCCTGTTTGACCTAACACAGACCTTGTACTTGTAAATTGGGAAATTCTGGGTGGACAGGGACATCCAAGATGCCAGCCTACTACCCCATTTTTTTTCTTCTTAAGAAAAACATCCCTCCTGTTCCTTTCCCAGATTGGAAGGAATGAAGGATGATTTTCGTATTCGATGTGAGGAGATGGAAAAGGAGATGTATGATCTGCAGCGCAGAAATGATGAGCTCACGAGCCTGGCTGAGGAGTCCCAGTCTCTCAAAGATGAAATGGATGTTTTGAGGTAAGTTTACAACGCCTAGTTGCTAATTTGCAAACTTAAATTCCATGATAGCAACATTTTGTACTTGCAACTTGAGTCAAGTTGTGTCTTAGTTCTTCATTGCTTGTGTTACAGAGTAGCAATCAGCAATTGGCAGGAATACCAGCTGAAGGGCCGTTCATTCGATACAACAGTTCAGACTATTGTTACAGTAGTGGGTTGTGGCTGATGTGCTTGTTTGTTAATGGTCAGAGTTATTTTTGTTCATCTTCATGAACCTAAAGCCTTCGTTCCCTCATTATCCCACAGTTCCTCACCAGTGTTTTATTTTTCTTTGTGACCTTCAGTTCTTGGGGTAGACCAATTATTTTAGTAGGGATGGATTTTTGGAAAATACTTGCTCATGAACACACCAGTCCTACTGTTACTGTTAAATACTCAAAACCAAAGTTTTCCAAGTCAGCAAGATGAAACATTCAGTTAACAAATACTATATAAGCTCTTGTGCTATATACGTTCCAGACATCCTCTTGTGAATGTTCAAGTGATACACAAGGCATTTTGAAATAAGCTTTTTCTCTCTCCATCCCAAACAATTTATCAACTTTGAAACCCTCATGATTTTTGTCTCCCTCTGTTGCACTCTGTCTTGTACCATTTCTTGGGAAAATTTGAGGTGCACTTAACTACTACCTTGGGAGGTCACATTGTGGCTGTACAGGACATTGGTTAGGCCACTGTTGGAATATTGCGTTCAGTTCTGGTCTCCTTCCTATCAGAAAGATGTTGTGAAACTTGAAAAGGTTCAGAAAATATTTACAGGGATGTTGCCAGAGTTGGAGAATTTGAGTTGTAGGGAGAGGTTGAATAGGCTGGAGCGTCGGAGGGGTGACCTTATAGAGGTTTATAAAATCATAAGGAGCATGGATAGGATAAATAGACAAAGTCTTTTCCATGGGGTAGGGGAGTCCTGAATGAGAGGGAAAAGATATATAAGAAACCTAAGGGGCAGCTTTTTCACACAGAGGATGGTACCATGAATTTCCACACAAGGGAGGAGGTTTCACCTGATAGGATAAATAGGCAAAGTCTTTTCCCTGGGGTCAGGGAGTCCAGAACTAGAGGGCATAGGTTTAGGGTGAGAAGGGAAAGATATAAAAGAGACCTAAGGGGCAACGTTTTCACACAGAGAGTGTAGGTGTATGAAATGAGCTGCCAGAGGAAGTGGTGGAGGCTAGTACAATCGCAACATATAAAAGGCATCTGGATGGGTATATGAATAGGAAGGGTTTGGAGGGATATGGGCCGAGTGCTGGCAGGTGGGACTAGATTGGTTTGGGATATCTGGTCGGCATGGACAAGTTGGACCGAAGGGTCTGTTTCCATGCTGTACATCTCTATGACTCCTAATTTGTACTTGAAAGTAATATGTTATTGTGAAATTGCTGCAGCAACATATGCTTTCTACTTCCTGGCTAATGTAATGGGCTTCTATTTGCAAGTATACAAATGGCTTTAGCGGAGTTTTTAAAAAATACTGATGAAATCAGAACAAATGAGAGTTTTGTAGATGTTGTTGACAGGCATTCTTCGGACAAAGTCAGTAAGCTGGAGGCTACTGTGGAGGCTTACAAGAGGAAGCTTGAGGATTTGGGAGACCTGCGTCGACAAGTGAAACTCCTGGAGGAGAGGAACACTGTGTATATGCAGAAGACGTTTGACCTGGAGGAAGAGTTGAAAAAAGCAAACTCAGTACGTAGTCAGCTGGAGGCTTACAAAAGACAGGTAATGTGAAACATGCTGTTATCGCACTTTAATCCATTGAAAATTCTGCCAATGTCAAACTTGCTCCAGCACCATCTCTCCCAACCGAACAATAACAGCAATTTCATTTTTCACAATAATCACCTCAAAGTAACTTGACCGAAACCATCTTGATGTTAAATTATGTGTGGGCCCATCCATATTGGGAACTGCCTGTGACTGTTTTGCAGCAGTTCTGTTGAACTTTTTGACATGTTTAAGCTTGCTTTCCTGTCAAGCTGGAGTTAAAAACTCTGACCTGTTTTTTTAACTTTCTCACTGTAACTATGAAGGTTCACGAGCTTCACAACAAACAGACAGAAGAGTCGATGAAAACAGAGAAATGGCAGTTTGAGTTCAAGCACTTACAGGAGAAACATGATGCGCTGCTGAAAGAAAAAGAGGTAAATGCTGAACAGCAAAACTATACCTAGGCCACAATGGAAATCAAAATATGCCCTTCAGACTGAGTGAAAGAAGGACCAGCATTTCAAGTGTTCAGACCAGGATCTTGGTAAAATGCTGAGGGCATGCAGTTTCTGTGGAGAGAACAATTGAATTTAACATTTTAGGATGATTTTGACCTGAAAGATTAACTCTGTTTCTTTTTTCAAAGATGCTGCCTGATCTGCAGAACATATTGAGCGTTTCCTGTTTTTATTTTAGATTTGAATCTGATTGTGTAAATTGTTGGGCGCATCAACAACAATGATGAAAGTAGTCACTTTTTCCACAAGCAGATGATTAGGAAAATTAGGTCAGGATGGGCTGAAAATGAGACATTGAAGAGGAATTTGAAATGACACTACTGAAAGGTACTGGAGACACTCAGCAGGTCTGGCAGCACCTTGTGGAGAGAGAAACAAAATTAACGCTTCGAGTCCAACATGACTGTTCTTCAGAAGTAAAAAGATTATATATCATTAACATGTTTTCATTAACATCTCTGTAGCACTTGCAGATTTTGTTTTAACACCACTGGCTAATTTCACCATTTGAATTTGGAATAGCTATGGTTCAGAAAGTTCTGCCTCCATTATCAGTCTTTAGGTTCCATCCTCCAAATAAGGAGAGGATCAAATACAGAGACTGGCTGTGGAACCACTTGTTAATAGGAGGATCCAACCAGAAACACCAGCTTAAATGGAAACTGGACTTTTCAGGAAGAGCTTTGCAAGACAAAGGAATTTGTTAGCCAAACTGCCGCCTTGCCCATACCATTAGTGTTATAGAAATAGCTGCAAACATGAAACGAATACACTGTAGAAATTTCATGTTGAAATGCCATTAAACAGCAGTGGTCCAAATGCAAAATGTTAAACTCTGCATTTAGTGATTTTAACTGAATTTTTTTTTCAGAGGCTGATAGTAGAACGAGATGCCCTCAGGGAAAACAACGAAGAGCTGAGGTGTGCACAAGTGCAGCAGAAGTTCCTGAACAAAGCAGGTAAACCTGTTGGTGTTGTGCGCACGCATGTGGTTCTGTTACTGGTCTACTAATCCAGTTAGCTAGGTAAATGATCTTGAGGGAGAGATTTAAAATCTGGGTATTTTACTTCAAATTAGTTAAATCTGCAATTAAAAATTTAGTATTGGTAATAATGAAAATATAACTACAGAACATTGTTTCTTTGGTGTTGTTCAGAGAAGTAAATTTGCC
Organism: Chiloscyllium plagiosum; assembly: GCF_037043375.1. Classification (NCBI taxonomy): domain Eukaryota; kingdom Metazoa; phylum Chordata; class Chondrichthyes; order Orectolobiformes; family Hemiscylliidae; genus Chiloscyllium; species Chiloscyllium plagiosum. Next base: position 10,261,572 of record NW_028270183.1, read on the forward strand.
AGCTTCATTTGGTCTGGGCTTGAAAATAGTGCCACAGATATGTGATTGACTCTTAATTTCCTGCTACAATGGCCCAAAACAACTCTGTTGCATTCAAGAAGGAGGCTTGTCACCTGGGGAACATTTAAGGACAGATGTTGGCCTTGGCTGAAAATGTGTTGCTGGAAAAACACAGCAGGTCAGGCAGCATCCAAGGAACAGGAGAATCGACGTTTCAGGCATGAGCCCTTCTTCGGGCTCATGCCCAAAACGTCGATTCTCCTGTTCCTTGGATGCTGCCTGACTTGCTGTGCTTTTCCAGCAACACATTTTCAGCTCTGATCTCCAGCATCTGCAGTCCTCACTTTCTCCCAGATGTTGGCCTTGTCATTGATGACCACATGCTTGTAAATTACTTAAACCTCCCCACGCTTCTCATTATACTGTAAGGGTCAAAATCTGTTTAGCATTTGGAACACTTTTTTTGTATAGAGTCAAGAAATTGTATTTGGCTAGATGGATACAGAACTGGCTTGGTCACAGAAGACCGAGTAATGATGGAAGGGTGCTTTACAGAATGGAGATCAGTAACTAGTGATGTTCCGCAGGGATCAGTGCTGGGACCTTTGTTCGTGATTTATGTAGAAATGATCTGGAGAAAAATGTAGGTGATCTGATTTGTAAGTTTGCGGATGACACTAAAATTGGTGGAGTTGTAGATAGTGAGGAGGATTGACAAAGGGTACAGTAGCATATAAATAGATTGCAGATTTGGGCAGAGAAATGGCAGATGGAGTTTAATCCGAAAAAATGCAAGGTGATGCATTTTGGAAGATCAGCTGTTCAGCTGCAAATCATTCAGTAAATGACAGCATCCTTAGGAGTGTTGACATAGACAGGCCTGGGCATACAGGTCCACATATCCCTGAAAGTTGCAACACAGGTGGATAAAGTAGTCAAGAAGGCATACAACACACTGGCCTTCATTGGCTGGGGCATCAAATGTAAGAGTTGGCAAGTTATGATGCTCCTGTATAAAACTTTAATTAGGCCACATTTGGAATATTGCATGCAGTTCTGGTCACCACACTACCAGAAGGATGTGGATGCTTTGGAGAGGATGCAGGGAAAGTTTACCGGGATGTTGCCTGGTGTGAAGGGTTTTAGTTATGAGGAAAGGATTGTTTTCACTGGAAAGGTGGAGAGTGAGGGGCAACATAATGGATGCCTACAAAATTATGAGAGGCATAGATAGGGTGGATAGTCAGAAGCTTTTTCCCAAGATGGAAAAGTCAGCCAAAAGAGGGCACAGGTCCAGGTTGAGGGGGGGATAGTTTATGGGAGAAGTGTGGGAAAAATGTTTCACACAGAGAGTGGTGGTTGTCTGGAATACACTGCCAGTGAAGGTGGTGGAGGCAGGCATGCTAGCAGCATTTAAGGTATTTCTTGTGTATCACACATACGGAGACAAATAGTTGGATAGGACCCACGTAAAGACAATAAGGATTAGGAATTGGCGCAGGCTTGGGGTATGCCAAATAGCCTGTTATTGTGTTGTATAGTGTACAATCTCATTGGATTAGAAGCATAGTCCATTTTAAAAAAAAGAGCAACCAGCCGCACTCAGTAAGAATGGAACGTCAAGTGCAAACCAGAAAAGCCACCTTTTTCCTCAGGAATCTTAGACCTTCATTCATTTTATTTCATGCTGTTTCCTATAGTCCAATGGGCGACACGGTGGCACAGTGGTTAGCACTGCTGCCTCACAGCGCTAGAGACCCGGGTTCAATTCCCGACTCAGGCGACTGACTGTGTGGAGTTTGCACGTTCTCCCCGTGTCTGCGTGGGTTTCCTCCGGGTGCTCCGATTTCCTCCCACAGTCCAAAGATGTGCAGGTCAGGTGAATTGGCCATGCTAAATTGCCCATAGTGTTAGGTAAGGGGTAAATGTTGGGATATGGGTGGGTTGCACTTCGGCGGGGCGGTGTGGACTTGATGGTCCGAAGGGCCTGTTTCCACATTGTAAGTAATCTAATCTAAATTTCCTCTAAAGTGAGGTAAATGTTTCCTATTAAATGTGTACTCATCAGAACATATTATCTCTCCAAAATTGTGTTTTCTGGTAATTACTTTACTTTGGTATCAATGAAACCTTTTATTTCCCTTGTGCCTTGTGCATTTACTACTTTAGTTTCAAAAAATTATTCCTTTCTGTTCACACTACTGTTCCTACTTTCTGTTTCCTATAATCTTTACAGTCATTGTTGCTTCTCAAACCAAAGACTCAATTAAAACACACATCGTATAGATTGCCCTTGCTTTCGGAAAGTATGACCGTATTTAAACAGCCAAGAGCACTATGTAGCAATACAGTAATGTGATTTTTGATATCACTGGTCCTACACACTGTAATGTGAGGAAATATCTATACCTAAGGCTATGATATTTGTGCATTGCATATAACTTCTTTGATCTGTGTGTTTTTGTTTAGGTTCAGATACAGCCCTTGATCAAGATCTGTCAGTAGGGAACCTTGCAGCTGAGATGGTGCCTGCAGAGCTCCAGTAAGTCCGTAACAAAAAAAAAATTGTGGATACTGGAAATCAGATAAGAAAACAGAAATTGCTGGAAAAAAGACTCAGCAGGTCTGGCAGCACTTGAAGAGGGAAAGCAGAGTTAATGTTTCGGGTTCAGTGATCCTTCTTCATATTTGCTGAGAGTTTCCAGCAATTTCTGTTTTTGTTTACAGTAAGTCTGTGTTTGCTACCTCTATAACCCATCCTTGTCTGTGCACAGTTTCTTATGGCGGTGTTCACATCTCTACTGGTTTATTTAATATTTAGCACCCATGTCAATGTCAATTTCACCATTTGGCAATATGCTGTTGTGAATGGTGCAGTGGACCTCACGCCAGTGTAGCCAGTTAGCAACACACTTACACAGCAGTGTGAAAGGCCATGCACAGGCCTTAGATTGTGAAGATACCACTGCATTGAATGAGCTGCAACACACATTAAAATTTTACAAAGAACATTACCTCACACTCCAAGTAAAGAGGTTACCTCTGCACATGTGTTCACTTGAAACAAATTTCCAGTGTATTCTGAAATAAAAGGAGGAAGTGCTAAAAAAACTCAACTGGTCTGACATGACATGCTGCAGAAAGGGAAAAAAGAGTTTACCTTTCGAGTCCAATGTGGCACTTCCTTTTAAGAGAAAAAGAAGTTCCAAAGCTTCGCCTTCCTGTTTTTATTTCAGATCTCTGGCGTCCATAGCATTTTGCTTTTATTCCAGTGTATTCTGCTAGACTTGTTTGAACTTCCTCTAGTTGATCATTTCAATGATCTGATGTTGCATGCTCTTCTCTACTTCTTTACTGAGGTACTGGAGATGGATCGTAAAGAGCAACACATCCATCAAATACCTTGAAATACACTTTGTTACCCAAACTGACATGAAATATTCTCAAAACCTCAGCAGGTCTGGCAGCATCTGTGAAGAGTAATCAGAGTTGATGTTTTGGGACCGGTGACCCTTCCTCAGAATAGCATCTGCAGTTCTTTTGATTTTTATAAAATATGCTCACTTAACTGTGGTACAGTACTGAGTGCGAAATGCAATAATAGTATCTGGTGTGGTGTATGCCATGAGAAATTAATGCCTTTGATGTGGTCAGTGAACATAATTGAGTTTTAAATAGAAATTGCTATATGCAACTAGCTTTCACTCGAATGCAAACATAGTTTTAAAAATCTGAAGTTGCAGAAGTGCAAATCTATTTTCACTTTTTGATTCAGGACAAAATAGCAATGATGTGATTTTGTATGGAAAACAAAATTAGTTTGTATGTTGTTTTTTTAGTAAGTTGCATAAGTGATTCAGCAGTTAACATTAGCTGTTGCAGGAGCACAACTCATCACTGGTTTCAAGACCTGGTTTCAGTCACAGTTTAGTCTGTACTCTGCAAATGTGGTTTGGCTTTCCTTTCCTCTGCCTTCTTATTTTCCTGATTGACCCAACCCCCAGAGGTCACAAAATGGACCTTCCACTGCAAATGATAACACCTCAGAAATATTTTGCAGGCTAACCTGATGCTGTTGGAAGTGAGAGGGTATTCCTCACCTCACACCCCCATCTTGGCATTTATCGATATCGCTGAAACGATTTATTTATTTACATTTTGTGGGGTCCTCTGTACAGGGATGACTGTGCTGAGAAACAGTGAGTATTATATAAGAGTGAGGAAAAATAAAGCACTTTACTTGTTGGAAGGCAATGACAAGATGCTATAGAAGCACAATTCCCAAATGGTGCACTGGGATCAGAATTTTGCAAGCAAAATAACAAGGAGTAGGATTATTTGCACATATCTTTTGAAGAGCTAGTACAGGCATGATGGGTCAAATGAAATCCGTTTACACTGTCAGATCCTCTGGGTGGAGTCTTGTACCCCTGGAAGCAGCAAAGCAGGAGGCAAGAAGGCCACTTAATTAGGCGGGGTGATGACTTAGTCAATTTCTATCACTTTTCCATCTCCACTGGAACTAAGTTACGGGCAAGCCATAGTTAATCTTCCTGTCCTGCTGCCAGTGGACACCCTTCAGTTACAAATTAAGGACCACTTTAAGGCCTCAGCCCACTGCTGCTGTGATTAACCCATCTGCAAAAGAGCTCGCTGACGTGGCATTCTGGATGCACAGTGAGTGCAGCTGCTTGTCAGCTGTGGGTGGGGAGGCTCAATCATAAGCATCAGTGCCTGATTGAGCACATGAACATGGTGCAGGGGTTGCCAACTGAGAGACCTCTTCTAACCCCCCTACTCTTCGCTTGGCTCCTCTGTGATGCATACCCACTCCCCGTAGGCGATTCCAACCTGCAGTTACAAAGCACAGTAGGCCAACTTGATGACGTGAAGGCTGTGATATAAATACACGTTTGTTCTTTTTAAAAGAACTCAAACTGTTGGGCTCTTAATTTCCAGAAGAGTCACCTGAGTACTTAGCTTGTCGATAACGATGTGTGGCCTGTAATGCTTTCAGGGAAAAGATCATACAGCTGCAAAGTGAGAATAAGCTGCTACGTGTACAACAAGAGGAGACGTACAACAACCGGTTAACAGAGTTCCAGAGTATGCTAGATGATGCCAACAGGAGCAAACACAAGCTGGAGAATGAAAACCGGTTAGTAGCGAATAGGAAAACGTTGATGGGTTGGGTGGAGGAGTTACAGCCATAAGACAGTAACGTCCCTGTTAGTGTGTCTTTGCAAGAGTTATGCAAGCACGTATTTGAATAGTGTTGTTTCATGCTGTGGAGAATTGAGCCCTGTGGTTTGCAGGATTTTGTGTTGCAGCAAATAAACTCCACATTTCCTCAGTATCCCCAAGAAAACTGAATGTCATTGCACAAAGAGATCTCTGTGGAAATCTGAAAATCCCACTGGAGTAATTAGTAGTGTGCACATATATACACACACCTGTTTAAGTATCAAATATAAATGTACGTGTCCATGTGAATGATTTTGCCCTACGGAAGTTCAGCATGATCCAGGCTTAATCTGAATGTCGAACACAAATAATTTGACTAAATGGCAATTCCTTGTTACAGTTGAATCGTCTTTGTTTTGAGGGGCATGTGAAAGATAAGAGAATGTAAGAAGCTGCTGTGTACAGATGATGTATCATCTGGCTCTCTCTTTTAAGTATTTCTTAATGCTGCATTACAACTTACCCTTCCAACATCAGAGACTCACGAATCTAAATTAGGCACCAGGGTATAACCCCTCAGCCTTTTGTCGTGCAATCCCAAAAACTCTGGCAGCTCCGTTCTCTTGTTTCTTCTTTACTTGTTTGCCCTGTTTGAACTTTGTGAAGCTGGAGGTTTGGAATGGGCTATCCTTGCATTGAAGATTAGATTAGATTCCCGACAGTGTGGAAACAGGCCCTTCGGTCCAACCAGTCCACACCGACCCTCTGAAGAGTAACCCACCCAGACCTATTTCCCTCTGACTAATGCACCTAACTCTATGGGCAATTTAGCATGGCCAATTCACCTGACCTGCACATCTTTGGACTGTGGGGCGGGGGGAAACCGGAGCACCCGGAGAAAACCCACGCAGACATGGGGAGAATGTGCAAACTTCACACAGACGGTCACCTGAGGCTGGAACTGAACCTTGGACCCTGGTGCTGTGAGGCAGCAGTGCTAACCACTGAGCCACCGTGATCAGCAAGATTTGTTGGTATCATCACTTGAGACACATTAAATCCCTCGAGGTCCTTGACACTTCAGTATACATGCAATTAGTACAGATGCAGGTTTGATAGTCTTGTTGTCCTTAGTCTCACTCTTACCTTCTGAAGCAAAACTCCCCTCTGCTGATCACTCAGATTTTTGGCATTTTTAGGAATGGAATTTTGAAATTATTTTTCTCAAAAGCAAGGGCCGTCAACACAAACATTTTGGGCAACTTGCTAAAGAGTGCATTTTTAACCCTTGTAACCAATGTGCTCTAGGTTGAATCAACAACAGATCACTGAGTTACGGTCACAAGTGGAACAACTCCAAAGGGCTTTACAGGAGCAGGGAAGCAAGGCTGAAGATGTGAGTACAAATGCTGGATAATTATCTAACCTAGTCTTCAGGAAAGAACAAAATGGATCAGGTGACCTTTTAATGAAGAAAATGAGCATACTTTGTGCTTTTGAAATATGGGAGGCAAACAGTGTCGGGTGAAGCCTGAAATCTCTTAACGCAGTGCCCTGCCCTTCATCTGTGTATGTCTGTCTTGCTGTCGCTTGTTCCATCCCCCGCGTCCAATCCCATCCTCCTGTTTGTGTCATGTCTGTAGTGAAGTTTAGCCTGATCTGCTTTTCAAGGGCCCACATCATTAGCATTAATTTTGCCTGTGGAGCTAGATGGGATTTGAAATAAAGCCAAGATGCTGAAGCCAGTCAGATTTTCCCTTCTATGATTGCAGCTGGAGCATGTTGTTGGAGAAGTTTGCTGGTGATGTTTGTACAAATATAAAGAAGAAAATATGCGCTTTGAAATATTATCTTCCTCCATTCTACACATAAAAATCTTTTGTAACAAACAAAAGCACATACTAACACAGCACATTTAACCTAATAAAATCTCCCAAGTTATGAAGCAAAATTTGACAACCGAATACATTAGTTGATAGTAGCTGAAAGGCGAAAGTGAGGACTACAGATGCTGGAGATCAGAGTCAAGATTAGAGTGATGCTGGAAAAGCACAGCAGGTCAGGCAGCATCCGAGGAGCAGGAAAATCAACATTTCGGGCAAAAGCCCTTCACCATGATGAAGGGCTTTTGCCCGAAACATCAATTTTCCTGCTCCTCGGATAGTAGCTGAAAACTTGCTGAAAATAATAGAGGCGGGAGATAAAATTGAAAATTGGAATTCCAAAGCTGAGGCCCCTGACAGCTAAAGGCTAGGCCATTGGTGGTGGAGTAATTGAAATCAGATATGTTCAGTAGGTCAGGAGCGTTATGGGCCGGAGGAGATTACAGTGATAGAGAAGAAGGATTAATTTGAAAGGAATCTGAATCATTCATGGAGTCAAAGGGAGAGAGAAATCTAAGATTGAAGACCAAAATGTGTAATTTTCATACAGATCAATTTCAGTTCTTGCATTCACTGGGCAGCCAAGTCAAAAGTTTCAAACACATATCTTTGTTAATGAGAGGGTAACGGGTACAATGTGGCACTGATTAATGTGGAATATCTTTAGTTTGTATATGTCTAATGTATTTCTTTCTTTTCCCTTTTGTGTTATCATCTGCAATAGGCCATTGTAAGTATATCAGCATTAGACATTCATCCAGAATTAGTGTACATCAAAAACACAAATCACTGGAAAAATTGTATGGACTGTTTGGCCTGATGCACTATTTAAACACCGAGCAAATTTTTTGCTTGCTGATGCTGAATCACCATTTAATTTTGAAATCTTCCAAGGTTCAATGTTCACATTTAAAGTGCTAATTCTTTTTCCCTTGATTTATGGTTTGGGCATGGTTTTAACCCTTTGAAGACTGAAGGTTATTTTCCTACTAAGATGAATGCAGAGCTCAATTTCTTTCTTGCTGAAGATGACTTGACAACGTTAACAGATTATAAAACTGATATTCCTTGAGCTCCTGTATTTGTTTGGGTAATGTTAGAAATTTGTTTCACATACCTCATTGTCCACCCTGTATGTTGTCTTTCTGATTCTTGACCGATCCTTTAGTAGGAGCTTAAAACAATGAACGTTACACCACCACCACTACCTGCTGCTGCAATCTATGGATTTTTACATCACAGGCTTGATGTTACTAGCATTGGCCAGTGGCCCACAGTAAATTTTCCCTTTATTGTACATTCCCATGTCCCAATTATCAGTAACTGGATATAAGGTCATGCCATGGAACTAAGCTGTTTGTATAGAATTATAGAATGATCAATTCCAAGGACTTTTTACTTAACTCTCAACAATGCTCCCAATTAAAAGTTTATGGAGAATAATTTTCTCAGTACAGGTGTGTGATATCTGAAACTTTTCAAAGGGTTAAATGCTGTAGACAATATTCATTCCTGGTTATTATGGTTGTAAAATCATCACCTAGCTCTTTCACTAGTCCTTCACGTTAAGTAAAGTCTCCATCAAAGGTTTGGCATGCTTTGTATTTGTTTAGGATTTCTGAACTTGCTGGATTGTCATGGACTTTACACCAATAAGGATATATAACAAAGTATGTTCTTCAAATTCAGGGCTTCATTCCCATAGAGCAGAGAACCTTCAACGGATTACAGAAGGACCGAGCTGGGAGAGAGGATTACAGCTATATCAAATTTAGAATTTGTTAAAATTGGTATCCAGGCTTAGAACAAAGTTTTGGAGTTTCGAAAAATGATCCAAAATGTCGAGCTGAATAATACGAAGTAAAACAATTGGCTATAAAGTGGATTACATAGAGTTAGGAATGGATTTATGGGGGAATAGGAGGTCACAATTGCATGTTCAGAAAGTAGCAAGTTTTGAGAAGATTTGTAGTTCAGGTTGAGGTTCTGGACAAAGGTTTGTTTGCTGAGCTGGAAGGTTCATATCCAAATGTTTCATCATCGTACTAAGTAACATCTTCAGTGGGCCTCCAGGTGTGAAGCACTGCTGATAATTCCTACTTTCTATTTATATGTTTGGGTTTCTTTGGATTGGTGATGTCATTTCCTGTTTTTTTTCTCAGGGGGTGATAGATTGGGTCTAACTTGATGTGTTTGTTGATAGAGTCCTGGTTGGAATGCCATGCTTCCAGGAATTATTGTGCGTATCTCACATTAGACCCCATCTACCACCCCCTGAGAAAACGAACAGGAAATGCTGTCACCAGAGGAAATGACATCACCAACCCAAAGAAACCCAAACATATAAATAGAAAGCAGGAATTATCGCAGTACTTTGCCCAGAGGTCCATTGAAGATGTTACCTAGTAGGGTGATGAAATGTCTGGAAGTGAACCTTCCAGCTCAGCGAGCAAACCTACATCCATATTCAGAAAGTGCTGTATAGGCAGTGATATTTTGATGTGGAAATTCCTTTTGTGGCAGGAATTTCAATTCCTATGAATGGACTTAAGATTTCCTTTGCTTGTACCGATAAGTCAAATCAGATAAGGTCGACACCTGCTACCAAAAACTTGAATCTGGGTACTGCCTATCTCCACATGAGGACATTCCAGAGCAGTTTATAGCCAAATTGAAAAGCAGCCACTTTTGTAATCTGGAAAAGCTGAGCATAGTCCTTGATTTCAATCGTGTAACTTTTCTTATTTTAACTGATGTGAAAGAATATAGAACTGCTGTCCAATGGAGTATTTATTACCCATCCATAATGGCCCTTGAATAGGTGATAGTGGATAAAGAGTGGATCTGGATAAAGCACAGCATGTCAAGCAGCATCAGAGAAGGAGGGGAATTGACGTTTCAAGTCACAACATTTCATCAGGACTGATGAAACGTTCCACCATGAAACGTCGACTGTCGTCCTCCTCTGATGCTATTTGACTTGCTGTTCTTTATCCAGCTCCACCTTTATCCACTCTGATCTCCAACATCTGCAGTTCTAACTATCTCAAACTTCAGAAAGTGCCTTCATGAGCTACTGGAGTTTTGGCTGTTTTGTGCCAGCTACATTTCAGTGGACTGCATCCTTGGCAAAGTACAGCATTAATCTTCTAGGTTTTATGTGTATGTATGTGTGCTTGTACTTATATGTGTGGATAAGGACAGGTTCATGTTAATATTGACAGACTTCCGAGAATTTCCCAATAGGAACAGGAATAGGCCATGCAATTCCCGAGTCTGCTCTGCTATTCAATAAGGTCATGTCTGATCTGTGGCCTAACTCCATATACCTGCCTTGAGCCCATATCTCTTGCAGAACAAAAGTTTGTCTATCTCAGATTTAAATTTAACATCAAATTAACAAACCTCCACTACTTTTGCATGTAGAAATGCTTTCTAATATCTTCATGAATGCCCAGCCCAATTTTGGACAATATTCCCTGGTTCTAGAATCTTCAGTCAGTGGAAATAGTTTATCCTAATCTACCCTGTGTTTCCCTATTAATATCCTCTAGACCTCGATTGGATCACCCATTAGCCTTCTAAATGCTAGACAATAAAGACCTAATTTGTCTAACCACTCCTCGTAACTTAACCCCTGAAGTCCAGGTATCATCCTTGTAAACCTGCTTTGAACTCCCTCCAGGGCCACAACACCCTTCCTAAGATGTAATGTCCAGATCTGCTCGTAGCACTGTAGGTGTGGTCTAACTCAGGTTTTGTATAGCAGCAGCAAACATCTGCAAAGACTATCTGTTGCTCACGCTTAAACAGTGTTTAAATTCCAGAAAATGATTAATTGTTAAACCACAACTGATTTTAAAAAAACATAATAATTCACAGCATGCAGAAATCTGCAAATCTTCCAAGAGGTCCCATTTTTGCTTACAAAGGCCGCAGTTTGAGTGCAAGTCTACTTTGAGTAGAATAATACTTTGAATGTAATGAACTGAATTTGAATGGTTTTAACCAAAAGGCAGATGCTGGAAATCTGAAGGAAAACCGTTTCTGTTTTTATAAGATTACTAGTTTTCTTTAGAATAACAAAAATTTAATTTGCCCACACTCCTGACAAGTGCCTGACTAACACTCTATATAAGGGGTGTACTCCAGGCATAATGTGAAGATAACATTATCATTTGTCCTAAATGTTGACTTGCATCTAGCAGCAAGTAATGTTCCCTTTACCCCCACAACCAGAGATTTCAAATCCACTTTGAGGCTTTAATGATATTTCCTGAAAATCTAAGCATTTGTTGTGTTGAAGCTACCTTTCCAATATTATGGATCATTTTTCTTTCGTTTTAGGTCTTTGTCTCCTCTTCTGATGTGAATGCTGCCTTTTGAGGCACCTTAAGATATCAGTACATAGGTACAGCTTAACAAAGCATTAAGTGACTTTTGAATCCTCCTTACCACTTTAGGTATCTCCATAACCACTGTTCAGTCAATGATGTGTTTTTCCACATCTGTTGAATTTGAAAACCAAGGTGAAAATCCAAGGCCCTGTAGCACAGGATGTCAAACGTTTGTGTGCAAAGAGAAGAGAAGAAATAGTGGTACTGAGAGATTAAATTTGTATTGTAAGTTTTGTACAAGACTTTGTACAAAGTATCTATACAAGAATGGCCAAGGCTGAGGGAAGTAAGAAGTTCCAGAGTTTTGTGAATGAATTAGAGGAGAGGTTAAAAAAAAAACCCTTATTGACAACAGAGTGGAGGTTGTGAAGTTGAAGAGCGATTGTAGGGTAACTATTTTATCTGTCCGTTATTGTGTTATAGATTTTCCAGAAACTGCAAACTAGCTGTATCTGCGGTCTGATTGGATAGTGGTATTTGAATAAGTACTGAACTCAGATTTAAACCATTGTTAAAAGGGATACTATAACTTGATGGGCAAGTGAAAGAGTTGTGCTTTCGGACAAGGAGTCCATATAGATGATCAACTATTTTTCTGATTTTGTACTTAACTATGCTTTCATTTCTCTCCCCATGTGAATAATTCATGTAGAAGTGAGAATTATTTCAGTGGATCATTGAAGAGGAGGCAATTGTATGTTTTTGCTCTGGAATATACTCAACTGTATCTCCTTCTTTTTGTTTTCTCCTTGTAGTCTAATCTTCTGAAACGGAAGCTGGATGAACACTTGTAAGTAAAAAAAGAGTCTTCATCGCAAGTTTGCCCTCACAGATGAATTTAGAAAATGATAGTTTCCCCAAAATGTCTGCAGTCATCCAGTTGAAACCGTAAAAAAATCGATGTTCCTTAAAAACAAATACATATTATTTTTGATGTGCTCTTAAATCTTGCCCTGCCATTTAGGAACTGTTTTGTAAACCTTTGCTAGTATTGTAGTGCACTTTATAACTGCAAAGCCTCCGTCGTATTGCGTATTTGGAAGGCAGAGAAGCTTTATTATCTCTGCATTGACGTAAGTTTTGATTTGCCTTTGTCTCAATGGACTTTAACAACCAAACACCCCTGACAGTGATGTGCAATGCAAGTACAGTTTAGACCTCCTCTCATCTCCCCAGACTGAAGTAGTGTAGTGTAGATAATCATAAAGTGATTATGTTGTTTAGACTGATGATTTTGTCCATTAACATCGGTGCTAATATTTAACACAATCCGGGAGACTTTATTCTGCTTCGCCAATGGTTCTTGGCTGCTCTTCACACCAGGTGATGCTGATTAATAGTGAGTCCTTAAACAGTCTAAGGCAAACTTCCCCCTAAGAATCTCCCCCTAAACAGAAATCAAAAGAACTGCAGATGCTATAAATCAGAAACAAAAAGAAAAATTGCTGGAAAAGCTCAAAAAACCTGCTCAAACCTGGCAGCATCTGTGGAGAGAAATCAGTTAACGTTTCAGGTCAAGTGACCCTTCCTCAGAACTCAAGGTTTTGGGTCGAGTTCTGAGGGAGGGTCACTCAGTGTTAACTCTGATTTCTCTCCACGGATGCTACCAGATCTGTTGAGCTTTTCCAGCAATTTGTGTTGTTTTAGAATTTTCCCCTATTGTCTACTTGTCCTCTTTGAAATAAGATGATCACCTCTGGGGCAACAATGAAATGGCCGGTTGAAGCTGCCTCAAGTAGTTCTGAAATTGGGGCCTTTTTCCTCTGCTTGCATACATTATTAAAATTGTCTCTTTAATGCTCAGTTTGATGATTTCTTCCACCTTTCATTATGTGCCTAACTTGTGCAGAAAGGTGATGCAAGCCCATATTGAGTCATTTCATGTTACTACAGAGAGAAGCTTCATGAAGCCCACACAGAGCTACAGAAAAAGAGAGAGTACATTGATGATCTGGAGCCAACTGTTGATAGCCACAGTAAGTGTTGGATGTGGTAAGACTTTTGGGTAAGAAATGCAAATTATCCATACTAGTGAATCTCCTCAGCGCATTAAAACATATTGATGCACTTTGCACACTTAGACTTTGGAATGAGTTTACTGTCATGTGTTTTACACTAACTGCAATCTACATACAGCAAGGGTTGAGTGAGCAGGTTTCTTGTTTGGTTTGAAGGTTTTAATTATGGGAGCAATGTTGGCCAGTACCAGAACAGTTCCTAAGTTAGGACGACTTGGGGCAACCACTCTGTGCTAAGACAATTGGGAGGAACTTGAAGCTAAGGTGAAGAACCATGGGGGAGATGGGTCCTACACAATGTGATTTGCCCCCAAACTATGCACCACCTTAGAGATGGCTCTGGCCAAATCACGCAGGAGAATATCTGCTTCTCTTCAAATTATGTAGTGGATCCAAAAGAGAGTCCATTTAACCTCTGACAGGTTACTACTGTGCCAGTATAGTGACTTAAGTATCAGTCTAAATTACGCATCCTCATTCCATTGTGGCTGTGTTGTTAGATTAGGATTTAAGTAGACAGTCATCTTTTCAAGTCATGCTCTTGACGGTCTCTGGAATGAAGGCTGGTACTAAGTAATTAATCATAGTCCATATGGACTAGAGTCATCTTTCCTCATTGAAAGGAAATCATTGATTACATTATAGCTTGAGGGGCATCATTCTGCTGTCAGAGCAGTCCCTACTAAACTCCGCCCTTGAGCCCTGCCCCTCCAACCGCCACCAGGACAGAACCCCACTGGGCCTCACCTACCACCCCACCAATCTCCATGTACAGCGTATCATCTGCCGTCATTTCCGCCACCTCCAAAAGGACCCCACCACCAGGGATATATTTCCCTCCCCTCCCCTATCAGCGTTCCGTAAAGACCGCTCCCTCCGTGACTCCCTCGTCAGATCCACACCCCCCCCACCAACCCAACCTCCACTCCCGGTACCTTCCCCTGCAACCGCAGGAGGTGCAAGACTTGCGCCTACACCTCCCCCCTCGCTTCCTCCAAGGCCCCAAAGGAAACTTCCATATCCGCCACAAATTCACCTGCACCTCCACACACATCATCTATTGCATCCGCTGCACCCGATGTGGCCTCCTCTATATTGGGGAGACAGGCCGCCTACTTGTGGAGCGTTTCAGAGAACACCTCTGGGACACCCGGACCAACCAACCCAACCACCCTGTGGCTCAACACTTCAACTCCCCCTCCCACTCCACCAAGGATATGCAGGTCTTTGGACTCCTCCATCGCCAAACCACAACAACACGACGGTTGGAGGAAGAGCGCCTCATCTTCCGCCTAGGAACCCTCCAACCACAAGGGATGAACTCTGATTTCACCAGTTTCCTCATTTCCCCTCCCCCCACCTTGTCTCAGTCAAATCCATCGAACTCAGCACCGCCTTCCTAACCTGCAATCTTCTTCCTGACCTCTTCGCCCCCACCCCACTCTGACCTATCACCCTCACCTTGACCTCCCTCCACCTATCGCATTTCCGACGCCCCTCCCCCAAGTCCTTCCTCCCTACCTATAATCTTAGCCTGCTGGACACACTTTCCTCATTCCTGAAGAAGGGCTTATGCCCGAAACGTCGATTCTCCTGTTCCCTGGATGCTGCCTGACCTGCTGCGCTGTTCCAGCAACACATTTTCACCTACTAAACAGGCTCAGACCAAACCTTCATTCTGCAAGTGTGGGATAAGGTCAGGAGTGAGGGCTTCCATAAGCTACTTCAAAGTGTACAGGGATTGAAGCTGCATCAGTTGGTGTCATTTTTATTATAAAACTGTAGGGAAATGGGCAGGAATAGAACATTCAGCTCATCAAGCCACTTCCTTATTCAACTAAATCATCACTGATCATTGACCTGAACACCATTTTCCTGCACTATCTGTCATATCTAGAAATCTATCTAATAAATGACAACCTCCACAATCCTTTTGGGGGAGAATTCCAAAAATTCACAATCTTCCGAGTGAAGAAATTTTTCTTTATCTGTCTTAAACTTTATCCTGGGACTGTCCCTGATTGCAGACTCGTATTGACCAGGTGAACCATTTGCACAATTCTGGTCCATCTGCACCTACCCAGCTGAACCCTGTGTGAAGTATGTATGCTTCAAAGAGAAATTGAACCAAAGTATCCATATATGGCAAGACGGTAGTCTTAATGATACTGAGCTTGTAATCCAGAGACCCAGGCTAATGGGACATGGGTTCAAATTCTCACTGCAGCAGTCAGTTAAATTTAGTTTCAGTTCCGAACTGTGGAGTTAAAAGCTAATGTTCTGTAATGGTGACCATGTATTCTGTAAACACTCAACTGATTCACAAATGACCTCCAGTAAGAGAGATTGACATCCTTGCTTGATCTGGTTGTATTGTGACTCCAGACCCACAGCAATGTGATTGTCTTAAATGACCTCGCAAACCATTCAGTTCAAGGGCAACAAATGCTGTCCTTGCCATTGGCATCCACCTCCCTTGAGTTTTTTTGTTTTTAAAAATTAGCTTAGTGGATAACTTTGGAAGTGGGAGAGAAAAGTGTAAGTGGATACATTGTGTATTTAACACCCTTGAAATATGAAACATGATTAACCACCAATTGCAGCAATATTTGGAAAATCAGAAAATGTTCAGAAGACTTATTTACTATGAAATGCATCATTGGACCCTGAACATAAACATTTTCAAGTACAGTTCTTTTTGTTTTTAAACTAACTTTATAGCCGCCCGAAAGATTGACGAACTTCAAGAAGTTTTGAAGAAAAAAGATGAAGACATGAAGGCCATGGAAGAAAGATACAAGAGGTATCTGGAGAAGGCAAGAACGGTAAGTCTTTTGAACACTGCTGTGTGTCATCCTATAATTCATAGGAATAAACAAGTATAGTTTTCAGATCAAAACCAGTTTTAAAATAAAAAGATTTCAGTAAATATGAATATTTCTAGCTAGCCTACAGTGTTACTGTCCCTATGGTTTGAGAGACAAAGCAATAAAGTTAAGTTGGATAAAAGTTTTAGCATCTGTTCTGTTCCCTAAGATTTTTTCAATTAACTTTGGGTGGATTCAGATTAACCCAGGGTAAGGGTGGCTGAAATTCCACAAGTGAGACTGACCGTGACGTTTTGAACATTTTCCAGTGCTGATGTTTGACTGGCTTCTTCAAAATGTTTTTTTTATTTTCCTTTTTTCTCCCAGGTAATTCAGACCCTCGACCCGAAACAAACTCCAACAACTGCTCCTGAGGTTCAAGCCCTGAAAAACCAGCTGCATGAGAAAGAAACTAAGATTCAGCTGTTAGAGGTGAGGCTTTTAATTAAAAGTCTTTGAAGAGTTAGTGAACAAGAGCTGTCCAATTAATCTCACTTGCTCTGTTGTTTCCCTGTGTCCCTGCAAATGTAACCTTTAAAGTTTTATTTAATTCGCTTTTGCAAGTTACTATTAAATGTTTTTACCTCCATTCCCCCCCCCCCCCCTTCATGTATCGTAATACGTAGTATTACAGAGTTTTTGATTCTCATTTTCCCCTTGCTGCTTTTCCTTAAATCTGTCTCCTGTGGTGATCATCTCTCCTGCCACTGGAATTAGTTTCTCCCTGTTGCAAAATGCCCTAACAAGAGCAAGAGAACGATTTGTTGAATCTTCAAAATGTCAAATTGCTCTCGTTTTAGATTGAAATCCTAGCAGGTGTCTCAAGAAGTTTGTCTTACAGTTCTTGCTGACTAATCATTATTTATTGAGCAAACGCAAATTCCCCGATCAAAATGAAATCGTCCTCACTTGCTAAGTCCATTGTTTATTCTGTGAAGGGGACACTCAATACCGTAGAGCATTGTTTGGGTCTCTCCACATGTATATTAAGGGTTTGAATTGAGGCATCTGGTGGAAATTGGCTGCACAGTGGCTCAGGTTTGGTCTGAGCCTGTTTAGTAGGGACTGCTCTTACAGCAGTAGTTCAAAGCCTGTCTGTCAACAAATGGGGTTTGTCAGGAGGAGCTTGTTAGCAACTCCTTCCTTGATGCAAAAAATGTCACCTGATAGACGTAACTCAGGAATGTTCATGCAAATAGAGCATGAAAAGGGAGGTAGGCAAGAGATGGACTGAACAGGTCATCGTGGAGCGGGATACAGGATGGATGTTTTCAATCAACTTGTATATTTTTATCAGTCAGCGAATCAGTGGTGAATGGTGTTTGCAAGGGCAAGAAGCCGAGGAGGGGCTATTGAGTGGAGCCTCATGGCATACTTTCCTGCAAAGTGTAATCAGGCTAGTGCTGAATTGCAAAGATTCAGCTAGTTTGGTTAGTGTGTTGTCGGATGTTACCTTTGTTTTTTTTTTCCAGATATTCCCAAATGGATGAACTACCATGTAACATCATTTCTAAATATGTTCCGTTAGGATTTTGTTTGCCTCTGACCATCCATGTGAAAATGCAGTTCTTTTTATGGCATTGGATTTGGAAGTATTTAGTGCTATTTAATTGTTTGACTAGAACAGTCATGTTACACAAGCTCCCTAGCAGTGACACCAAATCGAGAGGTCATGCAGGGAATGCAAGATGCCTTTTGTATTCGGGATAGCAGCAGCTGCTTGCTTTAGTTATTTTTGCATCAATTTAGTTTCTCTGTTGTCATTATTGGTATGCAGCCAAATGCGGAGGCTGGAATGTTCACACCAGAGAGAAGAGATTGCAATACATATTGCCTTGTATAAAATTGTATTTGAACAGAACAAACCAAACAGTTTGCTACCTTTTACTTAGCAATTTTTTTTCTCCAAAAGCCTTTAGAAACTTTTAATTCCCTGCAGCATCATTGGATTTGGTTATGACCTTACAATTGCAAGCCAAGAGAAGTTGGGGTGACAGTGGTCTTGTATATCTAGATGTGACATAGTTACTGCACTAGTCATCTAGAGGCCTAGGCTAATGCTGTAGTGAACATGGGTTTGAATCCCATCAGGGCGGATGGTATAATTTGAATTAAATTTTAGAACACTTGAATTGAAGACTAGCTTAAGTGCAGCCACTGTAGACAGTCATAAAAACCCATATAATTTGTTAATGTCATTTCAGGAAAGAAATCTGCTATCTTATCTGTTCTATCCTAGATGTGACTCCAGGCCCACAGTAATGTGTTTGACTTTTGGCTGTCGCTCAATACAAGGGCAGTTTGGGATGGGGCAACAGTTGCTGGCCTTGCCAGTGATGCCCACGTCTGTGAAATGCTTTTTGGTTTTAAATCCTACTGTGCTAAGGGCATGATCAGAATCCTGGTGATCTTGTTCCACATGTGTCCAACAGCCATGATGCGACCCAGTGGATTTTTGTACTGGGGTGTGAGGTGCAGATCGTCCTGGACAGGCTCATGCTCCCACTCTGAACAATTATCAAATGAGAAGTCTGGTAGAAAATTACTTGCACAACAGCGTTTGGAGTTCACATTGTACACTAACCTATTCCTAGCCACTCACTAGCTACAGCAGTTGATGGGTCCCAAATTATGGACCTAACTCAGAATCATTCTTCTCCATCGAGCAACTAACTGCTCATTCTCTTAAGTAACTGAACTATTGAGGACTATCTTGGTCTCCATGAGAAAATGCTATTTCAAGATTAATGTTTGATTCGTTAGGCCTGTAAGGTACCTGATTACTCAGGTTGCAACTTCAATGTAGAATGTCTTGTCACCAGGCAAATATAGTTTTATTAAGCAAATACATTGGAGTGGCTCAAATTAGATTGTTAATGTTAACATTCCCTGTGTTCTGTAGGTGGTAATGTCGCTGGACTAGTAACCCAGAAACCGAGCGGACGTTCTGCAGATGTGGGTTTCATAGACATATAAAAAATAGGATTAAGAGCATGCCATTCATCCATTCAATTAGGGTAATTATGGATGGGCAATAAAAACTGGCCTAGTTGGCAATGCCCAAATCACTTGAACCATTAAAAAAAACACAAAATATCCCATATTGACTGTGTCAAACTCCTAATTTGCCTGTAATAGCTGCATGCACACGTGGCCCTCTGTTTGATAATGCATTATGCTGTCAGGAAGAACTCGAGCACACTGTTCTTCCACTGACTGGCTCGCTTTGTTTAAATGTGCCTTTTTTTAAAAAAAAGAAATTTCCTGTTCCTTGTTAGAATGACTTTGAAAAAAACAAGTCCCAGAGAGAGCAAGAAGAGAAATTGATCATCAGTGCCTGGTACAACATGGTAAGTCTAGAAATTTTCAAAGAGCCACACCCAATTTATTTATTTTCTCCTCCTCAAATCTGTAAAATCACAGCAAGTGTTTTCTTTAATATAGCATTCATTTATACACAATTAGCTACATTCACTAAATTTGAAGAGTATCTTGACAATCTGTGTGTGGCAGAGAAATGAAAGGGAATAAATAAAATGCTATTTTCAACACTTTAAGTATACGACATGCCAGTTAGTCCAGATAAAGTAAATTTCTTACCCACAGCTCTCTGCAGACTAAAACCTGACGTCCTAGCTAAAGTTTAAATTTAATCTCTGGTTTCCCGATCCCATGCATCACCCCAATGTGCCACTAGGTGGTGGTGATGGTACATTTGAGACTAAATTTGTCGGGCAGTTAACTCAAAAATAACTTCAGTATTGGGACTATGGTAGCTTTTAAGGTTAGATGTCATCTCAGCCATAGAGTTTAGACAAAGTTTTCAAGTGATAAGGAAGCGAGAGAAGAATTTCAAACGCTGGTCCATCTGTGTTACAATTGAATTTTCTTGTGATCTTTTCACACCTTCACATGTTCCAAATAAATATATTTCCCGAAGTGTCTTTAGTGGTAAGTTTAATAAGGAAAAGGGCATTCAGCTTCACAACGAATTAAATACTTGTAGGATTGATAGGCTTCAGATTGTTGCGCCGACCTATAAAACCATCGAGGGCTGAAGGGCCTGTACTGTTTTATATTCTATTTTCGAACTACTTCCTGAAGTGTCTTTAATGATAGGTTTAATAAGTAAAAGTGCATTCATCCCATCCAGTCCATGTTGATGTTGCCTCTACACTTGTAGTAGAGTGTGTGGCTTGGAAGATTGTAGGGCTGGAGGAGACTATGGAGTTTGAGTAGGGGTGAGAGACCATGGAAGGATTTGAAAACCAGGATGAGAATTTTAATCTCAGTCGTCGCTTAACTGGGAGCCCAAACTCTGAGAGAACTATCCAACTGTTCTTTGTATAGTTGCTGTTTCTCACCCACCTGAAAACCTCCATTTAATTCCTCACCAGAAAGGCAGCAATTCTGACATTTACAGCACTGACCTAGATTGAAATGGCAGCCTAGGTTAAATCCTCAAGTTCTCTGAAGGAGGGTTCTCTTCTCTCACAGGCAATTGCATCAAGGCTAATCCTTAAAACTAGATTAATTAACGCATGGGAGTGTTGTCGGAAGCTATTTTTTTTTTGTTGTTTTCAGAATTTGTTGACTTATCTGTGTTAAAAGTTTTAGCTTGCCTCACCTCTGCTTTGCTCTCCCAGGGCATGGCTCTTCACCAGAAGGTAACAGAGGAAAGGTCTCGGGGCCACGGTCAAGCCCAGTCATTCCTGGCCCAGCAGAGACAGGCAACTAACGCACGTCGGGTACATCCAAATCGGCTGCACCAATCTGTGACGAGATAACCTACCAACCCTGCCCTGCAAGCTTCAAGAGCAATTACAGTACCTCAACACAATTACAGCCCAAAAAAAAACAAGCAACATCTGTCCTTTCCAAATGGTTATCTCGCATTTATTTTCTCGCTTAAGGTTTTTAAGTTACCTGGTAGAATTTTTTTAAATATGTCAGTGTCTTCTCATCCTGACCATTTTAAAAAGTAGTTGCAAGGTTTTGGTTTGGCATTAGGACCTGTTCATAAAACCATCCCAAATGTCGATAATCTATGTGGGGAGAACTACAAAAGGGATATGAGGCTGACCATGCAAGGGAATCTGAAAGCGTGCAGGGCCATCCATTACCCGGGATCTGGGGAATGATTTGCTCTCTCCGCTGAGTTCTCACTCACTTCTTCTGGCTGAGTGATTTTTCTCCCTTTTTTGTTTTATCACCCACCTCCCCCTTTATCCCTGCTCCCGTCAGCTCTCCCTGCTCAAACAGGTTGTTTCAGTCTTAAATCCAGGCATATCAAAGTTGGCGAGAAGCTATGGAGGTACTGTCTGCAAATAGAGGTTATGATCTTCCCTCTGCAATAATTTCTTACGTTAGGTTTATTTTTTTAAGAGCTGTCCTTCAAATTGGGGTGTCCTTTGGGACAAGTGTCCTGAATCCTATTTAGTTACGATACAGAGGTAGTTGTAGATCTGACTGACAATACTAGGCTGCTGCATTTTGGAACCTTACTGGCACGATTTATACCCAAGGTACTTGCACTTTAGCTAATTGATTCTGATTAATTTGAGTGGTGGCATGCAAGCTCAAGCTTGTGTTGAAATGGAACAGTTTGTTTTGTCCATCTCAATGAAGGTAGTGGGACATGGATCCCCCACGATTGATACAGTATTCTCTGTCTCCTGTTGCTGGAAAAACTCGATGCAGATTTAGGTTTTGTTCTCTCTGTTTCTGGATAATTTAGGACAGCTGAATTTTACTCAGTTTATGGCTAATTAAATTTTATGATTTTCTTGCTGATCTTCAGCGCTTTGGGAGTAGTCCTGTGAAAGTGATCAGAAATCATTAGATAAACTGAATTCTTCTTTAAGAAAATACTTTAGTGTATATTTAAATTGAATGGAATGTGTCGCTGTACTTAACACAGCACGTAGAAAGGTATTATGGAGTCTAGATTCTATAATTTTGTCCTACATTTTGTTAATTTAAATAAAGTTTGTGTCCTTTATTTATATGTAGCTGCCTGACTTTTTTTTTAAACACTTAATAACAATGCTGTGTAATTTTTACTGTACTGTCCTTTGTGTATGGAAGGCATTGAAAGGGATAGAACATTCTAGTGCATTGATTTTGTAAAAAAAAATTAATGTGTTCAATAGCATGGAGTTAAAATGATCATAATATTTCAAGTTTCTTTTTATTTTGATTGAGTTTTTGGTGTTACTGTTAATTTCTATCCCAAATTTACCCTTGAGAAGGAAATGGTGATAGTGAGCCTTCTTGAAACCATGCAGCCCACCTGGTGTAGGAACACCCACATTGCTGATAGAAACTGGGATAGACTTAAGAGATATTGGTGTGAAAGTTCAGAATCGCACTGTAAGTGACTGCATGTTTTTCATTTTTTGAGACAATAAACTGAAGTGGACGTTGGAC
The DNA here is from genome assembly GCF_037043375.1 of Chiloscyllium plagiosum. Classification (NCBI taxonomy): domain Eukaryota; kingdom Metazoa; phylum Chordata; class Chondrichthyes; order Orectolobiformes; family Hemiscylliidae; genus Chiloscyllium; species Chiloscyllium plagiosum. Next base: position 10,284,350 of record NW_028270183.1, read on the forward strand.
TTCTATAACTGGAATGTTTTTGCAACTTGAAAATCAAGTGTTGCCTGTTGTTGAGGTATTTAACACAACATTCCTTTTTGGAAGAAATGAGAAGGAGACTTCTCAACTGAATTGCATCTAAAGTCTTTCAAGTTGAAGAAATTCTGCCCGGCAACTACCCTCTGGTTAAGCTTTAGCATGTTTAAAGGACATGCCAAAAGCAACAAAAAATGAAAACCATCCAGAACCTACAGACAGAAAGAATCTGTCTCAGTGTTGCCCTCTCTCTTTTTCATGTGGTAAAAAGACAGAAACTCCAAAAAGCTTGAAAAGAATTTACACGAGCAAAGACACAAGTTCAGCTGATCAGCTGACCATCACCCTATAGTCAACAGCATCTATAAAAATCAGAGGACAGTGAGGAAGGTAACTTTCCACCTTGTGATCTGAAATTTGATCTGTGGAACTTTGTTTACCCAATCTCAATTCGTCACTTATTTTCTAAACTATTTGTCTTTTATCTGTCATAATCATGACTTTGTGTGTGTGTGTGTGCGTTTTGAACAGGTGTGTATGTTGTATAAATTACTAATTACTTGCATTCACTGTTCTTGTTCAAGTTACTTGTGATAGAATACCGGTCCTTCTGCTATAGCACGCGATTCATTAATGCAAATTCACTATAACACTATTGACAAACTGGGGACACTGTTTCCAAAGCGCAAATTTTTAAAGTGTCTATTGGTTATAACACAATTCTGGCCCTATTTGTTTAAATGGTGCTGCTATTGTGCAATTTTCTTGTAACACGGGATTGCACGAGAACGGAACTACCACATTAAAGCTGAACTGATTGTATTTTATTTTTCTTAAACTGAAAAACCTGGTGTGAATTGGTTGCTTGCTGGAGACGTAGAGGGAGTTGAGGGATCAGGGAAGTGGACAGAGGATCAGGATTGAAATATTTTGATCCATTAACATTCATACGTTCAATGAATTCACTGTTCACTGTAGGTTCATGTTTTTCTAAGAAAAGGAGCCAAGCAACCTGAAGGGAAATTATGATACTTTTCAGAGCCACCACTAAACCCCTGGGGATGCCCAGTGATCTATTTCCTGTTGGAATTTTTTGAAGAGGTAACAAGTAGGTTAGACCAGGGAAACCCAGTGGATGTGGTCTATCTAGACTTTCAAAAGGCCTTTGATAAGGTGCCACACGGGAGGCTGCTGAGCAAGGTGAGGGCCCATGGTGTTCGAGGTGAGCTGCTGGGATGGATTGAGGATTGGCTGTCTAACAGAAGGCAGAGAGTTGGGATAAAAGGTTCTTTTTCAGAACGGCAGCCGGTGACGAGCGGTGTCCCGCAGGGTTCGGTGCTGGGGCCACAGCTGTTCGCATTATATATTAACGATTTGGATGAGGGAACCGGGGGCATTCTAGCGAAGTTTGCCGATGATACGAAGTTAGGTGGACAGGCAGGTAGTACTGAGGAAGTGGGGAGGCTACAGAAGGATCTCGACAGGTTGGGAGAGTGGTCCAGGAAATGGCTGATGGAATTTAACGTGAGCAAGTGCGAGGTCTTGCACTTTGGCAAAAAGAATAAAAGCATAGACTACTTTCTAAATGGTGAGAAAATTAATAAAGCCAAAGCACAAAGGGATCTGGGAGTGCTAGTCGAGGATTCTCTAAAGGTAAACATGCAGGTTGAGTCCGTGATTAAGAAAGCGAATGCAATGTTGTCTCTTATCTCAAGAGGGTTTGAATATAAAAGCAGAGATGTACTACTAAGACTTTATAAAGCTCTGGTTAGGCCCCATTTGGAGTACTGTGTCCAGTTTTGGTCCCCACACCTCAGGAAGGACATACTGGCACTGGAACGTGTCCAGCGGAGATTCACACGGATGATCCCTGGAATGACAGGTCTAACATATGAGGAACGGCTGAGGATACTGGGATTGTATTCGTTGGAGTTTAGAAGATTAAGGGGAGACTTAATAGAGACGTACAAAATAATACATGGCTTGGAAAAGGTGGATGCTAGGAAATTGTTTCAGTTAAATGAGGAGACTAGGACCCGTGGACACAGCCTTAGAATTAGAGGGGGTCATTTCAGAACAGAAATGCGGAGACATTTCTTCAGCCAGAGAGTGGTGGGCCTGTGGAATTCATTGCCACGGAGTGCAGTGGAAGCCGGGACGCTAAATGTCTTCAAGGCCGAGATTGATAGATTCTTGTTGTCTAGAGGAATTAAGGGCTATGGGGAGAACGCTGGTAAGTGGAGCTGAAATGCGCATCAGCCATGATTGAATGGCGGAGTGGTCTCGATGGGCCGAATGGCCTTACTTCCACTCCTATGTCTTATGGTCTTATGGTAACAGTATAGCCCCTCCCAATATTTGCCAGACTTAATCAGGCTATCATATCTGGAATCAAATTGTTCGAGGACAGCCAAGCAACGTAATCGGCCTTTATTATCATTTCAAGAGCGTTACTGATAAGTTAAGCACAAGCAATAAGTGATAGAACAACTTCTACATTCCAGTGTCATTACATTTCCAGTGATATAGTATTTGATCACCTTTGAAAAATCCATCCCTGTCATTTATACATGCAAAAGCTTTCACTTGCTTGATTTTCTTTTTTAAAAGACCCATTTAATAGAAAATTGAAAAAAAATTATAAAATCATCTGAGGTACAGAAGTTTATAGTACACATGCTTAGGTTCTAAATGTACCTTTTTTCCATTGTGTTCTGGATGAATGCCCTTTCTAATGCTGAGCTTTACATTAATGTGCACTTCCAATCTGGATAGTCAAGCCCAATGTTTCTTTCCACATGTGACAAAGAAAATGACAGACTAATGTGTTACTGAAAAGATTTTAAAAATGAAGGAGAGGATCAGGCTGGGTAGGCAATATCCAAAGTTTCCAAACCCCGGTTGGATTTCAGGAATGGATGTGGAAAGAAATTGGTGTTGCTGATTCATTTGCTGTCCAATGCTGCCATTATTTGTTCAGCTACAAATGGGCCAGCATTGGTTTTCAAGGGACAGGGATGAGATTAGAGTGAATTCATCCAAAATCCTTCAATCATCTCCTGCATCCTGTTCCTTCATGGCCTCATCTAGGTCAGTAGATTCAAGTTGATTTTGCCAGTCTGCTTTACTTGGGAGTAGCAGAGGTTAAGTTTTAAAGTTTCAAAACGATTTTTTTTTTTAGCTGCCAACCTGGAATCCCATGGCCCGTTCTTCGTTGTAAATGGTTTGTGCGGTTAAGGAAGATGAACCCCTGTAGCCTTCATGGTGAAGGTGGTATTGAATAGAAAGTACTGAGCCTTGGACCCAATGATGCTGATGGAATGGCAGCAAGTTCCCAAGTGAGGATGGAATATAACTTAGAATTGGTGGTTTCTCAATGTAACTACTGCCCTCCTTCTTCTAGGCTGGTCGCACTTGTGGGTTTTGATCCTCATATAATCTTGACGTTAATCCTAGCAACGGTTTTGTTCAGTTTGTTTAACTTGTTCAAGAAGATTTTCTTGATCAGTATGCAGATGTTTCTACAAGAGAAGGAGTAAAACTTGACCTTCTCTTGGGTAATAAGACAGTGCAATTGACTAAAGTGATAGTAGGGGCACACTTTTGGGTCCAGTGATCATAACTCTGTTTTAAAGTAATTATGAAAAACCTGAGACTTCCATAAAAATTAAAAATTTTAATTGAAGTTCGGCAAATTTTAATAATATGAGACAAAACTTTCAAAAATTGATAGAAGTAGATTGTTCACAAGTATAGGGATGTCTGATAAGTGGGAGGCCTTCAAAAGTATGATAACGAGAGTTCAGAGTCATTATATTCCTATTAGAGTGAAAGGTAAGGCTGATAGTATTAGAGAACAATGGATGAATAAAAATATTGAGGTTCTAGTCAAGAATAAAAAGCAATTATATATTAGATATAGACAACTGCGTTCAAATAATTCATTTGAACAGTATAAAGAGTTTAAGTGCATTCTTAAAAGGGAGATTAGGAAGGAAAAGAAAGGGTATGAGATAGCCTTAGCAAATAAGATTAAGGATAATACAAAAAGATTGTATAAGTACAGTTAGGAACAAGAGACCAACTAGAGAGTGAGTATGGCCCCAAAGAGGCCATCTTTGTGTTGAACCACAGCCAATGACTATTAAATGACTATTTTGCGCCAGTTTTTACTATGGAGAAAGAAACAGAGGCTATAGAACTCTGGGAAATAAATATTGATGTTTTGAAAACAGTTCACATTACAAAAGATGTAGTGCTAGTGATCTTCGAAAATATAAAGGTGGATAGACCTCCAGAAGATGATCAAGTGTGTCTCAGAACTTTGTGGTAAATTAGGGATAAAATTGCGGGCCCCTTGCAGAAACACTTGCATCATCTATATGTCGAATGACTGGAGAGTGGCTAATGTATCTTTGTTTAAGAAGGGGTGTGGGGAGAAGCCTTGGAACTATGGACCTGTGAGTCCGCCTTCAGTTGTGGTAAGTTATTGGAAGATAGGAATTATATGCATTTGGAGAGACAAGGAATTATTAGGGATAGTCAGTATGGTTTTATGTGAGGGAAATTGCGTGTCGCAAACTTTATGGCGTTTGAGGAAGTAACCATGAAGATTGATGAGGGCAGAGCGGTAGACATTGTTTACTTGGACTTTACCATGCAGAACCTAATCAAAGGCTTTAGTAGACTAATTTAATAAAGTTAAATCACATGGGATTTCAGGTGAGTTTGCCAACTGGATACAAAATTGGTTCAATGGCAGGAGACAGAGATGGTGGAGGTGTTTTTTAGATTGGAGGTCTGTGACCAGCAGTGTTCCACAAAGATTGGTGCTGCATCCACTTTTGTTGGTCATTTGTATAAAAGATTTGGATGAGACTATAGCAGACATGCTTAGTCAGTTTGCAGATGACACCAAGATTGGAATAGTGAACAGTGAGGAAGGTTATCTAAGACTGCAAAGAGAACTAGTGGGCTGAAGAGTGGTAGATGGAGTTTAATTTGGATAAATGCAAGGTATTACATTTTGGTAAAACAAACCAGGGTGGCACTTATATGATTAAAAATAAGGGCTTGGGCAGTTGTAGAATAGAGAGAGCTAGGGATTTGGATACATAATTCTTTGAAGTTTGCGTCACATAGGGTGTTTAGGAAGGCATAAATACTCTTGCCTTCATCGCTCAGACCTTCAAGTATAGGAGGTGTGATATTATGATGAGGTTGTACAGGTCATTGGTGAGGCCTGTTCTGGAGTACTGTGTCCAGTTCTGGTCGCCCTGTTACAGGAAGGATATTCTTAAGCTGGAGACGATTCTGAAGAGATTCACCAGCACGTTGCCAGGAATGGAGGGTTTGAATAATGGGGAGACGCTGGATAGGCTGAGACTTTCTTCACTGGTGTGTAGGGGGTTGAGGGGTGACCTTACAGGGGTTTATAAAATCATGAGGGACATAGACATGGTGAATAGAAAAGGTGTTTTCACGAGGGTGGGGGATTTCGAGACTCGAGGGCATTTTTTTTAAGGTGAGAGGAGAAAGATTTCAAAATGACGAGGGCCTTTTTGTTTACACAAAGCAGTTTGTGTGTGGAATGAACTTCCAGCAGAAGGATGCAGGTACATTTATAAGGTTTAAAAGACATTTAGATAAGTGCCTGAATAAGAAATGTTTGGAGGGATATGGGCCAAGCACAGGCAGGTGGGACTGGTTTAGTTTGGGTTATGATCGGTATGGACTGGTTGGACTGAAGGGTCTATACCTGTGCTGTACGACTCTGATTTTCTTTAATATAATAAACAAAATTCGTCTCCCTAACTCAGTTTGTGGTCTCTGCATAACAGACACTGGAAGTGTTCTAACAGAGCCTTTGAAATATCCAGAAAGCCTACTAAACTTGTTCCAAGTGAGCAATTTAACAAATATCTACAATTCCAAATTCATCAGCTAGTTGTTTAGACAATAGGTGCAGGAGTAGGCCATTCTGCCCTTCGAGCATTTCTTGTAACAAATATTGTTGGTAACGGAATGCTTTCAGCCATAACGTTTTAAAGCAGGAGAGAAAATCAATTGATAACACCTTCCCTGCGCCCCCACCAAAAAAAGCTACATAGATCATTGTCCAAGACGTCAGTCACTCTCTAGGCCAGCATTTATTTTAGGCTGGGAAATGCAAGGTTTTGAGGTCTTAAGGAATTCAAGGGGATATGGAAAGCAGGCATTAAATCTTACTGATGTTGTTGAATGGTTGAGCAGGCTTGATGGACTGAGTGGTCTCTTGCTGCTCTTGAAGTCTGTGTTTAACGGGTTCATGCTCCTAAGGAGCTTCCTTGCACTCATCCTCATGTAACCTTATTATTGTCACCTGTCCCTTTGCAGCTTGTGGTTATTGATTGTAGAATCCACTTAAACGCATTGAGCCTGATTGATGCATGTGATATGTGTAACGCATGAGGCCATGTGGACGAAGGATTACTCCATGGTGTACAGTCCACAAAGCTCATGGAGTGTGTCAAATCCTCCTCCATCCCCTGGCGAGTTGTTCCAAAGTCCGTCCTTCCCTTAAACTGACACAACGTCCTCCCACAATTCCAACTCTCCCTTCCCCCAAACAATCAGGACCTTTTCCCAAAATCTATGCAAACTGACATTTCTCTCTGCAATGTTGGTGTTATTAAACTTCTCCAGTCAATTCCCATTGCTCATGAGTCGATGCTCTCAGGGTTCAGTGACTTTTGTCAGCATTACATCGGTGAACAGGCAATTAAACAAAGAAAGAAGCTAAGCATAGAATCCTGTGCACAGACAGGGGCAGTCATGTCAGAAGGAGTCGTCAGTGAAGGTTTTTGAATCAAAAGCCAAGCCCACAGTCGCTGCTTTTCACTTTGCATTTCTGTCTCATTCTTGTCCATCAGACAGGCGTGTCTAATGGAAAATATTGGCAGACTCACTAGTGTGGGGTTTGACACTGAGGAGACGGGTCATCAAGAAGTAATTTAATGGGGAGGGGGGCCGCAGGCGGAAATGTTCAGCACAAACAGACGATGGGCAGCAATATTGAAATTAATTCCTTTCTGCTCTTCATTAGGTTCTGGCAGTTGGGTAAAGAGTTTGATATGAAGAAGCAAACGGCTTTTCTCCAGAAACAGTGGACTTTGCAAAATCATTCATTCAAGCCACAAGAATTCTGACTTTTAATCTTCACAGAATCAGTGATGTCCAAGGTGGAGGAAGTCTGCTCTCGAAAGGTGATGAATTTGACAGGAGGATACAGGAAGCTTTTTTTTCCCCAAAATAAAAAGTAGGTTGGTCTTCACAGTTCGTTTTTATTCTCTTCTTCCCGCCCCCCCCCAAAAAAAAAGTTCAGTCTTAAAACCGGCCGAGCCCTTTCTCCACCTCACAGCTGGGAGGTGGTGTCTAAGAGGAAGGACTCCCTGCCGTTAACGCACGGCGGCTCGGAGATGTGCAAGAACACGCCGCCTTCCTCCGCTTGCAGAGACCGTTTGGCCGTCCCGGGCCAGTAGGATTTCTCCCCGGGTTCCTCCTCGGCGGGAGACAGGGGGAGTAAAGGTGGCTTGCCCTTCACCCCGTCCCCTGGGTGCTGCAGAGCGTGCGTTCCCCGGTGCTCCGCCGAGCTGGGCGCCACCAAAGGTGGCGTGTTGTTGTTGTTGTTGTTGCCTGTGTCCGGGAGCGGCAGCATCTCCGGCTGGCTGCTGTGACCCGGGTTTTTCTGGGTCACCTGGATTCTGCACTCTCGGTAAGAATCGTAGGGAAAGAGCAAATCCCCTGAGGGTGGGGGTGTCTCTCTGGAGTTGGTGGGGGGTGCACTATCTTCGTGCAGGGGAGAGTCACCAGCTCTGGGCGGGCCATCCAGAAGACCATCATTACCCTGGTCCTGGGCGCCCGGGGGAGGCAGCGCCTTCTCGCCCACCCCCAAGCTGCTGGTCTCGGTCTCGGTCTCGGCCACGACCCCCTCTCCGCCCTCGGAGAGGAACTGGATCTTGGCCAGCGCCTTGTGTTCGCCGTAAGTGCCGCAGGAGCAGGCGGTGGTCTGGGTGTCCTGGCACAGGCAGCTGTACATCGAGGCGTCCGAGGAGACGCTGTTGCCCCGCTTGAGCAGCTGGAAGGGCCGGCCGTGGCGTGCGATGTTGCCGCGGAAGCCGGGCGACGACGGGCCGCTGGGCAGGAGGCGGCTGAACAGCGGCACATGCGGCTGCCGGGTGCCCCCCTGCTCCAAGTTCTCCTCGATCTCCTCCATCGGCTGAAAGTGCATGTCGTCTTTGGAAATCCTAGATGTTTTGTTTTTTGTGAAAGAAAAGTGCAGGTTGAGCATCCAACCACAAGAGATCACATCTTCCCCCCCCCCTTTTATTTACCCCCTCCCCCCTTTTATTTCCCCCCTTTATTCTCCCCCATGCCCCCCTTTATTCTCCCCCCATGCCCCCCTTTATTCTCCCCCCATGCCCCCCTTATTCTCCCCCCATGCCCCCCTTATTCTCCCCCCATGCCCCCCCTTTATTCCCCCCACGCCCCCCTTATTTCTCCCCTTCCCCCCTTATTTCCCCCTTATTTCCCCCTTCCCCCCCTATTTCCCCCTTCCCCCCCTTATTTCCCCCCTCCCCCCCTTATTCCCCCCTCCCCCCTTATTCCCCCCTCCCCCCCCTTATTCCCCCCTCCCCCCCTTATTCCCCCCTTCCCCCTTCCCCCCCCTTATTCCCCCCTTCCCCCCCCTTATTCCCCCCTTCCCCCCCTTATTCCCCCCTTACCCCCCCTTATTCCCCCCTTACCCCCCCTTATTCCCCCCTCCCCCCCCTTATTCCCCCCTCCCCCCCCCTTATTCCCCCTTCCCCCCCCTTATTCCCCCCTTACCCCCCCTTATTCCCCCTTCCCCCCCCCTTATTCCCCCCTCCCCCCCCCCTTATTCCCCCTTCTCTGCCCCCCCCCCCCATTCCCCCTTTTACCCCCTTAATTTTATTTTTTCCCTTTATTTTATTTTTCCCCTCTGGAAAAGTTGGGGTGGGGGTGAAAAAATTCTCCTTCTCCAAAACAGAGTTTCAGCAGGAACACGTGAAATAAGGGAAATTAATGTGGTCATTCTAACTAGGCAAAAGTGAGGACTGCAGATGCTGGAGATCAGAGTCTAGATCAGAGTGGTGCTGGAAAAGCACATCAGGTCAGGCAGCATCCGAGGAGCAGGAATATCGACGTTTTGGGCAAAAGCCCTTCATCAGATTCTGATGGTGGTTTTCCAGCACCACTCCAATCTAGACTCTGGTCATTCTAACAGATGAGAGACTTAAACAATCGAGGTATTTTTCAATGTGTAATTTCAGTTACATCACACTGCAAACCTTTGCTATAAATTCTGTGTCTTACATTCGTGTACTCCACAACCACCTGTTGAAGGAGCAGCGCTCAGAAAGCTAGTGCTTCCAATTAAACCTGTTGGACTATAAACTGGTGTGATTTTCAACCAGGAACACACAGACTGTGACCCAGCCAGCACAGAGTCAGTGCCCGAAGCTGAGTAACTCTAAATCTCCTAGTTATATTTTTTCTCTTTTTTTTTAATAAAAGAAAACAAAAAGAACAAATGTCTTTTCTAAACAAAGGGAGGGGGGGAGACAAAATTCCATCTCCAAAAAAAAGTAGAAACCAACAGTATTAGGAACACTTACTGTAGGCACCAGCCATCACAGAGTCAATGATCTCACCTGAGGAGACTCTAAATCTCCTGGTCATATTTCTTTTTCCTTATTTTTTTTCCCAGCACCCATGTCCGTCTTGTGTGTGCAGGTGTAGGGCACAGTGTAGAACAACTTCCCCCCCCCCCCGCTTAATAACATATTGAAATGCTTCATCTTCAGTGAGTAGTCCCTCTCGCATAAACTACCTCAACCCTCCTTCTCACTAACAGTTGTGTGGTCTTACAGACCATAGGGGCTGCTCTCTTACTAGAGAGAAATGACTATCGGAAAGATGTTGTGAAAGTTGAAAGGGTTCAGAAAAGGTATACAAGGATGTTGCCAGGGTTGGAGGATCTGAGCTACAGGGAGAGGCTGAATAGGCTGGGGCTGGTTTTCCTGGAGCATCGGAGGCTGAGGGGTGACCTTATAGTGGTTTATAAAATATGAGGGACGTGGATATGGTTACCAAATAAGGTCTTTTTCCTGGGGTGGGGGAGTCCAGAACTAGAGGGCATAGGTTAAGGTGAGAGGGGAAAGATATAAAAGGGACCTAAGGGGCAACCTTTTCACACAGAGGGTGGTGCGTGTATGGAATGAGCTGCCAGAGGAAGTGGTGGAGGCTGGTATAATTGCAATATTTAAAAGGCATCTGGATGGGTATGTGAATAGGAAGGGTTGGAGGGATATAGGCCGGGTGCTGGCAAGTCGTACTAGATTGGGTCGGGGGATATCTGGTTGGCATAGACGAGTTGGACTGAAGGGTCTGTTTCCGTGCTGTACATCTCTATGACTCTCTGACTGGTGACGATTTAACCTGAGGGCCCCCAGACCTCAGGCAAGGGAAGAGGTTGAGAAGCAAAGTACTTCATGGTAACCTCAAACCGGTGATGAGAATCGAACCCATGCTGTTGGCATCACACTGCTCTGCAAACCAATGATTCAGGGTTAATGCCACTGCCCAAAACCCAGGGCTTCTACCAGCTACAAAGTCAAAGGCAGTAGGCAGGTGGGAACACCATTTCTTTGGGTTCCCCTCCAAGCCACATACCATCCTGACTTGCAATAATATCACTGTTCCTTCGCAGTTGCTGGGTTAAGGTTCTGTCATTCCCTTCCCTACACCACAAGGACTATAGCGGTACAAATAGGCAGCTCACTACCACCTTATTTGAGGGCAGCATCCTGTGGATGGCTTTTTTTCCCCAAAGTAACAGCAAGCGCCTACATAGCAGTTTTTGATTGATGGGAACAATGATGTAACTCTAAGCATCCCAGTGCCCAACCAAGTAGAAAGGTGAGCTCTTGGTTTGGGATCCTCGATAGCACAAGGACAATTTGCACTGAATCAATTCAATTCAGAATCTTCTCCCACACCAAAAACCTTTGAGAAAACAGCTTGACGGAAGCTTCCTAATGAACAGGACCATTAACTGGTTGACACAGTTAATATACTAGTCACACAGTAGTTTGCTGGAAGGGTCATCATTTGTGCAGATGACAAGGTGTTTTCATCTTTAATCGAATTGAAGAGCATCAAGTCACAATCTAAAATGATTTTTTTTTTACGGGGGTTCAGCTGGAGTACCACCCATCTCCTCTACCTGGGGGTCTACCTCGGCCCGGCTGAGGAATCCTGGCCGGCCAACTGGCAGGAGCTGGAGGCCAAAGTCTCGGCTCGCCTAGGCCGCTGGACAGGACTGCTCCGAGTGCTATCTTACAGGAGTCGAGTGCTGGTCATAAACCAGCCATGCTGTGGTACCGGCTGGTCACTTTGGTCCCTCCTCCTGGCTTTGTCGCTGACATCCAGAGAACGTTGGTCGATTTCTTCTGGGACAAAAAGATGCACTGGGTCGCCGCGCAGGTTCTGAGTCTCCCTATTGAGGAGGGCGGTCAGTCGCTGGTGTGCGTCCGCACCCAGGTCGCGACGTTCCGCCTTCAGACCTTGCGGCGATACCTTTACGTCGAGCCTCCTCCTAGGTGGTGCGCCCTGGCGACGTATTTTTTCCGCCAGGTGCGTAACCTCAACTACGACACGCAGCTCCTGTTCGTCGACCGTGACAGTTTGGAGGTCGCCCTCAAGACGCTGCCTGTCTTTTACCAGGACCTGATCACTGTCTGGAACATGGTCGAATCGCGTCGCGCCTACCCTCCGGCTGGAGTAGCGGCTGTCGTCAGGGAGCCGTTGCTCAGGAATCCGCACCTCCGTACTCGCGGGTTCGAGTGGCTGTCGGAGGGGAGGGCCGCGGCGGCGAGGGTGACCAGGGTCGGGGACGTGCTGGGTGCCGGGGGCCTGGGCTGGACGCTGCCGCAGGACATAGCAGGCAGGGCAGCGGTAGACGTCCAGTACGTGGCCACCGCCATCCGACGCCTTAAAACGGCGGTGCTCGGACCCGACGTAGTGCACCAGTTGGAGGACGCTCAGGTGTGCGGTGGGATCCCGTCCGCGCTCACCCCAGCCCGGACGGAATTTCACATTGGCCCCAAGGTCCCGTACTTCCCGCGGGAGCCTGTGCCCCACAACCTGAGCCGCCTCCGAGACTTTAATTTTGTTTTGTTTATGGAGGTGAAAAGGAGAGCCCTGTACAGACTGCTGCTGCACACCATCCACCTCTTCTCCCTCATCCACCGTCCGGACACGCCTTGGCGTGCCCATTTGCCACCGGGCGGTGGGGATCCCCAGTGGAGGGCTCTCTACGCGGGAGTCCTCCCCCTTTCTCTCGGGGATCTGGGGTGGAGGGTGCTGCACGCAGCAGTCCCCTGCAACCGCAGATTGCGGTGGTTCACGGACTCCCAGCCCAACTGCTTGTTCTGTGGCGCTGTGGAGTCCGTGGACCACGTGTATATTGGGTGTGGGCGTTTGCACTCCCTTTTTGATTTCCTTAAAAACCTTCTCCTCTGTTTTTGGCTGCACTTCAGTCCCACGCTCCTGATCTTTGGGCACCCGGTATGGAGGAAGGAGGGCAGGTCTGAAGATCTCCTCGTGGGTCTGTTCCTGGGCCTGGCCAAACTGACCATTAACAGGTCCAGGCAGCGGGCCGTGGAGGGGGTCGTTAGGGCCGACTGCCTGCCCCTCTTCCGCGGTTACGTTAGGGCCCGGGTGTCCTTGGAGAAGGAGCACGCGGCGTCGACCAACACCCTGGAGTTGTTCAGGGAGAGGTGGGCGCCGCAGGGAGTGGAGTGCATCATTTCTCCCTCCAATTCTATTTTGATTTAGTCCCTACCCTCCCCTTCACTGTTTTGATCACACAGCACTGCCCTTTGATGTGAAGGGCAGTGTTTGTCACTGGCCACTCGGGTGTTTTCCTATCTTCCTGGTGGTGGAAATTGAATAAAGATTGGTGCACTGTGTCTTTCACTGTGTCTCACACCTGCACACACACACACCATGGGTGCTGGGGATAAAATAATCACTACCGCATTTAGGTGGTAGTGTGGTGGTTCAATTAAAAAAAAAATAAAAAATAAAAACAAGCATGTCACGCTCCTGATCTTTGGGCACCCGGTATGGAGGAGGGAGGGCAGGTCTGAAGATCTCCTCGTGGGTCTGCTCCTGGGCCTGGCCAAACTGGCCATCAACAGGTCCAGGCAGCGGGCCGTGGAGGGGATCGTTAGGGCCGACTGCCTGCCCCTCTTCCGCGGTTATGTTAGAGCCCGGGTGTCCTTGGAGAAGGAGCACGCGGCGTCGACCAACACCCTGGAGTTGTTCAGGGAGAGGTGGGCGCCGCAGGGAGTGGAGTGCATCATTTCTCCCTCCAATTCTATTTTGATTTAGTCCCTACCCTCCCCTTCACTGTTTTGATCACACAGCACTGTCCCTTGCTGTGAAGGGCAGTGTTTGTCACTGGCCACCCGGGTGTTTGCCTATTGTGAGTGTATGTGTGAGGACTCTCCTTGAAGGCGACTATCCCTAGACCAGCTGCCCAAAAAAAAAATAAAATAAAATGATTTTTTTTTTACGGGGGTTCAGCTGGAGTACCACCCATCTCCTCTACCTGGGGGTCTACCTCGGCCCGGCTGAGGAATCCTGGCCGGCCAACTGGCAGGAGCTGGAGGCCAAAGTCTCGGCTCGCCTAGGCCGCTGGACAGGACTGCTCCGAGTGCTATCTTACAGGAGTCGAGTGCTGGTCATAAACCAGCTGGTGGCCGCCATGCTGTGGTACCGGCTGGTCACTTTGGTCCCTCCTCCTGGCTTTGTCGCTGACATCCAGAGAACGTTGGTCGATTTCTTCTGGGACAAAAAGATGCACTGGGTCGCCGCGCAGGTTCTGAGTCTCCCTATTGAGGAGGGCGGTCAGTCGCTGGTGTGTGTCCGCACCCAGGTCGCGACCTTCCGCCTTCAGACTTTGCGGCGATACCTTTACGTCGAGCCTCCTCCTAGGTGGTGCGCCCTGGCGACGTATTTTTTCTGCCAGGTGCGTAACCTCAACTACGACACGCAGCTCCTGTTCGTCGACCGTGACGGTTTGGAGGTCGCCCTCAAGACGCTGCCTGTCTTTTACCAGGACCTGATCACTGTCTGGAACATGGTCGAATCGCGTCGCGCCTACCCTCCGGCTGGAGTAGCGGCTGTCGTCAGGGAGCCGTTACTCAGGAATCCGCACCTCCGTACTCGCGGGTTCGAGTGGCTGTCGGAGGGGAGGGCCGCGGCGGCGAGGGTGACCAGGGTCGGGGACGTGCTGGGTGCCGGGGGCCTGGGCTGGACGCTGCCGCAGAACATAGCAGGCAGGGCAGCGGTAGACGTCCAGTACGTGGCCACCGCCATCCGACGCCTTAAAACGGCGGTGCTCGGACCGACGTAGTGCACCAGTTGGAGGATGCTCAGGTGTGCGGTGGGATCCCGTCCGCGCTCACCCCAGCCCGGACGGAATTTCACATTGGCCCCAAGGTCCCGTACTTCCCGCGGGAGCCTGTGCCCCACAACCTGAGCCGCCTCCGAAATTTTAACTTTGTTTTGTTTAGGGAGGTGAAAAGAAGAACCCTGTACAGACTGCTGCTGCACACCGTCCACCTCTTCTCCCTCATCCACCGTCCGGACACGCCTTGGCGTGCCCATTTGCCACCGGGCGGTGGGGATCCCCAGTGGAGGGCTCTCTACACGGGAGTCCTCCCCCTTTCTCTCGGGGATCTGGGGTGGAGGGTGCTGCACGCAGCGGTCCCCTGCAACCGCAGATTGCGGTGGTTCACGGACTCCCAGCCCAACTGCTTGTTCTGTGGCGCTGTGGAGTCCGTGGACCACGTATATATTGGGTGTGGGCGTTTGCACTCCCTTTTTGATTTCCTGAAAAACCTTCTCCTCTGTTTTTGGCTGCACTTCAGTCCCACGCTCCTGATCTTTAGGCACCCGGTACGGAGGAAGGAGGGCAGGTCTGAAGACCTCCTCGTGGGTCTGATCCTGGGCCTGGCCAAACTGGCCATTAACAGGTCCAGGCAGCGGGCCGTGGAGGGGGTCGTTAGGGCCGACTGCCTGCCCCTCTTCCGCGGTTACGTTAGAGCCCGGGTGTCCTTGGAGAAGGAGCACGCGGTGTCGACCAACACCCTGGAGTTGTTCAGGGAGAGGTGGGCGCCACAGGGAGTGGAGTGCATCATTTCTCCCTCCAATTCTATTTTGATTCAGTCCCTACCCTCCCCTTCACTGTTTTGATCACACAGCACTGCCCTTTGATGTGAAGGGCAGTGTTTGTCACTGGCCACCCGGGTGTTTTCCTATCTTCCTGGTGGTGGAAATTGAATAAAGATTCGTGCACTTTGTCTTTCACTGTGTCTCACACCTGCACACACACACCATGGGTGCTGGGGATAAAATAAGCACTACCGCACTTAGGTGGTAGTGTGGGGGTTTAAAAAAAAAAGAAATAAAATGATTTTTCTAAGTGCTAAAATCTACTTTTGTCGAGGGTGGAATAAAAACATTGCTGAGGAACACGTCCTTCTTCCTGACGGAATGGATTATACTCACTGCTATGGAACACCCAATCTGACCCTCTGTTTTCGAAAGAACGCTCATATTTACAAAGTTCTTTTCAGACCACAGACTATTGAGCAGCAGTACGGGCAAATACAGAGTCATGATGTGGAGGAGCTGGTGTTGGACTGGAGTGGACAAAGTTAAAAATCACACAACACGAGGTTATAGTCCAACAGGTTTATACGGAAGCAGTAGCTTTCGGAGCGATGCTCCAAATACAGAGTGCAAGCTCCTCTTATTTATCCCTGGGCATGTACCATCACCAAGTCCACACTGTACAAGTATGACCTTTCTCACCTCAGTCAGATCAAGGACATTAAATTTCACCTCTCACCTTCTGATGTTAAAGCTGTCCCCAAAAAGGAGGTGGGGATATCAACTCAAATTTGAAGGTGCATTCCCTACGCAGCAACAACAACCACACCTTGTGGGTAGTAAGTGCTTTGGGAAAAGACTGAGGTCACGAAAGGTGCTATTTAAATGCAAGTCTCAATGTGTGTTACCCAGAAATATTTCTGCACTTTCTTTTATGCTTTAAATGGAGCAACAGCTTGATCTAAGTGAACACACAGGGGAGCATAGTTTGGTTGTTCTTTTACCACACACCATTATCCTGCCTGGTCGAGCAACGTTGTAAAGTGATAGCAACTCACGTCATGTCAAAGGTGGAGCCCTGGAAGGATGGTTTCTGCAGCACAAACACGGTGGCAGCAGTGTACGGGGGGCGAGGGTTGGATTCGTTCCAATACCGATCCTTTTCCATTAAGGGCAAATCCTGATACATGTCATCGACCGCCATCATTGACACCTGAATGCAACAGTCACAACTACAGTCAATGCAACCCTGCAAAAAAGGGACAGCCAACTCAACAAGAGTAACTCAGTCAAGGAGTGTTTAGGAGAGACTTTGGGAAGGGAGGAGGGGAAATGGAGGGGTGGGGGAAGAGGAGATACAGTCAAAAGTGATTTTGCTTCCCCCCCCCTGCTCACCCATCATCACCCCTCCAGGCTTCTTGCCTCCTCCTCTGACTGTGAACTCATGCTGAAGTATAGCCCCATGGTAAACTCTCAGTACCTTACAAAACATGGTCATTCACAGTGCAAGATAGGGTGTTTGATTTTCAGTTCATGGGCTGTCATTTGACCAACCATTTATTGTCTATCAGGAATTAAATGTTAGTCTGGAGTCACATGTAGGCCAGGCTAGGTAAGGATTTCCTTCTCAATAAGACATTAGCAACCCAGACAGGTTTTGACATCACTGTCACCATCTCTTCATTTCTGTTAAATTTGATTTTCACCATCTGCTACAGTAGGATTTTAACCCCGGTCCCCAGTCTGGATCACAAGAGCAGTAGCGTGACCATCACACCATCTGGAGAGGACTTGGGGACACCCGTACCCACCAACCCCACCGTCCCGTGGCTGAACACTTCAACTCCCCCTCCCACTCCGTCAAGAACATGCAGGTCCTGGGCCTCCTCCACCGCCAAACCATTATCATCTGACGCCTGGGGGAGAAACGCCTCATATTCCACTTTGGGACCCTGCAACCACACGGGACCAATGTGGATTTTAACAGCCTCCTCATTTCCCCACCCCCCACATTATCACAGTCCCAAGCCTCCAACTCAGCACTGCCCTCCAGACCCGTCCATCACCCCCCCGACCTATCACCTTCTCCCTCACTTTCATCCACCTATCACTTTCCCAGCTACCTTCCCCCAACCCCACCCTCCTCCCATTTATCTCTCAGACCTGACTCACAAGCCTCATTCCTGATGAAGGGCTTATGCCAAAATATCAATTCTCCTGCTCCCTGGATGCTGCTTGACCTGCTGTGCTTTTCCAGCGCTACACTCTCAACCCCCGCCACACCATCTGTTAACCAGTCGGTTGACCTGTTGAAAGGTGGAGACTGCAGATGCTGGAGGTTAGAGTCAAAAGGTGCGGTGCTGGTAAAGCACAGCCGGTCAGGCAGCATCCGAGGAGTAGGAGACTCAATGTTTCAAGCAGGAATGTGGGGGGGGGCCACAAGGGGACTGAGAGATAAATGGGAGGGGGTGTGGGCTGGAGGGAAGGTAGCTGGGAGTACATTGGTAGGTGAAGGTGGGGTGTGATGGTGATAGGTCAAAGTGAAGAGTAGAGGGATAGGTGGGAAGGAAGATGGACAAGTCATGAGGATGGTGCCGAGTTGGAGGTTGGATCTGGGCTAAGGTGGGAGGAGGGGAGATGAGGAAACTGGTGAAATCGACATTGATCCCATGTGGTTAGAGGGTCCCAAGGCAGAAGATGAGGCATTCTTCCTCCAGGTGGCTAAGATTTGGGGTGGAGGAGGCCCAGGACTTGCATGTCCTTGGTGGAGTGGGAGAGGGAGTTGAAGTGTTTGGCCATAAGATGGTGGGGTTGATTGATGAGTGTGTCTGAAACGTTCCACAAGTTGGACTGAGGTAGACTGAGAGAATCCAAAACAGAGTCTGTTGCCACCCTAGCTGACAATCCAGACTTGGAACCCTGCCTCATATAACTTCCCAGCCCAAACATACAAGTCCAATTTGAACCTGCCTGAGCTGGGCTTGGTATAAAGCGCAGATCAACCACAGAAACTCTCAACATGCGTAACTTGAAATACTAATAGAAACAGCTGACCACGGAAGCTCTGATATCTTGTTGAGGCCCATCATAAGTGAAAGCAGCTGAGGTACTACCCCCTCTGTCCCAGTGCCGCCCAAAGGTGCTCTATGTGCAATAGTCATTACCTGAAAGTTCCGATCGATTAAACGATTTGTTTCAAAGTCATCGTCATCTTCTCCAAAGGGATTTATTAGTTGTTCTGCTACCTGTAATCAGACACAGCAACGTCAGTCCTCCAGACAGTCCTTATCTTGGCCCACAGCTTGTAGCGTTCACTGAGTCAACCTCAAGAAGAGAAATGGGACACATTTGGAAAGGGTGCTGCGGTATTTAGTTTGTGTACTTTCACACAGTGGGTTCCTAAGTGGGCAAATCTGGATGAAAGAGCCAGATTCCGAAATCCCAAGGTATCAACATCACAACGAGCGAAAAGGGGCAGCCAAGTCCATCCTGGATTAACCATTAGGTGACACACATTGCTGTTGAGATGTGGGAAATCAATGACTTCTAAGGTTTCCCCCTCAATAACGAGAACTGGAGGTGTGGTACCTTTCTGAAGAAGGACCAGTGGATGACTTTGCTCTCTCTGATGTTAGTGAGAGACGAACCCCATCATACGTATAGTTGAAGAGATTCAAAGCCACAGCTGAGCAGTAATTGATTGTAAAGTGTGGATTGTGCCGGAGGGTCTGCTCCCAGTCTGTTGCTAAAATTTCCTATCAATTCGGCACTCAGTCGTGACCCCTTGTGGGAGCTGGTCAGAAATGAGTTCCACAACCAGGCTGAAGGAGAGAATGAAGAGAGTTGGCAGCGGGGAAACATTCTAGAGGTATCTGATGGTCTCAGTGCAAGCTGACGTTGATGGGGAATAGGAACTTGCCACAAACATGTAGCGCCTCATCAACAGGCAGCAACACAGTCAGAAACCGAGAACGCGGAAGGGGAGAAAGCAGAACCCTGGCTTGAGAACCAGACTCCTTCAGGACAAAACTTGAAGGAAGGCACCCAGATTGTGAAGCCAACCGGGCATATCCTTGTTTCGAGACAAGGATGATGCAGGACAGCAGGAAAGAATGACTGAGTGTCTCAGTTTTGAGATCCTGGGAGAAAATGTTTTAAGATGAGGGGACAGTGTGGTGAGTGACGAGGTGAAGAGATATGTCAGAGTCGGCCATTCAGTCCCTTGTGTGAGCCTGTTTCTCCATTCTAAATCATGGCTGCTCTTTTAACACAACACCAATTTCTCCACACTATCCCCAAACTCCGTTGTTGTCTTTAATATCTAGAAATCTATCAATCTCTGGCTTGACTGAACCTCCAGGGTAGGGCAAAGAATTACCACCCTCTGGGAGAAGGAATATCTCCACATCTCCATCATGAATGGCCCACCCCTTATTCCAAGAGAGTGCCCCAGTCTGGGAAAATAGCCTTTCTGCATTTACTGCTGAAAATGTGTTGCTGGAAAAGCGCAGCAGGTCAGGCAGCATCCAAGGAACAGGAGATTCGACGTTTCAGGCATAAGCCCTTCTTCAGGAATCGGGCTTATGCCCGAAACGTCGATTCTCCTGTTCCTTGGATGCTGCCTGACCTGCTGCGCTTTTCCAGCAACACATTTTCAGCTCTGATCTCCAGCATCTGCAGTCCTCACTTTCTCCTTTCTGCATTTACTGTCAAACCCCCTAAGGACCCTGTATATTTCAATAAGGTCTCCTCTAAATTTTAATGAGTACGGGCCCAATCTCTCCTCACAAAACAAAATCCCTCTATACCCAGGATCAACCTAGCAAACCTCTGGACAGCCTCCAATGCCAATTTATTTTTCCTCCAATAGGAGGGCCAATACAGTTCACCAACGCTGTTCAGGTGTGGTCTGATTAGTATCTTGTATAGTTTAAGTAAGATTTCTTCTAGAACATAAAGAGTAGGAACGGGAATAGGCCATTCAGCACCGTGACCTTACTCTGCTATTCCATCGAGGCTCATCTCATCTCAGCCTCAACTCTATTTCCCTACCTGCTCATACCCATTACTAATTAAAAGTCTGTCCAACTGCTCCTCAAGTTTATTCAGTGTCCTGTTTTCCTCTGTACTCTGGAGTACTGAGCTCCAGAGTCTCCATTGAGTGAGTTATGACAGTGTAGGACAATGTGAATATCCCAGGCCTGGACATCGAGCGTGCAGGAAGAGATCTGGAACATTGCAAGGATAGGAAATATTTTAATCAAAGCTTTTCATCTTGCACTCTGATTAGTAGAGGTGTTGCCATGGAGAAAGCACCAATTAATTAAGTACAGTCTGCAGTGTGGCACATTTAGAATCAGACAGCACGGAAACAGACCCTTCGGTCCAACCCGTCCATGCTAACCAAGTTTCCCAAACTAAACTAGTCCCACTTGCCTGCATTTGACCCATATCCCCCTAAACCGTGTATCTATTCAAATATCTTTTAAATGTTGTCAACGGACCTGCATCTACCACTACTGCTGACAGTTTATTCCACATACAAACCACCCTCTGTGTGAAAACAGTTCCCCTCAAGTTCCTTTTAAATCTTCCTCCTCTCACTTTAAAAATATGATCTTTAGTTTTGAACTCCCCCCACCCTGGGAAAAAGATCTTTGCTATTTGCCATATTTTTACCCCTCATAATTTTATAAACCTCTATATGGTCTTTGTCTCCTGCACTCCAGTGAAAGAAGTCCCAGCCTATCCAACTTCTCTTTATAACTCAAACCCTCCAGTCCCAGCAACATCCTGATAAATCTTTTCTGAACACTCTCTAATTTAATAATATTCTTCCTATAGCAGGGTGACCAGAACTGGACACAGTACTCCAAAAGTGGCCTCACTTATGACCTGTACAATCTCAACATGACATCCCAGCTCCTATACTCAATGTTCTGAGCAATGAAGGCAAGCATGCTAAATGCCTTCTGAACTACCCTGTCTACCTGTAACACCACTTTCAAAGAACTATGTAGCTGAACCCCTGCATATATTACTGCACAGGACCCTAGCCGTTGTAGACAGAAAAGGACATTTATAGGTATTACACCCATTTCAACACAACAAAATAGGTGACAGCTAGTCACTAATTCACTGTTTATGCCTTCACCAACGTCAATCTGCCTAGTTTAAAACTGAAATAAAGTTATTTATCAATCATTTACGCCTCTACCTGTCAGAATCCACTTGCAACCAATCAACACTCTCCTCTCAAGCAGTGTAAGTGTTGGTTTTCCTCTCAAATTGATATTCTTGCAAAGTGTCCTGATGTGTGCAAGATGAAAAACTTCAACAAAATGTGTCTTTTTTTCAGTGATGCCCAAGACTTGGTAGAGTTGGATTCTCATTCAATAAAAGGTACAGACAATCACAGTCTCCGCACCTTCCTCCTGTCATTGATCTTACCTTCAGCCAACCAGCGTAGAAGAAAAACTGAAGCAGGGTGAATACAGGGACGTACAAGTCAATGTCGTGACCTGCGTAGCCTTGGGCAGGGTCAAGAAACTGCCGTCCAATCAGGCAGGTCATGAAGAAACTGTACACTGCGATTGTAACAACCTGTACAGAGAGAGAGAAGAGAATGGGGGAGAGCATATGCAAGGTAACAGTATGGAGTATTTCTACCTAAGTTTCAGGCAACAAAAGAACATCAGGTGCCAGAATGTCATCCATGCTGCTCCAAAACTACGTCATTATCTGGGCCATCTCTCCCTCCTGAAAGGGAGGAGCATGCCCTACCCCATGCTCAACACCTGACAACAGTGCAACTGGGAGGGAGTAAAATCGACACGTGTAAAAACCCTATCTCACCATCACAGGTCACATCATAGATATATTTAATCACCTCTTCAGTCATACCTCTGGTGAGGTTTGAACTCAGTCCTCTGGCCCAGAGGTAGGGACGATACCTCTGCACCACAAGAATCCTGGTCTAATCATGTCTCCTATGAATGTTGATACTTGGCACACTGCCAGCACTCCCTCACTGCAGGGACATCTAGAAAGGCTGTGGTAATATCTCCAGGCTGGTAACTCAAAGACACAGGTTACGGCTCTGGAGTGATACAGAGTGATGCTAACTGTGTGGGTTCAATTCCTGCACTGGCTGAGGTTACCTTGAAGGACTCAACCTCTCACCTCCTTCCACTTAAACCACCACCAGCCATCCCTCTCTAACAAGAGTGCTGCCTACATTTTGGTAGGACTATGGTTACCTTTTAGTGGAGGGACGATACCACTACACCATATTCAAACCTGAACCTGTCCTGATCGTCGATTTTCCTGCTCCTCGGACGCTGCCTGACCTGCTGTGCTTTTCCAGCACCACTCTAATCTTGATTCTAATCTCCAGCATATGCAGTACCCAGCCTGTCCTGATCTGTCAATATACACTTCCAACACTAGCCACTAGATGGGGATTAAGAGCCATCATCACCTTATGAACCATGAGCAGACTCCAACATCACTGCTGGTACCCTGACTGATGTCCATGAATTCAGCAGTGGAGTCAAAGCAGTCAAGATGCTGAGCACCTGTATAGGAAGGTTCAGCTATTTGTTGCAAAGGAAAAGCTCCTCACTGAGTGTGCAACGGTTAATAACATTTAATACAATTTAAGCCATTACCTGTGTGTACACCAGTGGGATACTGATCCAGTCATAGTGAAATAGAAGACTGCACTTGGCTCTAAAGGTATTCAGTTCCTGAATGTTAGAAAGAAATAGATAAAGAGGGAACAGAAGGTACAATATTAAAATCAATCTCTAATAATTTTTCTCTCAGTATGACAAGAGTGTAACACAGGAAGAGGGGATAATAAGTGAAATTAAGTTACACAGAAACAAGTGCAGCATCAGTAACACACGGCAATGCCCAGGAACAGGATTGGAGTGAAAACAATAGGGTTTGGTTCGGATACTGAAGAAGGGCTTATGCCCAAAATGTCGATTCTCCTGCTCCTTTGATGCTGCCTGACCTGCTGCGCTTTTCCAGCAACACATTTTTAAGCTTTGGTTCGAATACTTCAACAATTTAAAACAAAAACCTGATTGCAGCCATTATTTTTGAGTTTCACAATATTTTTCACTGGATCTCCTGCAGCATTGCTCGTTTGACCGCTTGGAGCTCGGTGAACGTTTAGCTACGGTTAATCCACCCTGCTCCTGAAGTCCTTGGGGGAGTGGATACGGCTTTGCAGCCAACAAGAATTTAAATTTATATAGTACCTTTAACATCGCAAAGGTTCCAAGTGCTTCAAAACAAAAAGTCACCAGACAAAAAATCTGACACTGAGCTACAGATCGACCAGAATGATATCCAGTGTCCAGGGATTATGTAAAGAAGAGTGATTTTAAAAAGTAAGGTTATGTTCTCTAGAATTTGGAAGGCTAAGGGAAAATTTACCCAAAGTTTCCAAGGCATTAAAGGGAACAGATAGGGTACACAGAGAGAGGCTGGTTTTACTAGTTTGGTCTCTAATCACGTGGTTTGATGCCACATTATTAATTTGGGATCTTTACAGATTGCTCAAAGAGAAGACAAAATCAAGGACAGTCTTTAGCCTTGCACATCAAAGTAACGCTATTTATTATACATTAAAACCAATTACTGGTATACAAGGTGGTACCTGACTTATAAACGCAGGGATTAGTTCCAGCACAATCTCCCAGCTCTTACAGTCAATCAGAAAGGTGCAGGCTCGAAGGGCTGAATGGCCTACTCCTGCACCTATTGTCTATTGTCTAAAGGCAAGTATTTTCACCATGCTTTCTCCACCATCTTATACACCTTGTTTGAACACCCACCCTCTGTTGCTGTCCATTCCTCAGTATCCTCCAATGCATTACGTTTCAATTCTGCTTGTTAGCCTTCCCAAAATGTATTACCTCACACTTTGAAAATCCTCCATGATCTCTGCACTTTTTATAGACAGCAGAAGATTCATTGTGTGGAAAATAATTGGTACTTTTGGAATGTCTGGTTCAGTGAAACTCTGCAATTAAAGAGACATAAACAATTCCTCCCTCCCCTCTCCAGACACCGTTTTCTCTTGAGTTGCTGGGGTCTTGTCTTGCCTTATTTGACCACAGAAGTCTCACCATCAGCTTAGTCCCATCTTCATGCCTCTCTCACATTACACAGTCTGAGCATCATTAAATGGTTATAGCATAAAAAGAAGGCATTCAGCTCAGCATGTTTGTGACAGCTCTTTTATGAGTCCCAGTCCTCCACCTTTCCTCTTACTGGATGAACATAGGTGTGTTCCAACTCGGAGCTGGTCATTCAGTCCCTCCAATCAGCCCTGCCAGTCAGTATAATTCTGGCTGATCATATCTTCAACTCCACATTCTCCACCTACAGCTCTGATAACCAAGACCCATTGGTCGACTTTTAACTGCCCTCTGGGCAATTAGGAAAGGGCAATAAATGCTGGCCTAGCCAGTGATGCCCATGTTCCACAATTAAATTTTTAAAAAACTCTGGTTAATTATCATGGTTCAGTGACTAGGAAACATGTCAGGATTAATTCGTTGAACTGGGAAACATAACTCAATTCTCAGGAGGCTATTTGATTCAGTATGCTCCCTAAAACAATTACCAATTCATCCCTTCTCTCACAGCTCCGTAAATTCTTCATCTCCAAGTTTATCCAAAGAGCTGAACTTGTTTCCATCATCTTTTCAAGAACTGCATTCCAGATCATCGCAACTCACTCCGTAAAACAGTTTCTCACCATATCCCTACTTTTCTTGCCAATTTTCTTAAACGATGTTCTTCAAACTACAACCCTCCTGCCATTGGGAACAGTTTATTTTTACTTACACAGTCAAAACTCTTCATACCTTTACACATCTTTCCTTTACCTTCTCTGCTCCTAGGGGAAGGATTCCACTTTACTATCCGAAGTCCCTCATCCCCAGTGGTATTTATGTACATTTTTTCTGTACCCCCCTCCCCCCCCCCCCCCCCAAAGAGTAGTGACCAGACTTAGGGTAACGCTCCATTTGATAACTTATAAAGATCTAGCAAAAGTTCTTAGTTTTTTCACTATCTGCTTCTATTTATAAAGGTTGCATTCAAAGAAAAACTTAATCAACGTGACCTTCAAAGATGTGACTAAATTTTGATGAGAAATCACTCATAAGTAAATCATTCATTGAAGTACACCCTACTCTAATTTGCAATGTCTCACTGCTCTCCCGGTCTACAGAGTTATGTTACTCTTTCGGAGCCTAAATGCCAATGTTAAAATTTCCCTAATATTGGCAACTCTAAAATGATAGCTTCTTCACCTGTTCACACTTTGGTGAACTGCCTAATTTTAAATTTATGTCAAACAGAGCTTCCTGATTTAGATTGTACATTCATCTGCTACTCTTGCATCTAATCACACTTTACCTCAAACTGCATCTGCCAATCTTCTGCCTGTATATTCATCTATGCTGTAGTCTTCTTGACTCACTCTCTCAAGCCCTATCTTAATAACGGAAGGACTTTCAACAGCTTCCTTTGTTGAGAATTTTTGGTTTAATTTACCTCACCCGGAGGAAACCCATGAAGACACGTGGAGAACATGCAAACTCCACACAGACAGTGGCCTGAGGGGGGGAAATCGAACCCAGGTCCCTAGCCCTATGAGCTACTGAGCTACCATGTTACCCCAATGATTACCTCTCACTCTTCTAAAAGCTAATGGATAAAGGATCAGCAATGAGGTGACCAAAACTGTACACTGTATTCATGATGTGGCTTCGCTAAGGATCCCATACAGCTGGATGCCAAGTATCCTTTATGGTGTATTCCATTCCCCTTGCAATAAGTGATAGAATTCCATTTTGTGTAACCCTGCAAATTGAAACTCAAGATCAGGAGCTGGAACCCTGACTGAATACATTTTCCACTGCAACCCAAGTCTGACTGTAGTAGTCTAACACATAAAGAACAATTAAACCCAATACCTATCACTAAGTTATCCAATATTTAAGCTGTTATACTCCAGAAAGCCAAGTGGTGAAGGTAGAACTGGAGCCAATCTTTATGCACTTCAATAAGAGCGTATGGGTCACGACATTGTGTGTAGGAGTTGGGACGTCATGTTGCGGCTGTACAGGACACTGGTTTAGGCCACTTTTGGAATACTGCGTTCAATTCTGGTCTCCCCGCTATAGGAAAGATGTTGTTAAACTTGAAAGAATTCAGAAAAGATTCACAGGATATTGCCAGGGTTGGAGGGTTTGAGCTATCGGGAGAGGTTGAATAAACTGGGGCTGTTTTCCCTGGAGCATCAGAGGCAGAGAGGTGACCTTACAGAGGTAATTAAAATCATAAGGGGCATGGATAGGGTAAATAAGGTCTTTCTTCCCAGGGTAGGGGAGTCCAAAACTTGAAGGTATAGATTTAAGATGAGGGAGAACCTTTTCACGTAGAGGTCTGTGTATGGAATGAGCTGCCAGAGGAAGTGGTGGAGGCTAGTACAATTATAACATTTAAAATGCATCTGGATGGGTAGATGAATAGAAAGGGTTTAGAAGGATATGGGCCAAATGCTGGCAAATGGGACTAGACCAGTTTCAGATAGTTAGTTATCACAGATGAGTTGGACCAAAGGGTGTGTTTCTGTGCTGTATGACTCGATGAATCTATTTACAGATATACATATCACAAACACGGCTCATGAAGCACTGCTGTGAATCATTGGTGCTCATGGAAGGAACAATATAAATGCGAATCTTTGTAGGCACCGAGACTTCATTAAGGGCACATGTTGCATCCAGGAACAAGGTCTCAGCAATGAAAAGCCTTTATCATCTCTCCCTATAATGTGGAGACAATGTAATTTGTATCTTCAACCTATTTGAATGGTGAAAGATTTAGATTAGATTCCCTACAGTGTGGAAACAGGCCCTTCGGCCCCACTTCCCCTCTGACTAACGCACTTAACACTATGAGCAATTTAGCAAGGACATGAGAACGTAACCTGACCTGCACATCTTTGGACTGTGGGAGGAAACCGGAGCACCCGGAGGAAATCCACGCAGACTCAGGGAGAATATGCAAACTCCACACAGACAATCGCCCGAGGCTGGAATCGAACCTAGGTCCCTGGTGCTGTGAGGCCACAGTGCTAACCACTGAGCCACCATGCCGCCCCATAGGATGAGTGATCCAAAATGGGAGGGGTCTGGGATAGCTCTGACATATGACACTCAGTGGCCCTCATTCAAAAATCTCTGCACAAGAACAAAGCTCCCTCAGAGTGAGACTGAACATCGCCAACATGGATACAGCACAGAAAGAGGCTATTTGGCCTCTCACTAGATGCCAAAACTACAGAAAAGAGGATGGAAACCGGGAAGAATGGTGTAGGCCACCCTCAACCCACCATGATTCAGTGGCATTCAAAACTCAATACCTCCATTAACAGCTTGAGGGCATTGTCATCTCTAATCCGGCCTTCCTTACGTCCCTTCGCTGCCAGGTTTGTAAACCAGACGCACGGAATCCAGTACTTGTTATAGGGAGAGTGAAGACTTTCATATTTCTTTCGCTCATCTCTGGTCATAAACCCTGCAAAGGAAACAGGTTACATTTCAACAATCCAAGCGGCAATAGCTTGAATACTTCGGACAAGAACTAGGGGGCATAGCCTCAAAATAACAGGGAGCAGATTGAGGACTGAGCTGAGGAGGAACTTCTTCTCCCAGAGGGTTGTGAATCTGTGGAATTCCCTCCCCAGTGAAGCAGTTGAGGCTGCCTCGTTGAAAGTTTTTAAGACAAAGATGGATTAGAGTTTTGAAAGGTAAAGGAATTAAAGGTTTTGGTGAGCGGGATATGTGGAGCTGAGTTCACAACAAAGATCAGCCATGATCTAATTGAATGACGGAGCAGGCTTGAGGGCTCAGATGGCCTACTCCAGCTCCTAGTCCTTACGTTCTCATGTCATCTTCTTGTCATAATTCTTAGCCTTAGTCTCGTGTGCTGACCATCATTACCAATAGGCATTGAAATATTTCAGTTTGGTAGTGGGGAGGGACTACTGTCATCCTGACAACAGCAAATTACATTTATAGACCATCTTTAATATTAAAAATGGTCACCATGTGCATCACAAGGGCATTATAAATCAAACTTTGGCCACATTAGAGTCATAGAGGGCTGGAGCAGAGAGATGACCATGCTGTGGCAGTCAAAAACAAGCACCTTCATATTTTAATCCATTTTTAAGTACCTGGCTCATGGATGCCCTCCAGCACATCTCATCCACGTCCCGCACCTCCGCCCTCGAACCCCACCCCTCCAACCGCAACAATGACAGAACGCCCCCTTGATCCTCACTTTCCACACCACCAACTTCCATATACATCACATCATCCTCCGTCACTTCTGCCACCTACAAACGGACCCCACCACCAGAGATATATTTCCCTCCCCACCCCTATCCGCTTTCCATAAAGGCTGTTCCCTCCACGACTACCTGGTCAGGTCCACGCCCCCTAATGAACCACCCTCCCCTCCTGGATCCTTCCCCTGCCACCGCTGGAATTGCAAAGCCTGCGCCCATACCTCCCCCTCACCTCCATCCAAGGCCCCAAAGGAGCCTTCCACATCCATCAAAGTTTCACCTGCACTTCCACACACATCATTTACTGTATCCGTTGCTCCCAATGCGGTCTCCTCTACACTGGGGAGACAGGATGCCTACTCGCAGAGTGCTTCAGGGAACATCTACCCCATCACCCTGTGATCATGCCTACTCGCAGAGTGCTTCAGGGAACATCTACCCCACTCTCCCTCCCACTCTGCTGAGGATGTGCAGTCCTGGGCCTCCTCCATCTTACCAGCCTGAAGGAAGAACACCTCAACTTCTGCCTCGGGACTCTCCAACCCCATGGCATCAATGTGGATTTCACCAGTTTCCTCATTTCCCCTTCCCCTACCTTACCCCAGTTTTAACCTTCCAGCTCAGCACTGCCCTCATGACCTATCCTACCTGTCCATCTTCCTTCCCATCTATCCGCTCCACCCTCCCCTTTGACCTGTCACCCTTGCCCCCACCTCCATCCACCTATTGCACTCTCAGCTACCTTTCCCCAGCACCACCCCACTCCCATTTATCTCTCCACCCCTGAGGCTCCCAACCTCATTCCTGATAAAGGGCTTTTGCCTGAAATGTCAATTCTCCTGCTCCTCAGATGCTGCCTGACCTGCTGTGCATTTCCAGCACCACACTCTCGACTCTAATCTCCAATATCTGCAGTCCTCACTTTCGCATCATTGCCCTGTATGTCTTGGGATTGCAAGTGCAAATCAAGATGCTCCTTAAATGTTGTGAGGGTTTCTGCCTCTGTTAGGTCAGATGAGCAAAAAAGACCTGGGTCAAAGGGGTTGGTTGAGAGGGCTGTTTTAAAAGGTGGAAAGCGAGGCAGAAGACATGCAGGGAGGCAATTTCAGAACTGGGAGCTGAAGTGACTGAGGACATGGTCAGTAACAGCGGAACGGTCAACACCAGGGACAGTGTCTGGGGTCAGAATGAGAGGAACATCAATATCTTGGAGGGCTGGCGGTGATAACAGAGTTGGAGACGGACCCATTGAAAAATAGGATGAGAACTTGAAAATAAGGATGTTGCTCCATTGAATGTGCTGGTGAGCCGCCTTCTTGAACCTCTGTCATCCTCAGCCATGGAGCTGTTATCGAGGGAGTTCCAAGATCTCATAGAATCCCTACAGTGTGGTTGCAGGCCATTCAGCCCATCGAGTCCACACTGACGCTTCAAAGAGCATCCCACCCACACCATCCCTATCCCTGCATTTTCATGGCTAATCCATCTAGTCTTCACCCTGTGGGTAATTTAGCATGGCCAATCCACCCTAACCTGCACACCTTTGTACTGTGGGAGGAAACCACAGCATCCGAAGGAAACCCACCCAGACACAGAGAGAACGTGCAAAGTCCACACAGACTGTCGCCTGAGGGTTGAATCGCACCCAGGTCCCTGGCGCTGTGGTGCAGCAGTGCTAACCACTGAGCCACCATGCTGCCCTCGGTTCAATGTTATATACGAGAAAAAACAACTTCAGATGGCAATTATTTGGCAAATAAAGAGACACGAAGTAATTTGTGCCCTGATATTGCTTTTGTAAGGGAGAGCCCAAGGTACGGTATAAATGCAGTTACCTTCTTAACTTTTTTTAATCATTCACAGGATGTGAGTATCGCTGGCCAGGCCAGCATTTATTACCCATCCCTAATTGCTCAGAGGGCAGTTACATGTCAACCCCATTGCTGTGGGTCTGGAGTCATGTGTAGGCCAGACTAGGTAAGGATGACAGTTTCCTTCCCTAAAGGACATCAGTGAACCAGATGGGTTTTACCTGACAATCAGCCATGGATTCACAGTCATTGCTAGACTCTTAATTCCAGATTTTATTTTAATTGAATTCAAATTCCACCATTAAACTCCCTATCCCCAGAACATTACTGGGTCTGTGGATCAATAGAAATGGATAATAATTTATTATTAATAATAATAATTGAATAGACCTTTCTTGATAGTGAGACCACACAGAGGTATGTCTTATTGTGAAAATTCAGATGAGGCATTTTACTGGTCAGCAAAACAGTCCTGAGATTCTAATGTCTCCCGAGGCTAGGTACAACTCATCTAGCCATGGGTTAAGAATCATAGAATCCCTACAGTATGGAAACAGGCCCTTTGGCCCAACAAGTTCATACCGACCCTCTGAAGAGTAACCCACCCAGACCCATTCCCCTACCCTATTATCCTATATTTATCCCTAACTACTGCACCTAACTACACATCCCTGAACACTCTGGGCAATTTAGTATGGCCAATTCACATAACATGCCCATTTTGGATGTAGGTTTGCTCGCTGAGCTGGAAGGTTCATTGCCAGACGTTTCGTTAACCTACTAGGTAACATCTTCAGTACATCTCAGGCGAAGCAATGCTGAAAATTCCTGCTTTTTATTTATATGTTTGGGTTTC
Source organism: Chiloscyllium plagiosum (assembly GCF_037043375.1). NCBI lineage: Eukaryota > Metazoa > Chordata > Chondrichthyes > Orectolobiformes > Hemiscylliidae > Chiloscyllium > Chiloscyllium plagiosum. The sequence goes on from NW_028270183.1 coordinate 10,315,662, forward strand.
TTTGGGTTGGTGATGTCATTTCCCACCAACACACTAAAACAGCAGCTAATGAACTTTGAAAGACCCTATACAGAAAATGTCATTTACAAAACACCGTGCGAGGACTGTAACAAAAACTACATTGGACAAACAGGCAGAAAACTAGCCACCAGGATACATGAACACCAATTAACCACAAAAGACATGACCCTCTCTCACTAGTATCCTTACATACGGATGAAGAAGGACACCACTTCGACTGGGACAACACATCCATCCTAGGACAAGCCAAACAAAGGCACACACAAGAATTCCTAGAAATATGGCATTCCAATCAGAAATCTATCAACAAACACATCAAGTTAGACCCCATCTACTACCCCCTGAGAAAAAGGAACAGAAAGTGACTTCACCACAGGAAATAACATCATCACAGGAAATGACATCACCAACCCAAAGAAACCCAAACATATAAATAGAAAGTAGGAATTTTCAACATTGCTTCACCTGAGACCCACTGAAGATGTTATCTAGTAGGGTAACGGAACGTCTGGAAATGAACCTACATCCAAAACCTCAACCTGAGCTACAAATCTTCTCAAAACTCACGAACATGCTCATTTTTGGATTGTGGGAGGAAGCCGGAGCACCCAGAGGAAACCCACGCAGACACAGGGAGAACATGTAAACTCCACACAGACAGTGACCTGAGGCTGGAATCGATCCCAAGTTCCTGGTGCTGGGAGGCAGCAGTGCTAACCACTGAGCCACCGCACAAATAGATGAAGGGATTGCCTGAGTGACACAGGAGAGCAGGGCACCATGAAGATGAATGTGTCAAGTCACAAAGATTGGAGTTTAGAGTCAATTTGCTTTATGAGTAGTATCTAATTGAGTGATGCTTGGACTTCTATCTATAAATTGGTTACGCATTGAGTTGGGCTACCTCCCCTAAACCAACATCTAAAAATGGCTACCTGGCCGTTGGATTTTTAGCCCAGGGGAAGGGTGTGTGAAGGGCCACTTAGGAAGTTGTGCCGACAATCCCAGGGATCAGTGCCAATATGGAATTGGGATAAGAGGGAGGACTGCCCCTGAGCAGTGCTGTGCTGAAGTTTCAAAATGGAAGTTTTGACTTTACAAAGCCCTCACCCCTCACAGCACCCCAGACCCCATCCAAGCTAAAGCATGTCACCCCACATTCTCTACCTGCCCCCCCTCAACCTTGTACCCTCCATGCCAACCTATGCCTATCACTACCACCCCTTAGTCCTTTAATAGCCCTAACTCAGTGCTAACTCCATGCCCCCCACTCACCAACCTTTGCCCCATAAACCCACCACAGCAAGCTTACACAGTATCCACCATGGACAGACCTCAGGACTCATGTTGTGATGTGATAAAATAAAGTTGCGTTAAACAAGGTTCCGAGTGTCTATTGCAGACTTCACTCGATTGAGAAGAAAGTTGGCCTTGCCCACATCCCACATTCAATTTAAAAGAAACTTAGACTGTGGCATTCAATATCACAAGACAGTGTGTAAAGTCGAAAGCAGAATTTGTTGGAGAAACTCAGCAGGTCCTGACAGCATCTGTAGAGAGAGAGAGAGAGCAGAGTGAATGTTTCAGGTACAGTGACCCTTCTTTGGAATATTTCTTCAATGTGTAAAACATTATCTTTTCTCCCTGGATCTTTAGCCAATTGTCCTTCAAATGCAGCAGGTTTCTGTCTCTCCCCCCCTCCCTCCTGAAATAACAGGAGCAACATTCGCAATTGGCCACTCCAGAGGTACAATTCCGGGCTCCCAAGATGCCTCCCGCCTTACCTGCCTCGACGACGTGGTCCATGGTGGGGAAGCGTTTGATGACGGCAGTGCTGACTGAGCGGAGGATGAGGAGGGCAGAGAGGCTGGCGTATCTCATCATAGTCCGGCGCAGCATGCGGCCTCGCTCATCCGCCCCATGCACGTTCCCCGAGATGACACACATGAGCCGGTCGGGGAGCGGGATACTGGTGTATTGGTTCCACCAGCGGTTTACAACAAGGGTGACATAAAAACCTGGGGGGGTGCGAGGGGAGAAGAAGATAGGAAAACTGATCCATGAACCAATATGGTGTAAGTGCCTCAAGACTGAAGAGTCAGTATAGACAAAATGGGCCGAATGGTCTTTATTTCAATTATTCTAAGCATCAACTGCAATCAGAGCAAATTATACAGCTGGACATTAGTAAATAAGTTGGTAAATGTTGATTGCACCTCAGTTGAGTTATTAATGCCCAATTATTCATCAACTTCTGTTGGCTCTAGGACATAGTGTCATAGAGAGGTACAGCACGGATACAGACCCTTCGGTCCAACCCGTCCATGCCGACCAGACATCCCAACCCAATCTAGTCCCACCTGTCAGCACTCGGCCCATATCCCTCCAAACCCTTCCTATTCATATACCCATCCAAATGCCTTTTAAATGTTCCAATTGTGCCAGCCTCCACCACATCCTCTGGCAGCTCATTCCATACACGTAGCACCCTCTGCGTGAAAAAGTTGCCCCTTAGGTCTCTTTTATATCTTTCCCCTCTCACCCTAAACCTATGCCCTCTAGTTCTGGACTCCCCGACCCCTTTGTTTATTTATCCTATCAGGTGAAACTTCCTCCCTTGTGTGGAAAGTCACGGGATCTGTTTTTTTGTTTCTCGCCTTTCATGGGAATGTGGGAATGTCTTGCCCATCCCTGATTGCTTTTGAATGGAGAGTGTTGCTCAGCCATTTCAGACATTACATTGTCTGGAATCACATATAGATTTATGCTACAGATAATTAATCTGCCATGCTAGGATTTGAACCCATCTCCTCAGAACATTTGCCCAGGTTTTTCTGGTTTATCATCTGATGACATTCCCATTACACCACCATCATCCCACTACTGAGTCTGCTACAACAGCTATCTTTAACATGGGCTCCCACAAATGGCAATGCGATGAACGGTCCATTTGTTCTGTTTTTGCGGATTTTTAAAAAATTCGTTCACAGGGTGAGGGCGTCACTGTTTAGGCCCAATATTTATTGCCCATCCCTATTTGCCCAGAGGCAGTTGAGAGTCAGCCACGTTACTGTGGGTCTGGAGTCACATGTAGGCCGGACCAGGTAAAGGTGGCAGCTTCCTTCCCTAAAGGACATTAGTGAACCAGATGGGTTTTTACAGCAATCAGCAATGGATTCATGGTCACCATAAGATTCACAATTCCAGATTTTTTTAGTGAATTCAAAGTCCACCATCTGCCGTGGCAGGATACGAACCCAGGTCCCCAGAACATTGTCTGGGTCTTTGGATTAACAGTCCAGCTACTAGGACACTGCCTCCCCTAGTATGCTACTTGTGGTGCCAATGTGGCTAGGACACCTGTGGGGTAATTGAGGAGTGGTCTTGAAGAACTGGAGGTCTTTTTCCCCCAGCAAAGTAATATCTCAAGCTGTAGAGGGTGGGGGTTGGAGATGGAAGGTTAGGTTGGAAGGAACAAAGAACTTCACTCTGTATCTGAGCCACTGCATGTGCCCTAAAGTGGCGTGACAAGGGGGACTACCCTCAGGAATTAGACCTTTTGCTCAAAAGGTGCCTTGTCAAAAGAATCTTCATTGTTTTTGGGTAAATGCACCTCCCGTTACTGTCACCCACGCTACACAGCAACATCTGAGAGTACGGATGCCAACGTTTATTTGTACCCCATCAATTTCAAGGGATAACATGATTCTTTGATTGTGATTGGGTGTCTCCCCCCCAGACAACCCATGGCAGATTAATTCCTTTTTTGAATTCTACATCTACCTGTGAAGGAGGGGAATTCTCTCTGATAGCCCACAGGGAGTTCACAAAGGGGACTCCACCTTCATCATTTTGATTTGATTTGATTTGATTCATTGTTGTCACATGTACCTAGGTAGAGTGAAAGGTTTTCCTTTGTGTGCAGAACAGGCAGATTGTGCCACACAGAGATGATAGGACAGAGCGAGGAATACCATGTTATAGCTGCAGAGAAGGTGCACAGAGAGCGAGATCAACATTAAATTTAAAATTTGAGAGGTCCATTCTGAAGTCTAATACCAGCAGCAAAGAAGCCTATTTTCACCCACTCCTTCCTCTTGTCCATAAGCTCTGAAAGCAATGGCAATGCCGCCTTGGATAGAGTAGACCTGGAGAAGGTGTTTCCACCAGTAGGACAGACTAGAACCTGAGGGCACAGCCTCAGAGTGAAGGGATGGCCCTTTCGAACTGAGATGCTGTGCAATTTCTTCAGCTGAGGGGGGGGGGGGTCAATCTGTGGAACGTATTGCCGCTGAAGACTGGGGAGGCCAAGTCATTGAGCATCTTTAAGATACGTATGTTCTTGTTCACTAAAAAGATCAAGGGTCACAGGGAGAAGCCAAAAGGTATGGTGCTGGAAAAGCACAGCCTGTCAGGCAGCATCCGAAGAGCAGGAGAGTCAACATTTCGAGCCTGAGCTCTTCATCAGGGAGAAGCCAGGGAGAAGCCAGGAGAATGGGGTTGAGAAACATATCAACCATGATCGAATGGTGGAGCAGTTGCAATAGCCGGATACTGCTCCTATATCTTGTGGCCTTATACCAGCTTCCATGGGACAGATGGGAGACCAAATCAGGCTCCTGCAGTGTGCACTGGATAACCTTTATGAATGATTAGAGGGGGTAGGGATATTGTGCCCAATATGGCTGCCATGGCCAATCACACATCTGGAGATTCTAAATGCTCAGGAGGACGGTGAGTACATCCAGTCTTAGTGTCATTGTAGTGGTTGTTGCTCACCACAATACTAGCCCACCTTCCCCAACAGCAGACCTGTAACGATAATTCCTGTGGAGTTACGTTGTCGCTGCTGAAGTTTATAAAGAGCAGGGGTGAAAGGTCACAGAGGGCTTGTTCACAATAAGCCCCAAACTGGTGAACCTCGGGCCAGAACAGTTGGGAATGGTGGAATTTGGAATCAAACCTTTAATTAACGGAGACCATCTCCAATCTACTTCCCAATTATTCCCAATTACAGGACAACAAGGCTCAGAGGATTTAGACCAGATGGTGAGATCAGACAAGCTGATGTGTCCAGACATTTGGGAAAAAAGTTGGGGGAACAAGAATAAAGCAAACAGAAGAACACAAATTAAGAGTTAACCTACCAAGTACAAAAGCCATAGGGATTAGGTTAGCATAGTGATTGCAGTACAGTGCCAGTTTCTCAAAGTATCTCTTCTGCTCTTCCATCAGCACAAACCTTTTGCAGCAATAAAAATGAAACGATAAATAAAAGAAAACTTTAAACCAAATTAACTATTTTTTCATTACCAGCCTCCAACCAAAGACATTTATATGAGGAGACTATTCAGCCCCATCATAGAGCAACCCAAAACTAATCTCATTGCCCAGTGCACTCTGTCTCGACATTATTCTGTACCTAACATGTATGCACCTGTACCTTAAATGGCATCTACCCCAACAATTTCCTTTGGGAAACATTCCAATACTCCTCTGCATCGATGTTTTTTTCCCAAACTTGTTCGATTCTAGAAAGCCAATTTACAAAGGGTAGCATTGGAGCTAATTTTTACCCATTCTTACATTTATTTACAGTGTAGAAAATTACAAGCATCCGCCTCCTAACTCAACCACACCACAGTTTCAGTCAGTGTCTCCTAGTATGTGCTCTAGCTTACCAGTAGGGACAGGATAGGCTGAAGGGCCTCCCACCATGCTTTAAGACTCGATGTGAAATCCCAATTAATGCCACTTGTATATAATTAAACATAATTGATAACCAGTGATAATAGCACAGCAGTTACGATGGGCTGAATGGTCTCCTTTTGTACCATAATAATTCTGTGATAAACAATGAACAATCTCATTTGTTCTGATGAAGAGTAATGTAGACTCAAAGCTTGCTGCCTCTCCATGGATGCTGCTTTAACCCGCTGTGATCTCCAGGATTTGATGTTTACAGTAGTAATGTCACTCTGTGTATTTTCTGTCAACGGGTCCCTAGGAAACCATTCAGTCATCTCTGCATCCAAACTCTGAGAACATCCAGGACCAATTTTCACCTGGAATGGAAGCACCCTCACTTCATCTCATATTTTGAGGAGAGTTGAATGTAGTTCAGGGAGAAGAGCATTTCTGAGAGCTCACATGGTGACAGAGCCAAACCTTCCAAACCTAACTTATTCCAAACTTATTCTGGCTTTACCTGTGTAAGTTTATGTCCTTGTTGATTCAGTTTTGTTTGAGCATATTGCTGCTTTATCTGGAGATTGAAACGATTTGGTTCCAAATGCTGGTGTTTCTTGATCGGACATTCTTGTTAACCCACCAACTTCACAAGGCAACAATTAGGGTGAGCAGATCTTTCTCAGCCTCCAGACACATTCCAATCAGGAAGGGGAGAGCAAAAGAATTTGAAGCATCTCGAAGCCCCCTCTCTCCCTTTCCTCCTCTGCTCCTCACATCCTCAAAAGCTCATCGATGTGGACCCAGCATCTGATGGGCAGCTGTATAATAAATGCCAAAAGCCTTCCCCTCCCACACCCTCAGTGTTCCGACTGCCTCTAATTCCCATACACTGAATTTCACCAAAGATCCTTAGGGAGCACCTTCTAAACCCACAACCTCTTCCATCTAGAAGGACAACGGCAGCAGGTACTTGGGAACACCACCATCCGCAAGTTCCCCTCCAGGCCACTCACCATCCTGACTTGGAAATATACCGCCGTTCCTTCACAGTTGGGTCAAAATCCTGGAATTCCCTCCCTCCCGGCATTGTGGGTCAACCCACAGCAAGTGGGCTGCAGTGATTCAAGAAGGCAGCTCACCCACACCTTTGCAAGGGGCAAATAGGGATGGGCTATCAATGCTGGGCAGCCAGCGATGCCCAAGTCCCAGAAATGAATTTAAAAAACACAATCATTCTTCATGTAATAGTTGAACATCAGTGAGCTATTTGGACATGAGGGGGCATCATATCCAAACTCACACCTTCTAACATTCCACTTCCAGCATCACCCAGAAGGTCAACAATTTGCCTCTTCCTGAGCACTGGGTCTTCAGGGGGACTCAAACAGCCCATGGCAGGGTTTGCTCAAGTCACTTACAATCCCATGATTCTACCTTGATGCTCAGTACCATCAGGTCAGACTTCAAAAACCATGATGGAACGGTGGATGGCACATGGTAGGTTACACAACTCCTGCAGGATGGTATCTAACCTGTAGGCAACACTCAGGACTGCATACATGAAGGAGAAGACGAGGAACTCTTTGTAGAGGAGTTTATAGATGCTTCCCTTCCAGAGAACCAGCAGTTTGGAAAAACTGCAAAAGCGGACATTAGCCACTCGTGCTGTGTAGGTGATGGTCATCCCTTGAGTTACCAGAGACTCAGTATGTGAGCGACAGTCAGAGAGAGAGATGGAGGAAGCTTTCTGTAGGAGGTAAAGGAGAGAGAAGTTTAGATACCTAGAAATTCAAAGCTACAGAACTAAAAGATCAACGCAAACCATGTTGGAGATCACACAGAGCAACCGAGTCATAAAGCACACTGTTAGGTACACTGCAACAACTCACAAAGGCTCTTTTGCAGTACCTTCCAAATCCATGACCAACTGGAAGCACAAGGGCAGCAGAAGCAATGGGAACACCACCACTTTCTGCAGGTTCCCCTCCGAGTCACAGTCCTTGGGTCAAAATCCCTTTCCAACAGCACAACGGGAGTCCTTACATTACACATACTGATCAGTGAAGCCGTATTACAGGTCAATTGTGATCTAATTGAATAATAGAACAGACTTGAGGAGCTGAATAGAATTGCACCTCTAATGACAGTGTGGGTCCACCTACAGCAGGTGGACTGCAGCAGTTCAAGAAGGCAGCTCACTACCACCTCCTCAAGGGCAAATAGGGACGGGCAGTAAATGCAACACATGAACAAATAAATATTTCTTGTAAAAAAACAGGAAAAAAGGAGGAGAGTTCCTGCAAGAACCTGACAAATCAATCGTACCAATGGCTGGAGATATTTCTGAGAGCACTGGAATCTGTATCTCAAAAGCTGTTGACCTTCAGTAAATCAGGAGATCCAACTGAGATTCAAACTTGTGATATCCCCCTGCACAGCCTCAGACTGACTGAAAAGACCTAGGAAAGAATAGAAAAAGAGTTTTAGTTTTAAAAGCCATGACAAGCAATCAAGAAATCGTCCTTCATGATCCCACCTACCCTTACTACTGTCCTCTCAAAATAACATAAATCTCATACCTGGGGGGGGCTGTCTTCCAGTCTCTCAACAACATAGCTACTCGTCTTCAGGATGGAGGGGACAGAAAAGGTTCTAAATTTTGGGAGGAGGAATGAGGGCAGGTAACACAAAATTATCAAATATTTTCCAAGTGATAGGAAGGGTTCAGAGGGAATTGGCCAAATGCTGGGAAATGGGATCAGATTGGTCATGTTGCGGCTGGACAGGACATTGGTTAGGCCACTTTTGGAATATTGCGTGCAATTCTGGTTTCCTTCCTATCAGAAGGATGTTGTGAAACTTGAAAGGGTTCAGAAAAGATTTAGATTAGATTAGCTACATTGTGGAAACAGGCCCTTCGGCCCAACCAGTCTACAATGAACCTTCTGAAGAGTAACCCACCCAGACGCATTTCCCCTCTGACTAATGCACCTAACACTTTGGGCAATTTAGCATGGCCAAATCACCTAACTTACACATCTTTGGACTGTGGGTGGAAACCCACACAGACACTGGGAGAATGTGCAAACTCCACACAGACAGTTGCCCAAGGCTAGAATTGAACCTGGGACCCTGGTGCTTTGAGGCAGCAGTGCGAGCCACTGTGCTGCCCAAGGTTGCCAAGCTTGGAGAGTTTGAGTTATAGGGAAAGGCTGAAAAGGCTGGGGCTGTTTTCCCTGGAGCATCGGAGGCTGAGGGGTGAGCTTATAGAGGTTTATAAAATCATGAGGGCATGGATAGGATAAATAGACAAGGTCCTTTCACCAGGATGGGGGAGTCCAGAACTAGAGGGCATAGGTTTAGGGTGGGAGGGGAAAGATATAAAAGGGACCTAAGGGGCAACCTTTTTACATAGAGGGTGGTGCGTGTATGGAATGAGCGGCCAGAGGAAGTGGTGGAGGCTGATGCAATTACAACATTTAAAAGGCATCTGGATGGGTATATGTATAGGAAGGGTTTAGAGGGATATGGGCTAAATGCTGAGAAATGGGACTAGATTAGGTTAGGATATCTGGTCGGTATGGATGAGTTGAACCGAAGGGTTTGTTTTCGTACTGAACATCTCTATGACTCCAGGGAAGTCTGCAGGATTCCTACAGCATGTAGCTTGGAAACCCATATCCCTTTAAGATAAAGATAAACCTTTTCTTACTCTTTCAACTAGACTCTGATAATGCATTGTTTGCATATCATGTACGAAGTGTTCCTGCAAATGCATAGGGCCTCACTGAGACTGTTCCTGGAGTATTATGTCCAATTTTGGTCTCCCTGCCAAATGAAAGATTTACTTGCCATAGAGGGACTACAGCAGAAGTTCCAATTCCTGGAGTGCCCTATGTGGAGACACTGAGGAGACTGGGTATGTTTTCTCTAGAGTTGAGAAGGTGGTCTCCTTGAAGCATTGAAAATTCTTACAGGGCTCTGCAGGGTAGATGCAGAAAGGACACATTCCCCTGGCTATATGATGATGTAGGAATAGGGGACAGAGTCACAGATTAATGGACAAGGAGGTAAGGAGAAATGTCTTCACGGTGGTGAATCTTTGGATCACTCTAGCCCAGAGGGCTGTAGAAGTTCAGTTATTGAGTCTTAGCGAGTTTTGAGAAGATTGAGTCTGTTCAATACAGAGACCAATAGATTTTTAGATACCCAAAAATGTTGGCATTGAAGTAGATGATGAGCTGTGATCTGGAATCAAGATCCACTCCTGTTCCTGTGTAATGAAGAGGTATTATATGGTACTGCATGGTTCTGCCACTCTCACCAATCTTAAAGGGTTAATCCACTAAACAGTTGCAATACAGATGATTTTTTTTATTGATAAGCTAGGAACTTTATCTGTGTACTACGTTGTATTTCACATCACAACCCTTGCTGACTGTTAGAAATGCAACGCACTGCTGGTAATCAGCTTACTGAAGCCGAGTCAATATAAATGTCCCCAAACTCCTTTTCAGTGTATCTGAATGACACTCTGACCAATATATAGTCGATACAAAATAAGGGGAATAATCTCTCCTTTGGCTGGTCGTGTAAGATTGGCATTTTCGGTTACAGCCTGCTCATTATATACTTCTCCTGATTTCCATTCATATTGCAAGAAATGTTGGAAGAATGACTTGTCCAAAATTGCCCAATTCCCACTATCAGACAAAGTTAAAATACACCCATAGTCTGGTCAGATGCGCACAGTTTCAAGTTGCAATCACTCTTATTAGAAGACAATGTATCTATGATTCAGGGTTCAACTTTAAACCTAATTAACAAATCAAACAAAGGAACTCACACAAACTTCGTTGCAGAGTCTGTTACTTATTTCACATAGCTATTATCTTCTCCCACATTCACTCTGCAGAGGTGCAGAGATGTTCAATAACCTGGACAATCAACTCCGAATTAACCCGAGGTCGCACACTCTATTTAATCCTGAACTTGCTCAAAATCAAACCTGAGAATAGTTTAATATTCGTGAAAGAAGCTTTGTTGCAAAGCTATCAGATTTGCAGATGGATGTCACAGGTTGCAGTGAGGTTAGGGCTGTTGCAATAGTTCAGTGACTAAATGCCTCATTCAGAACAAGACAGAGGAACATAGGAACAGGAGTAGGTCATTTAGCCCATTGAGCCCTCCCCACCAATGACCTGACAAAGGGCCGACACTCAGAAAGCTTGTGATTTTAAATAAACCTGTTGACTATAACCTGGTGTTGTGTGACTTTTGACTTTGTCCATCCCAGTCCAACACCGGCACCTCCACATCATGGCTACCATTCAGCCTGAATATGGTTGATCAAACACTTTTACCCAACCCATCCCCATTACCATGTACACCACCAGTAATCAGAAATCTATCAATCTCTACCTTAAAAAGACTCAACAACCAAGCTCCCTTAGCCCTCTGAGGTAGAAAATTCCATCCGTTCGAAACCCTCTGAGTAAAAATAAATTCTCCTGACCTCGGACCTAAGTGACATCCCCCTCTAATTTTAAGTTGTGTCCCCTGGTTCTTAACTCCCTAATCAGAGGAGACATCTTACCTGCATCTACCCTGTCTCTCATGTTATATATTTTGTAGGTTTCAATGAGATCACCTTTCATTCTTCAAAACTCTAGAGAACGCAGGTTGAATTTGGCCAATCTCTCCTTACAGCCATCCCAGAAACAAGCCTGGTGGACCCTCATTGCACTCCCTCCGTGGAAGCATGGTCTTTCCTGGCAGTAAAATCAATGATAAATCTGAAACAGGTTTCAGGTTGGATCCTGATCCTGGTCCGATTCCTCAATTTTATAAACACGCGTCCAAATCCCTCTGCCCCCTCCATATCTTCTCCTGTATTTCTCCATTTCTGGCCTTTGTGCGCCCCTCACTTCCTTGGCTCTACAAATGGGCCACCTCATGCCTTCCCCGTTGATCTAATCCCCAATCTGGAACTTTCTCTTCATCCATCATCTCCTTTCCCATCCATCTAATACCTGCAAAAGCTTTGGTCACCTAAAATGTCTTTCCTTTGTCTGGGTGTCAGTTTTATCCTTGTCGGATCATAGGGCATCACTGGATGCTTTGCTGCATTAAAAGGTGCTATGCAAATGCAACATGTTGTTATCCGGTGCCAGGACTGGGAAAAGTAGGATGATCCCATAAAATGGCATTGGTCGCTCCAAATAGTGCTAATGTTACCAGGTAGAAGGATTGGCATCCAATCACTGCATTGGCAGAAAGTGCCCCCATGAAGGCATCAAAACGGGACAGGATATCCCTCACCCCTCCAATACATAGCTGGATGTGAAGCCTCCACTAGTCCATCAGCCCGCTAGGTCCACGAGTGAAATAGGGCAGCCCAGGGCTCCCTCGCCCTTGGCGACTGAAGAACAGTGCACATTGCATTGACATGGGACAGGAGTGTCAGAAATTTTACATTTCCAGACCCTTCGTTGAGAATCCTGATGTGGTGGCTTTTGCAAAGTTAAAGGTCAGTTGGCAAAAGTCAAACCGTTTTCCTACCGTCACACAATTAGCCTTTGCCGGGCGCTGCAGGAACAGTGTTGAATGAAGTTTTCTCTCTCTCTCTCTCTGTCTGCCCATCGCAAGGGACTAAACCTCCCCAGCACTTTAACAAGGCAATTCGATTCTCACTCTGAACGACAACATTTCGCTCCGCCTTCAGCTCCGCCTCCAACTTTACCAAAGTTTTGATCTCTTTCTTTGCAAGAGAGAATACATCCCCCATCCGGCTCCACACCACCGGAGATACTGTTGTTGGCGTGATGTGGAGGAGCCGGTGTTGAACTGGGGTGGACAAAGTTAAAAATCACACAATACCACACTATAACCTCCCATTGTGTGATTTTTAACACTGTTGGAATGGACAGTTATGTCCCAAGACCTGTTAACCTCGCTCTCACTGTATATCTAAAGTGAAGTTGAAAACCATTCAGTTGTGTGTCAGAGGACGTTTTGGATATAAAAATAAACTGGTCAAATTTTAGATTAGATTCCCTACAGTGTGGAAACAGGCCCTTTGGCCCAATAAATCCAAACCGACCCTCTGAAGAGTAACCCACCCAGACCCATTTCCCTCTGACTAATGCACCTAACACTACGGACAATTTAGTATGGCCAGTTTACTCTAACCTGCTTATCTTTGGACGTGGGAGGAAACCCATGCAGACATGGGGAGAATATGCAAACTCCACACAGTCACCCGAGGCTGGAATTGAACCCGGGTCCCTGGCACTGTGAGGCTGCAGTGCTAGCCACTGTGACACCCCATGTAAAAGTTGGGGAAATTCAAATCCTTTTATTCAAAGCAAGAAGTTTATAAAATACTGAGGGGTATAGATTGAGTTAATGGCAGGTGTCTTTTACCTAGGGTGGGGGGATTTCAAAACTAAGGGACACGTTTTAAAACTGAGTGGAGAGAGATTTAAAAAAGACACGAGGGGCAATTTTTACACAGACGGTGGTACCCGTATGGAGTGAACTTTCCGAGGCGGTGGTGGAGTTAGGTACAATCACAACGTTTAAAAGACATTTAGATAAATACATTAATAGGAAAAGGTCTGGTAGGAATATGGGCCAGGAGCAGGCAGTTTGGGATTGTGCTTGGCATGGTTGGACCGAAGGGTCTGTTTCTGTGCTATATGACTCTATGACTGTAGAACAGTCTGGCATTCTGTACATGATCTTGCCTTGTTTATAGCCCCTGTTGTCCCCTTTGCCTGGATAACAGTTGGTGTTTAGTTAGCAATAAGTCTCAAGAATCCTCATCCCCTCAGATTTGTATCCCCAATCCCAGTTTGCATACATTTTAAAAGACAGGGAATTGTTTCTGTTTGAAGGGGGAGGTCCTCCATTTTAATTATGTTTCATCCATAGATTTATTTCTACTTGGAATTTCTACTCAGCCCTGGGGGGAGCAGGAACTCTTTTGCAGAATTTAAACCTGGCTTTCTCTCTCCTGCTGTCAAGCTGTCCTCTACTTTCTGTTCTCGTTGTCACAAATGAGTTAAATAAAAGAAAGAACTGCAGATGCTGAAACCAATGCAAAAATTTCTGGAGAAATTCAGCAGGTATGGCATTAGCTGTGTAGAGAAACAACAGAGTTAACATTTCAAGTCCAGGGACTCTTGCTTTGAGACATTTTCAAATCAATCTGTTCAGAGATGTTATTACACACCTACATGGGTCTTGAATCCAGGCCTCCTGGTTCACAGCCATGGACACTACCTCTGTTTAAAAGCCCTTCAAACATTGACTAGACTACAGTGTGGAAACAGTCCCTTCGGCCCAACAAGTGCACACTGACCCTCCAAAAGAGTAACCCAACCAGACCCATTTACTTCTGACTAATTGCACCTAATACTATGGGCAATTTAGCATGGCCAATTCACCTACCCTTCATATCTTTGTGACTGTGGAAGGAAACCCACGCAGACACAGGGAGGATGCGCAAACTCCACACAGACAGTCACCCGAGGCTGGAATCAAACCTAGGTCCCTTATCTCTGTGAGGCAGCAGTGCTGACCACTGAGCCACCATGCCAACCCTGATATCACTTTGATTACAATTAGATGAGCTGTTTCAGAGGTGTCAATGTTGGGCAACCTTATATCTTTAATTAGATCTCTTCCCCATTCTACCCAACACTTGAAGCAAAACCCTTGAGTCATTGTGTTATTTACAATACAGAAAGGAAGCCATTCTGCCCAACACGGCTCCATGTTAGCTCCTCACAGGCCAGTCAAATTGGTCCATTGTGTTAAACAGGAGCTCCTCAAAGAGAAACATTGGTTTGAATTCAAGGATGGGACGAGGGTGGCACATGAAGCGAGCATTTGTTATCCAACCCGAATCACCCTTGGGAGCAGTTAAGGGTGAACCATGTTGCTGTGGCCCTGGAGTCATATAAGGACATAAGCCTGCCTTCCCCAGAGGGCTTCAGTGAACCAGATGAGATTTTTTTCAACAGAGCTCACTGCCAGTATCACTGAAATCAACTTTGGATTTCAGATTTAAATCTTCTCAGTTGTTGTGGTAGGATTGGAAACTCTGTCTCTAGGCCCATTGCTGGGTTGCTAACCCAGTGACATTTGTCAACTGGTTATTCTTGTCCCTGTAATAAAGCATTGGGAGAATCTTGAACACTTTGACACAAGGCCAAGGAAAATTCTTTAAAGGGAGGTCGAGTTCCTCAATGGGAAAGAACAACTTCCGTTTGCGTTGCAATGGTTTGTCAGATCCTCAGCATGTCCCAAAGAGTTTATTTCACTGTCACTGGGTCAGAATCCTGGATTTGCCTCCCTCAGGCCATTGTAGGTCTAACCACAGCACATAGACCACAGCGGTTCAAGAAGGCAGCTCACCACCACCTTCTCAAGGGGCAACTAGGGATGGACAATCAATGCTGGCTCAGCCAGCGACGCCCACATGCCATGAGTAAAGTTACAAACAATTGCAGTAACGGAAATAAGATCTAAAGTGCTGGAGCAACTTCGGAAGCTGGGCAGCATCTGTGGAGAGAGAAACAGTTTAACGTTTCGAGTCTAATATGACTCTTCTTCAGAATTGAAGTCAGTGTTTTGTGCAGTCCATTAGCACGTAGATCATTCCTGAGTCCCTACATAGTCATAGAGTCATAGAGATGTACAGCATGGACCAACCCATCCATGCTGACCAGATATCCCAACCCAATCTAGTCCCACCTGCCAGCACCCAACCTATATTCCTCTAAATCCTTCCTACTCATATACCCATCCAAATGCCTCTTAAATGTTGCAATTGTACCAGCCTCCACAAATGAGACAATTGACAATAAAAGACACAGTTGAGGGATGAATGTTGACCGAGAGTAAGTTCACAAGGACTCAGAAGTTGTCCTCTCCGATGGTACGTTCATTTCCTGAGTAAGGCACTGAAGTGGTGGCCTCGATGATGCACTGAACTCTGAGAATGGGACTTGGATTTGCAACCTGACTGGGGGACAAATTGAAAGAATCAGAAGAGAAAAGATGGAACTTAGCCTAGAGAAGATGGACCGAGTGGCCGCGTCATTTATCAATTATTCAGCTCTTGACAAAAAACGGTCTGAAAATAATCACAAAGAATTGCAGATGATACAAATCTGAAACACAAACAGGGAGTGCTGGAGAAACTCGGCAGGTCTGACAGCACCTGTAGAGAGAAAACAGAGTTTATATTTCGGGTCCAGTGACCTTTCACCAGAGCAAAAGCTGGCCGTGAGGTCTTCAAAATGATTGTGATCAGGCAGGACAACGGTGGGGCAGAACCGCAAAATGGACGAGCTACGGTGGACTGAAAGGCTTCCCCAACTGCAATTATTCCGTGAGTGTCACAGCTTTTGGTGGGATCTTGCTGTGCACAAGATTGAATGCACTGTTATGACTGCTGATCAAACACCAACTCAAGGCCTAAAATGTGAAATCCATGCCAATATGATCTTGTTAAAGTAGGTGCCAACTGTGTGGGTTTGCATAACCTGGACAAAAGTTTTACGTTCATGTCTGTTTTTATTCCCAGTGATCTTTGGGCTTATCTGCAAAGTATATTGGTGACTAGCTATCAGGACACCAAGTCAGGTTCACAGGATCACAGAACGTTATGACACAGAAGTGGTCCTTTGAGCCCACCATGCCAGCACTGGCTGTATTTCCTAGTATCAATTTCTTGTCTTTCCCAGAATCCTGCACCCCATTTCTATCCAAATATTCATCAAATGCCTCAATTGAACCTCCCTTCTCCACATTTCCAGATAGTGCACTCCAGAACCTAACTACTCACTGGGTGAAAAATATCTTTTCTCACATCACCTTTGCTTCATTTTAAATCTATGCCTTCTCATGTTTTGTTCCTACAATCAGGAACAGTTTCTTCCTATCTACACTATCCAGCTGATCCAGCTTTTTTGAAAATCTCCATCAAACCTCCTCTCAGCCTTCTTCTTGCCAACATCTTCAAGCAATGCTCATACAGGGCGGCATGGTGGCTAGCACTGCTGCCTCAGCGCCAGGGTCCCACGTTCATTCCAGCCTCGGGCGACTCTCTATGTGCAGTTTGCACGTTCTCCCCGTGTCTGCGTGGGTTACCTCCGGGTGCTCCGGTTTCCTCCCACAGTCCAAAGATGTGCAGGTCAGGTGAATTGGCCATGCTAATTTGCCCATAGTGTCAGATGCATTAGTCAGAGGGAAATGGGACTGGGTGGGTTACTCTTCAGCAGGTCGGTATGGATCGGTTGGGCTGAAGGGCCCGTTTCCACACTGTAGGGAATCTAATCTAAAAACAAACTGGCATTTCTCATCCAGGGAATCATTCTCATAATTTGCTTCTGCACTGTCTCCATTGTATTCACATGTCTCCTGTAATGCAGCACTCAACTCTACAGAAGTCCTTTCCTAATTTTACCTAAAGTCCAAAGTGTTTAGTATCCATATAACATCTATAAACAAGAAGGCTGACTAGACCCGAAATGTTAACTCTGCTTTCTCTCCAGAAATACTGTGTTTCTCCAGCAACTTCTGTTTTTATAACATTGACTGGAACTGTTCATAACATCCCCTCAATTATGGGCTTAGTTAACCCAGAGATTCACCTCTCAACACAATTCCCAGCAACAAGATCAAAGCCATCAAGTCCCACTTGGAATGCATAGTGTCTCTTCAATGGTTTAAAGATGCCACTTGTCATGACGTAACTCATTCAGGAACATCAACACTTCAAATTTTTCAGTCAGTTCCCTCATGCCCACTCTCAAGATCTCACCGAAGATCTTTCCCTTCTCTGGTTTCTCACAGTTGGTGTTGTTAGAAATGATCACAAGCTAGAGATGAGGAGGAAGTGAGGACCTCAGATGCTGGATTTCAGAGTCAAAAAGTGTGGCGTTGGAAAAGCACAGCCGGTCAGGCGGTGAAATATGAAGGGGAAGGTGACTATATGAATGTGATTCCTGATGAAGGACTTATGCCTGAAATGGTGACTCTCCTGCTCCTTGGATGCTGCCTGACCTGCTGTGTTTTCCCAGCACCACAAGAGCTGAAGATGAGCTGACCCTCTGCATCCTCCATATTCAACTCACCAAATATAGTTGCCTGCTCCTTCAGATTTCAGACCCTGCTTTCTTCACACTGTCCTTTAGCTTTCGGCCCAAGATGGTTCAGCTCTAGGCTTTTGCCAACTATACACTGGTGGCATTTTAACAGGCACAAATCCCCAGGGGCAGATGACAGGCTGCTATGGGAGACAAGGGAAGAGACTTCTGGGGACCTGGCGTAGGTATTTACTACCTTGCTGACCATAGGTGAAGTGCCAGATGATTCATGTGATTCCTTTGTATAAGAAGGGCAGCAGGGATAAGCCAGGGTAATTACAGACCGGTTTACCTGATGTCAGTGGTAGGGAACTTATTGGAAAAGACAGGACAGGATTAATCATTACTTGGAAAGACAGGGATTGATCAGAGATAGTCAGCACAGATTTGTTAGAGGGAGATGTTGTCTGACTAATTTCATTGAGTTTTTTGAAAAGATGAATATGTTGATGAGTTTAGTACAGTTGATGTGCTTTACATGGACCTCAGCAAGGTCTTTGACAAGCACACACGATTTTCATCTTACTCTTATCAGGACAATTCACAAGAATACCAATTCAAGGGGAAAACCAACACTTGTACTGCATTTGAGGAGAATGCTGATCAGCTGGCATGTGGATTCTGATTGGAAGAGGTGCTGCCATTGAAATGCACCAATTGATGATGATTGATAGTTAACCAGCATGCTTAGTTTAAAGTGCAAACAAAAAAGATTTATTGGTTTATTTCTCAGGACAATGCTCCGATCAATCCGAGTCAAGGTGGCATGCTTAAGATTTAAACAAAGCCTGGCAGTTAACTGTTGGTCATCATTAACTAATGTATTCTTCATGACCCAACTCTACCAGTCAAAGTCTATTTACTAAGCAATCAACACAGTTCTCTCATCCGGTATAAATGTTGTTTTCACTATCCATTGCTATTTCTTGCAAGTTGTCCTGATGACTGACAGGCAACACAGTGCCAGGTGGCTCAATGGTTAACATTGTTACCTCACAGCGCCAGGGACCCAGGTTTGAATCCAGCCTCGGGTGACTGTCTGTGTGGAGTTTGCACATTATCCCCCTATTTGTATGGGCTTCCTACGTTGGGGTTTTTTTCCCCTAGAGTGTCAGAGGATGAGGTGTAACCTTGTAGAAGTTCATAAAATCATGAGGGACATGGATAGGGTAAATAGCGAAGATCTTTTCTCCAGGGTAGGGGAGTTCAAAATTAGAGGGCATAGGTTTAAGGTGAGATGGGAAAGACTTAAAAGGGACCTAAGGGGCAACATCTTCACCACCACAGAGGTGGTGGATGTATGGAATGAGCTGCCAGAGGATATGGTAGTGGCTGGAACAATTACAACATTTAAAAGGATGGGTGCATGAATAGAAAGTGTTTAGAAGGATCCAGACCAAATGCAGGCCAATGGGACTAGATTAATTTAGGATATCTGGTCGGCATAGACGAGTTGGACCAAAGGGTCTGTTTCCATGTTGTACATCACTATGACTCCGGTTTCCTCCCATAGTCCAAAGATGTGCAGGTTAGGTGGATTGGCTATGAGAAACTGCCCAGTATTGTCCAGGGATGTGTTGGCTAGGTGGGTTAACCATGGTTAAGGTGGGGAATGGGTTTGGGTGGGACGTTCTTCAGAGAGTCAGTGCAGACTCAATGCACCAAATGGTCTCTATCTGCACTGTAGGGATTCTATGATTCTAGTGCAAGATAGAAACCTTCAACAAAATGTACCTATTTACAGCAACAGTTCTATAAAATCAAAAGACTATTTATATATCTCAGCATTAAATTATATTTATTCAATTCATTATAATACACCTGAATAGTTTAATCCACGGGAGTGCAAGTACCACATAGATATCAAAGTTTTTGTGGTGAGCTCTGAGTAAGTTTGAGAACAGTTTTTCTGTTCAGTTGTAGCTGGTACAAGCATGTCAGTTTCAAGCCAAAAATCCTTGCACATTAAGGGGATCAGAGTGAGAAATTCTGACCCATAAGGCACAGGAGCAGAAGAAGGCCATTCAGTCCATCACTTCTGCTCCATAATTCAACTCCACCTTTCAGCCTTTACCCCACAATCCTTGATTTCCTTGCTGATTAACAACTTCTCCATCCCAGCTTTGTGAACAAACCCGTCTCTACAACCCTCTCAGAGAAAAAATGTCCTCTTCAAGTCTATACTAATTGGGTGACTCCTTACACTAATATGATGCCCTCTGATCCTAGACTCTCCCACAAGGGGAAACAACCTCTTAGCATCTAACCTATCAATCAACTAAGAATCTTATATGCTTCAATAAGGTCACCTCTCATTCTTCCAAATTCCAATGAGCACAGACCCAACCTACTCAACCTCTCCTAATAAAAAGGATGCTCCCTATTCAGGATCATTCCCTGGACGGCCGGTAATGCTGTTTTATCCTTCCTTGGCCAATGGAGCAAAAGATGTTCAAGGTTCCACCAGGGATCATTTAACCAATGTCTTGTATAATTTTAGTAAGGCTTCCCTTATTTTTATCTTCCAACCCGTTTGAAATAAAGGCCATCATTCGATTTGCCTCCCTTATTAGCTGCTGAACTTGAATGCTAGCTTTAGTAATTCACAAATGAGGACTCTTAAATTCCTATAGCTTTCTGCAGTCTTTCTCCAGTTAAATAAATGTTGAGTTATTTTATTCTTTCCCACATTATATTCCATCTGCCAAGTTTAAATCTCTTCACTTAATTTGGTTTACATCCCACTGTAGACTCTTTGAGTCATTCTTAGTGATGGCACCCATGTATGGCAACACTGTACCTTTTTACTGTACTCTTGTACCCCATACGTGAGTACAAGTGACAATAAAGCCTAAATCAAAATGTAATCTAAAATTCTCACCATTTGCATTTCTCCCTATTTTTGTGCCATTCCCAAACTTCACAATGATAAATTCATTCTCCTCATGTCTTCATTCACTCCCTCATATCTTGTAAATAATGCTGCCCCAGCACTGATCCCTGAGGCACTCCACGAGTTACAGTCTGGATCAAGGTTAAAAATCACACAACACCAGGTTATAGTCCAACAGGTTTAATTGGAAGCACTAGCTTTCGGAGTGATGCTCCTTCATCGGGTGGTAATGGCCACCTACCACCTGATGAAGGAGCGACGTTCCGAAAGGTAATGTGCTTCCAATTAAACCTGTTGGACTATAGCCTAGTGTCGTGTGATTTTTAACTTTGTACACCCCAGTCCAACACCAGCATCTCCACATCATTCTGGATCAATGTAGCACCCAACAATGAAAGGATGCTACCATTCCAGTTCCTTTAGTACCCTGTTCCGAGATCTTGTTATAATTATTGAGCCACAGCCAGTCATCCTAGCAATGGTTAAAAAAAACTTCTCTTTTACTCTGATAACTGGTCAGTAACCATAATCTGAGAGGCATTATGACAAGTGCAAGTATTTCTGTGTCAACTTTATTTGAGATGCCTTCTGACTGATGCTCAGTAAATTTCCATTGGTTTCTGTGATGAAACATCTCGGTTAATTAGAATTGAAGAAGCAACCACAGACAATGATCTCACCGAGTCTCCCCTTTTAGAGACTGGGATCCACAGCAGAGTCCTGGGCAGCGGTTTCTTCACCAGAATCCAGAGAATGGTTTCAGTTCGACCTGTAATTAAAAATGGACACACACACACAAACCCTCACACATGCACACATATGTATACTGACACACACACACCCTCACTCACAAAACACACACAGTCTGACATACACACAAGCTCACAGGTTTTCTTTCACATGTCCATTCACACAAATATGCATTCACACACATACAAACACACATGTACACGTACAAACTCTGACACACATATACACATGCACACACACTCTGACAGACACACACAAACTCACACATGCACACTCTCTTTCTCTCACACACACACTCACTCACACACATAAATACACACAGTCTAACATACACACAAACTCATACACATTCACACAAACATACGCACACATTCAAACACACACGCACACATACATACTCTCACACTCAAATACACATACACACACTGACAGACACACATACTCTGACACACACACATGCACACACTCATACTTACACACATGCACACACATACGCATACATGTACTCTGACATACACACATTTACACATAAACATGCACGCACAAACTCTGACACGCACACACTCTGACACACGCGCATATACACACATACACTCTAACACACACACACACATTGTGACACACACTCTGACACATGCGCACAGAAATATTTGCCAAGTACAAGGATGTGAGTAGAGGACTGCTTTTGAATTTGATAAACACGCCCTGGTCATGTATTTGACAACTGAGGTCACGGATGTACAAGTGACTCCGTCTTTGGAATCTTGGTGCCACATTTGACTCTGAACTGAATTTCCAGACACATAATCTGACCATACTAAGACCGCCTGCTTCCCCCTCCCAGATTATTGACCCAATCTCATCTGCAGCTTAAATCTTCATTCATGTCTTTGTTACCCTCCAGCCCCGTGTAATCCTGCAGCTCTCCTCCCTCGCCATTCTACTCCAGTCAGCTAACACTCGTTGAAAGTTGGTATTTCTGAACAGGCAATAGTAGCATTCTCTGTGGTGAATTTAACAATCACTGACTTGAAGTCCGAATCCAGGTTGGACCATTTCAGTGCAGTTCTGAGGGCAGGCTCAGAGGAGATGTAAAACTGAGTGTAATAATTGTGGTGAATATTAAATATGCTGTGGCACCATTTGAAGCATCTATACTCCAATCAAAATTGTCAGGAAATACAGACAAGTTGCTCACTTATCCCACTACTGTTTGTGGGATCTTGCTGTGTATAAAATGGCTGTTGCATATACCTCCATAACAACAGCAGCTGTTTTCAAAATAATTTGTACTCATGAGGATGTAAAAGGTGCGATATAAATACATTATGACAACACATTATGATATAAATAAACTTTCTCATTGTTGAATTTGTTTACAATTATAAAAGTATGGTTCCTTTAAGGACTCTCAATTTGTTTTGCCTTATAGTTTTGCCATTTTATTCTCATCCTTATTATTATTTTGGCCTGACTGTGTATTTTAAAATGTTTTTCAAATCTCATTTCCTTCCTGTTCCGTTAGGATCATTTTGTGTGTTTCCTACATTCCCTGTTTAATTAGTCTGGGTCAGTCTATTATTCCTGACCTCTGTAATGTTGTTTACCTCACATCCAACCTCTCAACTATATCATTCCAAACATACCATGTTTATGTGGTATCCTCTCAATTATATTTCTCAATTTGTTCTCACACTCACTGCCAACATTCTCTTAAATTCCAGCTCTCCTGAATTTATGGAGCACCAGTTTCATTTTTGCATGCCTCCAGTGACTTTACAATCTTTGCTGATCAGAATTGAAAATTACTCTTCTTGAAATTAAAGGTGGGATTGTTCTGTGATAATAATATTTGGCGTTTGTCTATTCTGTGCACTTTAGGGATGTGCCTGGGAGTGGGCTGTTTCAGATGCATACAGACACATTTAGAGCAAGGCAAAGATACCAGGATGTGTGGCTCTTAACAGATGATAGTGGTAGCAGTGGGGTGAGGGGATCAGAGGAGAATACAGAGGGGGTGAGTTTGTAACAGTAGCCCAACAACAGAAGCTCCTTTCTGGCTGGAGTGATTGAATCCATTAGGGAGGGGGATGGGAATGATGGGAGTGGTGGCAAATGGGATAGAGGTTTGGGGATGGCATGGGTTGGGAGTGGCTTGGGAGGGATGGGAATGGGAGACAGTAATGGGGTTGACATGGTTTGGAAATGTCATGGGTGAGTTGGGAATGGGAGAGAAGAATGGGGTTGCCATGGATTGGGAATAGCATGGAGGAGGTGGGAATGGGAGAGAGTGAGTTGGCATGGATTGAGAATGTCATTGGAGAAATGGGAATGGGAGAGAGTAATGAGGTTGGCATAGATTGGGAATCACATGGAAAGGATAGGAATGGGAGAGAGGGCATGGATTGGGAATTACATGGGAGTGAGGTATAGTGATGGCACAGATTGAGAATTACATGGGTGGGATGGGAATGGGAGAGCAGGAGGGGGAGACATGGATTGGGAATAATGAGAGGGATACATGGGAATGGGAAGAGATGGATGGATAGATCATGAGAGCATTGGTATCCAAGAGATGAGGCTGGCATGGGAGAGGTGGGTGAGATAATGGAATTGCTTAAGTGTGGCAAAATGGTTGGGGCAATCAGACAATACAATTTATTACATGCAAGCTAGTCTTTGTGCTAAGTATGAAAATCCTCGAGAATTAAATGAGAGAAAGTTTTAGAAAAGTTTATCAGATGATTTATAAGAATAATTCAGAAGGTGATTATAGTCTCTATCCCCCAGAGCTTCTACAGAATTTAATTCCAACGCTTGAGCACCACACAATTCTAGATTCAAAAAAGGAGCAGTTATAATATTCCAACATGGGCGTAGAATGAGATTGATAGGAAGCAGTTTTGCTCAATGATCGATGCTGAAATTATAACAGGAGCTCTCAGAGAAACAGAGTATTTTATTTCTCAATAAAGTAAGCCCATCAGATGCAAACCTGCCTTTTCAATTCAGTAGAAATCAGTTCCTCAAGTAGGTTTTCATGTTCCACCACTTTAAACAAGTCACAAGAATTGGTTCTTGATAAAATCTGCATTCCATAGTAAGGATATTACTAAACCAGAGAGGGTTCAGAAGAGATTTACCAGGATGTTGCTGGGTGTGGAAGTTTAAATTATAAAGAAAGGCTGGATAGGCTGGGACTTTTCTCACTGGAGTCTAGGAGATTGAAGAGTGACCTTATAGAAGTTTATCAAATAATGAGGGGTATAGGTAGGGTTTATGGTAAATGTTTTTTTCCCTAGGATGGGGGATTTCAAGATTAGAGGATATAGTTTTTAAGGTGAGAGAAAAGAGATTTACAAAAGACATGGGGACAATATTTTTATACAGAGGGTGGTTTGCATGTGGAGTGGACTTCATGAGGAGTGGTGGACATGAACACAGTTACAATGTTTAAAAGACATTTGGATAAGTAGATGAATAGGAAAGGTTTGGAGGGATATGGGACAGGAGCAGGCAGGTGGGACTAGTTTAGTTTGGGATTAGGATCAGCATGGACTGGTTGAACAGAAGGATCTGTTTCCACGCTGGATGACTCTATGACCATGAGAGATGTTTCTCTTTAAAAAGGACGGGGACACTTTACCTGTGCACAGGTGTTCTACAGAGCTGGACCTAGTATATCTTAACTCTATCACAAAAAGTAACAGCCCCGTGCTATGGGTAACGCACATTTCTGACAGTGAAGATTGAGGTGACATCCTAAAATGAAAGACTCAACCCTGACGAAGCCTAAAAATGAACTTGAGCCCAGAATACTGGTGTAATGTTAAAGAAATTTACCAGTAGGAATTCCAAGAACATATATGGAATAGTCCGGAAAACAATTTTCATTTATATAGCAATTTGCAGGATGACCCCCCCCCCCCCACCCCCCACCCCCCCTCCCCCCCCAACCAAATCGTGTTGGGACTTGTTATTACTCAAATTGTAATATTATCACTGCTGTGTACAATTCAATTTGCACTTTCATTAAATTAAATTAGGCACTGTAACATTAGTAACATTAATTCAAACATTACTTAAGATTAAAATCAACTTAAATTGCTTGCTTTTGAATCGCAGTTGCTGTTCAGTGATTGATGTAGCAAGATTTCACGAACAGTCATTTGAGCTGAATGACGAGCTAGGTTATTTGGTTTGTGGTGTTAGCTGAGGAACACCAGCTTACCTGTATCTAAGTTTCTTAAGTTGTATCACGGGCATCTGTTGCCCCTCTGGAGAGATGGTACCTCCATCAGAGCAGCATTCCCTCTGCGCTGCACTGAGGTGTCATTCTGGGCTCAGATCCTGACTAAGGAGAATAGGAGGAGGATATGTGATAAGGGTGACAAAAGTCAATTGGGCATTGTAGAATGGTGCACAGATTTTAGGCACCCCCTCTCTTTCCCTTGCCACAGTTGTGTAGCATCATTTCTGCCCAAACTGTTGAACTGGGTTCAAGTTCCTCTGCTGCCAATTAGGATGTGCTCACATGAGGGTGTATGGTTAATGGGATAGTTCCTGCTGGCCCCGGTACTGCTTTGCACAACATTCTGACTAGTCAAGTTAGCAATTGTTCTTGGACGCGTGAGATGAAAGAGTTCAGGGACTGGAAAGGGGGAGGGTTAAAGAGACAGAGTCCACTTGTTCTTGAATCGACTCCCTGAGACAGTTTGATACTATCTTGTGAGCTGCTCGTGTTTCGAGCAGACTGGCCTGTTTTCAGTGGGGTCCCTAAGATGCTGGTGCAGGTACCAACTACTTCAGGCACTTGTCAATGCAGCATGACACCCACCAGGCTCGTGCTTTGATGAGGCAGCATCACAGCTTGAGGAAATTAGTTTGCGCAGTTTATTCTTTTTCTTTTACTTTTCCAACGCTCCATCAGCCAGGAAGAGAAACCAGTAAAACTTGCAAATGGCTCATGCTGATCTGATTTGTTTTGTATACCTCAGAGCTGTGCTGTGGTAACAGCCGCTCTGTTCATTTCCAAGCCTTATCCATTGATTTACTGTTTGTTCCTGGATGAACACAGCAAGCCAGGCAGCATCAGGAGGTGGAGAAGTCGCCATTTCAGGTGTAATCTTTCTTCAGGTCTCATAATGTTGACTTCTGCACCTCCTGATGCTGCCTGGCTTGCTGTGTTCTTCCAGCTTCCTGCTTGTCTACCTTGGATTCCAGCCTCTGCAGTATTTCTTTGTCTCCTACTGGTTGTTTCCCACCAGGGTTATTCCTGGTAAGACCCCGGTCAGGAGTCCATGCCTTGGAACCGCAGTGGAACAAGGACAGAAAGTGCTGGAAAAGCTCATCAGGTCTGGCAGCATCTGTGGAGAGAAATCAGAGTTAACGTTTTAGGTCCAGTGACCCTTCCTCAGAATGTGGACTCTTTTATTAAGGTGTAGGAGCTGATTGTGAAGCACAGTACTGGCTGACTAGGAAACTTTCCCGCTCTGTCTGCCATCCCGGTATATCAACAGAGTTTACAGATTGATAACCAACCTGTCTGGATATTTCCACTCTCATACCATGACCATAAATTTCTGAGTTGAGACTAGAACCCAGACTTTCTAGCCCAGAGGTGGGGTCAATACCCACTGCACCAGAAGACCTCCTATTCTCAAGCACATCAAAGTCTTGGAGAGGCTGCAGACTTGAGTGAATAGCAGGTGAGGGGAGGCTTTGTTGGAGAGACAAGGGGACTGACCTCCTGTACAGCACAGAAGATGTAATGGTGTTCAAGATTATGAAGGGTTTTCATAGAGAAATGGTTTTCATTGGCAGGATGGTGGGTGAGCAGATAATTGGGAGGACAGCTAGGTGGAAGAATATCCAACACAATGAGGCAGAGTTGATAAGTTGCCTTATTCTTACCTCTAAGTTTCTAAAGGATCTGCACTTCGGTCACAGGGATAAGCAAAACCTATTTAGTTGCTTGAATGCAGACCAATTAGCAGCTAACTCTCAAGATATTTTCTAATCAATTAAAGGTTAAATTTCCACAGTTCTGTTCGACCACAGGGCTGATCTCTCATTAGACTGTTGGTGAGTCTCAGGTTGAGGGGAGAGGTTGAGAAGGTGAGTCCTGCTATATAATATTTATGTGCAATTTGTTTATCTGATTGTAATGTGTATCCTTTTAATTTTAACTCTTATTTTCTGACGTAACTTTGAATCATTGTAAGGTAATGTAACTTTTTTATTCTTGATTTTGTATCTGAGATTTGTACTTAGATTGGGACTGTGAGGGGCAACATTGTAAACCTTTCACTGTACTCCTGTATTTGAGTACACATGACAATAAACCTAATTCTAATTCAAGTTCTTATTTGTGGTAACCTTAGCTGGTGTGGGAATTGAACCCACTCTGTTGGCATCACTCCGCATTGCAAACCAGCCATTGGTTAGCACTGCTGCCTCACAGCACCAAGGTCTCAGGTTCGTTTCCAGCCTCAGGCAACTGTCTGTGTGGAGTTTGCACATTCTCCCAGTGTCTGCGTGGGTTTCCTCCGGGTGCTCTGGTTTTCTCCCACAGTCCAAATATGTGCAGGTCAGGTGAATTGGCCATGCTAAATTGTCCATAGTGTTAGGTGCATTAGTCAGAGGGGGGTGGGTTACTCTTTGGAGGGTCAGTGTGGACTTGTTGGTCCGAAGTGCCTGTTTCCACAATGTAGGGAATCTAATCTAATTCCCCTATTTCCTAACCAACCGGTTCAGATATTAATACACAATGAGCTCAGGTCACCTGCATCAGAGGTAGGGAACACTAAGGCTGTGCCACTGGAACCCCAGCAGTTAACTCACCAGGATTCCAGTGGCTTCACTTCCAGTGTATCATGCCAATCCACAAGCTTTACATGTGAACCTCATCAGTTCACTCTTATGGCAAGCTAATCGACCGCAGTGAGCATCAAAACTGAGCCAATCCAGTTGCTAGCCATGTCTATCCCTAGTAGTGGTGGCTGGGTGGTAGCAGTGAGTGGGCTATCCATGAGCTGTAGAATGAATGCGGTGTGCAGACCAGCACCGAAAGGGTTAACTTTCAAGGATTTGTCGCCTTGACTGGGTTAGTGTCTTTTCAAGTACAGAAAATTAAAGGGACTGGCTAATTGAAGGTTTCTAATTGAAGGATTTGATCAGGTAGATGGAGGTGACAACTTCTTCTGCTGGGCATAGCCAGAACAAAAGGGGGATTGGGGGTGGGGAGGGGGTATCCTTAACGTTAGAGCAGCCCTTTAAGAGAAAGCACTTCCTCATCCAGCAGGTAATGCTAATTTGGACCTCTCTTACCCCTTCCCAAAAATAGATTAGTGCGTTGAGTATAGGAGTTGGGACGTCGTGTTGCAGCTATACAGGACATTGGTTAGGCCATTTTTGGAATACTGCATTCAATTCTGGTCTCCCTGCTGTAGGAAAGATATTGTTAAGCTTGAAAGGATGCAGAAAAGACTGACAAGGATGTTACCAGGGTTGGAGGTTGGAGCTGTACAGCAAGGTTGAAGAGGCTGGGACTGTTTTCCCTGGAGCGTCAGAGGCTGAGGGGTGACCTTATAGAGGTTTATCAAATCATGAGGGGCATGGATAGAGTGAATGGGTCTTTTCCCCAGGGTAGGGGAGTCCAAAACTAGAGGGCATAGGTTTAAAGTGAGAGGGAAAAGTTTTAAAAGGGACCTCAGGAGCAAAAGGTGTTGTGTGTATGGAATGAGCTGCCAGAGGAAGTGGTGGAGGCTGGTACAATTACAACATTTAAAAGGATGGATACTTGAATAGAAAGGGTTTAGAAGAATATGGGCCAAATACTGGCAAATGGGATGAGATTAACTTTGGCTATCTGGTCGGCATGGACGAGTTGGACCGAAGGGTATGTTTCCATGTTGTACATCTATAAGACTCAAGGCATTTCAAAAATGAGATCAATAGATTTTGGTTAAGTTGCAGCACCAAGGGATTGGGACAATGGTAGGTGTATGGCATTAAGATAACAATCAGACAGGATCTAACTGAATAACACAACAGGCTGGAGGGGTTGCTCCCATTCCTATAATGTTTCTCACCACTAGAATTTAATTTGGTGTGAGACAAAGACCAAAGAATGCTCTTTGTTTACAGAGTGCCATCACCAATGCCACAACCCCCATCCTCTCAGAAACGCCCCAAGGCCTTTCACACACGCCAACTTGCTGTGAAGTGTAGAGACTGTTGTTATGTAAGCAAAGATAATTGACACTGTGACTTGGAGGCTGGCTTAGATCAGGAAACCCGATTTAGGCCGAGAGGTCGCACCTGGTACTTTCTGAGCCGCTTGGGTTAACAGCCCAGTGTGTGGTGGAAAACAAAACTTAAAAGAGGAAAGCTCAGGGCAGCTCACCACCCTTCCATTACTCTCAAACACATACTCAGCCAACGAGGCAAACCTGTAATTTAGGGGAAGCAATGATCGAAGATTTACAGGCAGCTGGTGTCGTCATAGAAACCATCGTTGCTTTTCTCATCTAACAGAAGAAGGTTTTTCCCAGCTTTGGAAATCTTCAAGAGATCTTGTTGAGGTTTGATACGTAGAGGCTTTTATTCTTGGCTAGAAAACAGGGGAACGGTGTCAGGATAAGGAGTTGCCCATTTGGATGAGAGATGAGGAGAAATTTCTTCATTGTGAATCTTTGAAATTCTGTACCCCAAAGGTTGATACATTTTTGAACACTAAAGGAACAAAGGATTATGGGGCGGGAAAGTGAGGCTAAGATACAAGTTCAATGTAAAGTTATTGAATAGCAGGATAGGCCTTTAGGCCTACTCTTAGCCTCATGCACAGTATCAGAAATAGCCTGACTGACACCAAAACTGTGCTTCAAACTGAAGCCATATCTGAGGCAAAACATCCCATCACACACATTCATAGATGTGTTCCTGGAGTCCTACTCCCAACCAACATTACGCAATACAGATGATCTGGCCATTATCCCATTTTTTTTTGTGGGAGTTTGCTGATTGTGAATTGGCTGCTGCATTTCCCACTTTGATTACAGTTCACAAGTACCTTTTTGGCTTTGAAACACTTTGAAAAGGATTCAGGTCTTGAAAGGTGCTATATAAATGTACATTGAATGAAGTTGAGGGGGAGACTAGCTGTAGAACGTTCTACAAACAGTTAGACAAAGGCTTGGTTAAAATACTTAGTGAGCAGCTCTGGACACCACACCATTAGAAGGATAATTTGGTCTTAGGAATACGACCAAGATTCATCTGGACTCCAAAGGTTAAACCATGTGGAGAGCTTACACAAACCAGGGTTGTGAGAAAGCGAGGACTGGCAGATGCTGGAGATCAGAGTTGAAAAGTGTGGTGCTGGAAAAGCACAGCAGGTCAGGCAGCATCTGAGGAGCAAGAGAGTCGACATTTCGATCATAAACCCATGTGCCCAAAATGTTGAATCTCCTGCTCCTTGGATGCTGCTGTGTTTTTCCAGCACCACATTTTTCGACACAAACTAGGGCTGTACTCATTGCCCTTCAGAGGGATAAGGGCTGATTTGATGAACATTTTCAAGGTTTCAAGTGAACAACTTATAACCAATGGTTGCGGAGTAGGTTTGGTAAACAAAGGTAGGAACTAAATTAAAACCATGTGTATTAGAAGCGCAATTAGGAAATATCTTTTACACATAAAGAATGGTATAAATTTGCAACTTTCCTCCACAAATTGCAAATGAGGTAAAATTAAAAATCAATTGACTTTTTAAACCAAAATTAAATGGAGTAAAAATGTGTATGTGGAGATCATCCAAGTCCTCATTGTTTGGGAACAGGGCTGGAGGGGCCGAATGACCGCTGCCTTTGTTTATAAAATGCCACATTCCCTCAATGTTGTGTGGTGTTTCAATGTAACCTGCATGCTCAGGAATAAAAGTGAGCCAAGCTGATACTGCCTTGGTTCCAGGCTCCAAGCAATTTCTGATCTGCAGGTACAACAATTAAACTCTGAATGACCCAAGGTTGCATTCATGTAAAAACTGCATTCAATTTTCACACATGCTGTTATGCAAGGTGGGAAATTCTCTTTTAAAAAAAAACACATCATGCAACACATCATGAGCCACACTGTGGCACATCAGTCGATATACAACAATCTGCAAGGCATCTTTTGATAAGTCATATTTACAGAACTTCCAGCTGCATTTTCAAGAAACACACAATAACAGAGCTGTTCACCACTTCAAAATATACATTAGCCCAAAGTAATAGTTTGTGAACCCAGTTATTCCCTATTGAGCCAACACTTCATTAGTAACTTAAGCTGCTGGTTGCTGATGTAAGTGAAATCCACATCAGTGAGTTGGTTTCCAATATTAGTTTGCAGCTGAGGGTAATGGACAGTTTCAATTTCTTGTAAATTGTGCTGAACTGGGCAATAATTATAGTCATTGCTGAGATATTGTCAGGCTACCCTGCCTACTGTGGTACCAGCTCACACAAATAGAAATCTTGGCAGGGAAACAGACCATGCAGCTCATTATGATATCGGCCAATAAAGAGACATTCCAGCCTCTTTGTACCCGGCCATGTGGGACATTTCTGGAGAAAGGTCTCTGGCCATAAGACTATGAGATCATTGTATGTGGGAAGAGCAAAAGGTGACCATTCTGCCCATCTTCTCTGCTACTCCACTCAATGAAATCATGACTCATCTGATAATCCTCCAACTCCCCTTCCCTCACAGCCCAGGATTCCCTTACCGTTTAAAAATATCTCTCAGCCGTGAATCTGTCAAAAACACTGCTTTTACTGCTCTCTGTGGTAAAACATTCATTACCCTCTGAGATACTCCCATCTTAAACTCTGGATTATTGAATATTTTCAGAATGCTATTTGTGTCTTGTATGGTGAAGATTGATGCAAGGTATTCACTCAATTTCTCTTCTGGTTCCCCATTATCATTTCCCCCACCTCATTCGCTGTTCCCTTTGGCCTCTCACTTCTTTTCTGTACAGTTAGAGTTTTTAAAAAAATACTACTTGTTGGCTTCCCCTCCAAGTTTATTTTCTGCCTTTTTATTTCTTGTTTTGATCATTTTTTGTTGGTTCTAACACTTGCTCAGACCCCTTGGCTTACCATTAATCTTTGACACATTGTTTGTTATTTCTTTCAATGTAATGCTATTCTTACATCTCCTGGTTAAACATGGTTGGTTCCTAAAACCCTTCTTCCTCGCTGGGATAGATCTTTCTTGTGAGTCACAAACTATTTTCTTAAATGCCCATCACTGGGCTTGGATTGTCTTTTCTGCTAAACCCCTTTCCCTGTTCCCTGCCATGATTCCATTACCCTTATTTAAGTTTGGGACAATTGTTTCCAACCCTCGTTTCTCACTCTCAAACTGAATCGTGGAATGGCCTGCCTGCAAACAGTAGTAGACTCGTCAACTTTAAGGGCATTTAAATGGTCATTGGATAGGCATACGGACGAGAATGGAATGGTGTAGGTTAGATGGGCTTTAGACTGGTTTCAAAGGTTGGTGCAACTTTGAGGGCTGAAGGGCCTGTACTGTGCTGTAATGTTCTATATTCTATGAATCCTAAGTTCTACCAATTTATGGTCACTGTTTCCTAGGGGCTCTTTTGCTCCAAGGTCATCTATTAACCCTGCCTCATTACATATTACCAGATCCAAAATAGCCTGATCTCTTGGTTGGATCCATATTATATCATTTAGGAAACTGTCCCAAATGCACCAATGAGCTCTTCTTTGTGGCTACCCCTGCCAATGTGATTTTTCCAATCGAAAAGAGACCTATGGGGCAACTTTTTCACACAGAGGGTGGTACATGTATGGAATGAGCTGCCAAAGGAAGTGGTGGAGGCTGGTACAATTACAACATTTAAGAGCATTGGGATGGGTATATGAATAGGAAGGGTTTGGAGGGATATGGGCTGGTTGGCATGGACGGGTTGGACCGAAGGGTCCACCCCATTCCAACACTGGTACTTCATAGAGTCATATAGCCATAGAGATGTACAGCATGGAAACAGATCCTTCGGTCCAACTCGTCCATGCCGACCAGATATCCCAACCCAATCTAGTCCCACCTGCCAGCACCCGGCCCATATCCCTCTTAACCCTTCCTATTCATATACCCATCCAAATGCCTCTTAAATATTGCAATCGTACCAGCCTCCACCAATTCCTCTGGCAGCTCATTCACTACACGTGCCACCCTCTGTGTGAAAACGTTGCCCCTTAGGTCTCTTTTATACGTTTCCCTTCTCACCCTAAACCTATGCCCTCTACTCCCCAACCCAGGTAAGAGACATTGTCTATTTATCCTATCCATGCCTCTCATGATTTCCATGCTGTACATCTCTATGACTCTATGACATGATGATTAGAGTACTCATGATAAATGTACTATCTTTTCACCCGTCCTCATGACCTCCTGATTTATTCTCTATCGTGAAGTTATTGCCACTGTAAGGAGGCCTATAGAAGTCTCCCATTAATGTCTCCTACTCCTTGTTATTTCTTACCTCCACCCATGTGGTTTGTATATCTTCCCATCCAAGATCATTTCTTGCTGTCATACTTATTCCAAATCTTACTAACAGAGCTATCCCACCATCTTTTCCTTCCTTTCTATACTTTCCAAAAGATACAGGACATCGGATTATAGTCCAACCGGTTTATTCAAAATCACAAGCTTCTGGAGTGCTGCTCCTTCGTCAGGTGAAATCGACTGTTAGACTATAACCTGGTGTTGTGTGACTTCTGACTTTGTCCACCCCAGTCCAACACTGGTACTTCATAGAGTCATATAGCCATAGAGATGTACAGCATGGAAACAGATCCTTCGGTCCAACTCGTCCATGCCGACCAGATATCCCAACCCAATCTAGTCCCACCTGCCAGCACCCGGCCCATATCCCTCTTAACCCTTCCTATTCATATACCCATCCAAATGCCTGTTAAATGTTGCAATCGTACCAGCGTCCACCACTTCCTCTGGCAGCTCATTCCCTACACGTGCCACACTCTGTGTGAAAACATTGCCCCTTAGGTCTCTTTTATACGTTTCCCCTCTCACCCTAAACCTATGCCCTCTACTCCCCAACCCAGGGAAGAGACATTGTCTATTTATCCTATCCATGCCTCTCATGATTTTATAAACCTCTATAAGGTCACCCCTCAACCTCCAACGCTCCAGGGAAAACAACTCTCAGCTATTCAACCTCTCCGTATAGCTCAAATCCTCCAACCCTGGCAGAATCCTTGTAAATCTTTTTTGAGCCCTTTCAAGTTTCACAATGTCTTTCCGATAGGAAGACCAGAAATGCACGCAATATTCCAACAGTGGCCTAACCAATGTCCTGTACAGCTGCAACATGACCTCCCAACTCCTGTACTCAGTACTCTGCACATGCTCTAGAATATTAAGTCCTCAGCTTTGATTTCCTTGTAAGAATGTTGCTATGATGGCTATAAGATCCTACCTACTGACCTCTTCTAATTCATTTATTTTGTTTCAAATATTACAGCATATACATTTATGTAAAGAAACATTAATTTTTACCATTTCCCCCTTGACTATATTGCTGCTGTGAACATTAACTCTGCAGGTGCTCCATTGTGTTAGCATACCCCACTTTGACAAGTATAAGAAAATGATATATGATCTCTAATGTACAATCATGGTTAATGACAACAGCTCGTTCTTTTGAAGTGTTCTTGCCTTGTGACTCAAAAGTAGCCTATATGTTAAACAATGCTTACTTGATGCTGTTCCACTAGCTCATTTTAAGCCACTTTGGTGTCCCATGGACACTGATATTTAGGAGGAAATGGTTGTATCGTGATAATGACACTGGACTAATAATTCGGAAACTGCACAGGCTAAAGCTCTGGAAATGTGGCTTCAAATCCCTCCCATGGCAGCTAGTGACATCTAAATTTCAATAATTGGCTCAACAGTAGAAGACAGAGGGTGGTGGTAGAGGATTGTTTTTGGACTGGAGGCCTGTGCCCAGCAGTATTCTACATGGATCTGTGCTGAGCCCACTGTTGTTTTTCATTCATGTAAACAATTTGGATGAGAATATAGGAAGCATAGTTTGTAAGTTTGCAAATGACGGCATAATTGGTAGCAATGACCTCGAGGTGCCAGTGTTGGACTGGAGTGGACAAAGTTAGAAATCACACAACACCAGGTTATATTCCAACAGGTTTATTTGGAAACACTAGCTTTCGGAATGCTGTTCCTTCATCAGGTGGTTGTGGAATATTCTCCACAACCGCCTAATGAAGGAGCAGTGCTTCGAAAGGTAGTGTTTCCAAATAAACCTGTTGGACTATAACCTGATGTTGTGTGAGTTCGAACCATAATTGGTTGTATAGAGGACAGTGAAGAAGGTTGTCTAAGAGTACAACGGTATCTTGATGAGTTGGGCCAATGGGCTGAGAAGTGGCAGGTGAAGTTTAATTTAGATAAATACAAGGTGTTGCATTTTGGTAAGACAAACCAGGGCAGGACTTACATAGTTAATGGTAGACCACTGGGGTGTGTTGTCAAACAGAGAGATTTAGAGGTTCTTTGAAAGTGGCGTTATGTAGACAGAGTGGAGAAGAACGCATTTGGCATGTTTGCTTTCATTGGTCAGAGCATCGAGTATAAGGATTGGTACGTCTTGTTGCAGCTGTACAGGACACTGGAGAGGCAACATTTGGAGTACTGCATACAGGTCTGGTCACTCTGCTGTAAGAAAGGTGTTATTAAATTGGAAAGGCAACAGAAAAGATTTACAAGGATGTTACCAGGACTGGAGGATTTGAGTTATAAGGAGAGGCAGGATAGGCTGGGACTTTTTCCCTGGTGTGTAGGAGGTTGAGGGGTGACCTTATAGAGGTTTATAAAATCATGAGGGGCATAGATAAGGTAAAAGTCTTTCCTCTTGAGTAGGGCAGTTCAAACCTAAAGGACAAAGGTTAAGATGAGAAGGGAAAGATTTAAAGGGTGAATGGTAGGTGTCTTTTCCCTAGGAAGGGGGATTTCAAGACGAGGGGACACATTTTTAAGGAGAGAGAGATTTAAAAAAAACATGAGGGCAATGTTTTTACACAGAGGGTGGTTCATGTTTGTAATGAACTCCTGTGGGAGTCATGGAAGTGGGCACAATTACAATATTTAAAAGACATCCAGACAAGTACACGAATAATGAACTCCTGTGGGAGTCATGGAAGTGGGCACAATTACAATATTTAAAAGACATCCAGACAAGTACATGAATAGGAAAGGTTTGGAGGGATATGCCCGGAGCAGGCAGATGGGACTAGTTTAGTTTGGGATTATGGTCAGCATGAACTGGTTGGACCGAAAGGTCTGTTTCTGTGCTGTATGACTCTAAAAGAGACCTGAGGGGCAACGTTTTCACACAGAGGCTGGTACATATACGGAATGAACTTCCAGGGGAAGTGGTAGATGCAGGTACAGTTACAACATTTCATAGATATTTGGACAGGTACGTGGACAGGAAAGGTTTAGAGGGATATGGGCCAAATGCCGGCAAGAGGAATTAGTTCAGTTTGGGAAACCTGGTTGGCGTGGATATGTTGGACCGACAGGTATGTTTCTGTGCTGTATGATTCTATAAATAAAACAAAGCTGTCCATTGAAAGCTAACCTCAGGAATGGGCTTTCCCCATGGTAGAGACAAGGCGATTAACACTGTAGGCTCCATGCATTCTTTATCTGAAAGGCTCATCACCTAAGATCAGGATTCATGGCCCTACCTGACCAAACTTTGACACCCAGATCAAACCTGGGGACTTGCTGGTCCCAGGGCCATGCTGCAAAAGTTACACAACACGATGTTTCCAAAAGTACGATAAATGAGCATGAACTGAAAGCCAACTGGGGTGGCATGGTGGCTCAATGGTTAGCACTGCTGCCTCCCAGTGCCAGGGACCCGGGTTCGATTCCACCCTCAGGCAACTGTCCGCGTGGCGTATGCACACTCTCCCCGTGTCTGCGTGGGTTTGTTCTGGGTGCTCCGATTTCGTTCCACAGTCCAAAGATATGCAGGTTAGGGTGAATTGGCCAAGCTAAATTGCCCACAGTGTTCAGGTATGTGTAATCTAAATGCATTAGTCAGGGGTAAATGCAGGGGAAGGGGTCTGGGTGGTTTACTCTTAGAAGCATCAGTGTGGACTTGTTTGGCCAAATGGCCTGTTCCACACTGAAGTAATACCACGGTTCTAATAATACAAAAATCCCCATCTGTCTGCTCCAGGTTGTCAGTTCTGAGTCACCTGCTTTCAATTAGCTGTATCCCTCATTTTGACAAGCTGCTGTCAACACAGTTCATCTTGTACTGACTGAGCACCACTCCAGGGCTTGAGATGAGAAAAAGAAATGTAAGGTTGACACTCCAGTGAGGTACCAAGAATATGAGCTGTACCATCCTTGGACATACTGTCAACCTGAAAAATCTTGTGACACAATTCACAAGAAGAGTCAGGGTGTTATCCCTGGGGTCCCGGTCTATATTTATCCCTCAATCAATCTCACCAAAAAAAAGACAGATTATCTGGTCATTATTGTCATCATGTTTGAGGGAGCTTATTGTGTATAAATTGAGCGCAATGTTTCCAATGTGACAGTGTATTTCAGTGCCTGTAAAGTGCTGGAAGATAATTGTGAAAGGTCCCACATTCAGTAAGTGTAAGATTTCCCTCATTTATGTCTGTATGTGTGCAAGTACATGACAGATATTCCAACCATTTCTAACCTTAAAGCCAGTGCAATTGTCATTTTTGGATCTTGGATTATGAACTCCAAGATGGACAGCTCTAAATACAGCCTTTTTTGGGGGGGGGCCTATTAAATAAATATGTATGAATTATTTTGCAAATGTGTCTTGAAGGGCTTGTCACGTGTGATAAGAGACTCTTTTATTTCCTTTCAAAATCACTTCAAAGGATTAGAGTCGCTTTGCACCTAAGAATTTAGTTACATAACGTCAATTTGCCAAGTGCCAAAGTGTACCTGATTTTTCTAATTTGGTCTGCTGGACTGAATCTGTCACAACACTGAGCAGATTTTGTGTTTTGAGCTTCCAGAGACTGCAGGAGGCACAGGTTGCTAATGAGAGTTTGTTTTTGCTTTTCTTGTCGGTACAGACAATCATTGTTAAACGTCTCCCCTGTCCTCCTACTGCAAATCCAGTGCTTACAGAGTCACAGAGCTGTACAGCATGGAAACACACCCTTCAGTCCTACTCATCCATGCTGATCAGATATCCTCAATTAATCTAGTTCCATTTGACAGCATTTAGCCCATATCCCTCTAAGCGAAAGCGAGGACTGCAGATGTTGGGGATTAGAGTCGAGAGTGTGGTGCTGGAAAATCACAGCAGGTCAGGTAGCATCCAAGGAGCAGGAGAATTGATGTTTCGGGCAAAAGCTCTTCATCATTCCTGATGAAGGGCTTTTGCCCGAAATGTTGATTCTCCTGCTCTTCGGATGTTGCCTAACCTGCTGTGCTTTTCCAGCACCACACTCTTGACCAATATCCCTCTAAACCCTTTATATTCATATACCCACCCAGAGGCCTTTTAGATGTTGTAATTGTATCAACCTCCATCACTTCCTCAGGCAGCTCATTCCATATTTGCACCATCTTCTGTGTGAAAAGTCGCCCCATATGCCCATCTCACCTTAAACCTATGTCCTCTAGGTTTGGACTGCCCTACCCTGGGTAAAAGACCTTGGCTATTCACCCTATCTATGATGATTTTATAAACCTCTATCAGGTCACCCCTCAGACTCCAACATTCCAGTGAAAACAGCCCCAGCCTATTCAGCCTCTCCCTATAGCTCAAGCCCTCCAACCCTAGCAACATCCTTGTTAATCTGTTCTACACCATTTCAAGTTTAACAACATCGTTACTGTTGGAGGGAAACCACAACTGTATGCAGTATTCCAAAAGGGTCCTAACCAATGTCCTGTACAGATGCAACATGACCTCCTAACTTCTGCACTGACCTCAAGTGAGGGTTCTGCAATGGGCTCTCCTTCAATGAAAGCTAGAATATTTTCTAACCTAGGCAAAACTGAGGACTGCAGATACTGGAGATTAGAGTCGAGAGTGTGGTGCTGGAAAAGCACAGCAGATCAGGCAGCATCCGAAGAGCAGGAGAATCAACGTTTTGGGCAAAAGCCCTTCATCAGGAAATCATTTTCAGGTCAAAAGCCCTTCATCAGATATTTGCTAACCTATTAAGCACAATGCTCTCTGGATGCAATAAAGCTAATAGGGAAATGCCCCTTTGCAAAGTAGCACTGGAGCGATGTGCTGTGAGGATTTATTGACGGGATTTATCCTAAGCAGCCCTGTGACACAGGACTCTGTGGTCCATTGGCTGCTCCAAAGGAGTGCACAATAAGACAAACATCAATTGCACCAGGAAGACCGTCAAACTCTGTGAAAGATGCTTGTTAGCCTGCACACATTCCTGTTGAAGGGCTTATGCCTGAAACATCGACTCTCCTGCCCCTCAGATGCTGCCTGACCTGCTGTGCTTTTCCAGCGTCACAATTTTGACTCTAACTCACCAGCAACTGCAGTCCTTACTTTCTCCACAATGTATTGGTCTTCTAGTGCTGTTGTCCACAAGTGGGTGTTGCAGACTG
Source organism: Chiloscyllium plagiosum (assembly GCF_037043375.1). Classification (NCBI taxonomy): domain Eukaryota; kingdom Metazoa; phylum Chordata; class Chondrichthyes; order Orectolobiformes; family Hemiscylliidae; genus Chiloscyllium; species Chiloscyllium plagiosum. The sequence goes on from NW_028270183.1 coordinate 10,355,889, forward strand.
ACACATACCAAGATCCAGGACAATGTCAAGAACGACAGACTAAAGTTTGGGGAAGATGGTATAGAGGTGCAATGGGGAAAGGTCACTACCTAAATACACCGAAAGGCTGAAAACATTCTTGAACAATATAGAACTATTTAGGCTCCGTGTCTGTCATGGAACATACATTGTGAAGATCAAGAGCACTGGATTGGCAGTGAGGAGCCACAGAATGGAAGATGCAGTAAGGGGGTAAGTGAATTCAATTGCATTTCCAGTAACGCTCAATTTGAAATGTTTTGGTATGTACTTTTGCAAATTTTATGAAATATGTATTTTTTGGAACCAAGTAAAATAAACTAAGGCCTTTCAGCTACAATAAACAAGGGAGACTGGGTGAAACTTCTTGAGTTATGTGTTGGACATGTATTCAATCTTGTAGCGAATTGTAAATGTACAGCATTAGCAGAAATTGATTGGGATTACACTTTACACTTTTGAGTGGTCGTGTGAATTTTATGAAGAAAGTGTGAAGTTTATTGAAAGAAAAAGCTAATGGGAAGAAGAAAAACGGAGGAAGGCCGGAACAGAATGGAGGAAGAAATGAGGGAAGTCAAGAAGAACTGAAGGCAAGAATGGGGGAGATTGGAACAGCTGAAAGAAGGAAAGCAAAAGGAGGAATGACAAAAGGGAAGACGGAAGAAAAATTTGCAGTTACACCGCATAGTCGCTCAGTGGTTAGCACTGCTGCCTGTGTCAGGGACTCAGGTTTGATTCCAGCCTTGGGCAACTGTCTGTGTGGAGATTGCATGCTCTCCCTGTGTCTGCATGGGTTTCCTTGGATGCTCCAGTTTCCTCCCACAATCCAAAGATGTGCAGGTTAGGTGAATTGGCCATGCTAAATTGCCCATAGTGCTTAGGGATGTGTAGGTTAGGTGCATTAGTCAGGGGCAAATGTAGAGTAATAGGGTAGGGGTTTGGGTCTGGAGGGTTATTCTTCGGAGGCTCGGAGTGGACTTATTGGGCCAAATGGCCTGTTTCCACACTGTAGGGATTCTATTATTCTGTGAAAGCAGTTTTCACTAGTGTTGGGAGACTCAAAGCATTTTACAGTCAATGAAGTACTTATCAAAGTGTAGTCACAATAATGTAGGAAAGGCCAGTAAGTGGACAACAAATTCTCCATTAACAGCCATTGGTTAATAACCATAGAATGTGCTTTTGTCATATTGATTGAGGGATAGACATTAGCCTGGACCCTGCCTCATTCTTCTTCATAACAGAACCATGTGATCTATCTGAAAGGTAAATGAGGTCACAGTTTAATATTGCACCTCAAACCGTTTGGCACTCCCTCAGTATTGCACTGGAGTTAAGAGAGAGGGAAGATATATGGAAAGAGACGTTGGGATATCTGGTCAGCATGGACAAGTTGGACTGAAGCATCTGTTTCCGTGCTGTACAACTGTATGACTCTATAAGTTTTATCTAAATACACCCATTTCAATCAAATTAAGAAATTATAACTGTTGTTCTACATGAGATACAATGAATTTAAGAGACAATTTTTATGATCTTCATGGAAGAAATATTGTTTTCATTTATATAAGTAAGAATAACAGAGCCAGTTAATCCTGGAATACTTCATCTGCTCATTATTTCATCTCATTCTGCCTTTGATGTTCTGATTAATTGGATTTCAGTCATCAATTACAGCTACTAACCTCTTGTACTAAAGTACATAGAGTCTATAGAACACAAAGAAACCATTCAATTCAACTGGTCTGAGTGCTGTTTAAACTCCACACAAACAGCTTCCCTCACAATATAAAATCAAAACACTGTGGATTAGTGTTACAGAATTGATGTTCCAAGTCAAATATGACTCTTCTTCTGAATCATTTCTTGTGAATATAGCTGGTTGTTAAGTACCTGACTGGGGTTAAATTATTAAACAATTGACTGATTAGATATAAGGGTGAACAGTTAGGTGTTCTTGTGGCACAGTGGTAGCATCTTTACCTCTGCACCAGAAAACCCAGATTCAAGTTCCATCTATTCCAGAGGTGTATCTAGACAGGTTTACTTAAAACAAAATGAGGGAGAGCAGTTGCGACTGGTCTGTGGAGTAAGTGTAAGACTAAGTTGTTAATAAAAGATCCTTGGTTTCTGCTCGCTGACTTGTTTGGATCTGGTTTGACACTCACATTGACGTTATCTCACCCTATTTGCAAATCTTTCTACTCTTTTCTCCCTCATGTTTATCCAGCTTCCCCATACATGAATCTGTACTATTCACTTCAAATATTCCTTGTGGCAGAAAGTTTCCCATTCTCACCACTCTCTGGGTAGAGAGGTTTCTCCTGAATTCCTTGTTGGATGTATTAGGAGTAAGTGTATCTTTGCAGATGGCAGCACGGTGGCTCAGTGGTTAGCACGGCTGCCTTACAGCGCCAGGGGCCTAGGTTCAATTCGGACGACTGCCTGTGTGGAGTTTACATATTCTCCTTGTGTCTGCGTGGATTTCCTCCCGTTGCTCTGGTTTCCTCCCACACTACAAAGATGTCCAGGTTAGGGTGGATTGGACATGCTAAATTGTTCAGAGATGTGCAGGTGAGGTGGATTAGCCATGGGAAATGCAGGGTGATGGGGTTGGGTCTGGGTAGGATGCTCTTTGGAGAGTCAGTGGGGACTGAATGACCCGCTTCCACACTGCAGTGATTCGAGGTAGTGCACTTGAATTTTCAAAGGACAAGGTGCTACCTCACAGTTAAGAACATACAGTGTAGGGAGATGACATATTTGCGTGAAAAAGAATCAGTTCCCTAACAGGAAGCTGAGAATCAGGATACTTGGGTCCTTTTTGAGTTGACTAGTTTTAATGAGTGGAATCAGGGATGGATGCTGGAACTGTAACTATTTACAATGGATTATCAATGAATAGGATGAAGGAACCAAATGTCTGGTGACTACATTTGTGGATGACACCAAGTTAAGTCAGAAAGTAACTAGTCAAGAGAAGGTATAGAGATGGCAAAGAGATATTGACATGTTAAAAGATTGAGCAAATATTTAGGCAGTTAGATTTCACATGGGGAAAATGTGAACTTTGGTAGGATGAGCAGAAAATGTAAATTGGGAGAGAGTCCAAAACACAGTGGGACAGAGGGATATGGGTATCCTCACCCTCTTCAAGATGAAGGTTATGAGAATTTTTCTGTCCAAGGCTTTTCAAAAGTAATGGAGCCTGGGTCATTTAATTTATTCAAAACTGATGTTTGATAGACATGGGAGTCAAAGGTTATGAACAAGCAGGTAGGAAAGTAGAATTGAGAACACAAACAGATCAGTCATGTTCTTATTCAATGTTGGAGCAGGCTTGAAGGATCAAATAGAGTCATAAAGTCATAGAGATGTACAGCACGGAAACAGACCCTTTGGTCCAACACATCCATGCCAACCAAATGTCCTAACCCAATCTAGTCCCATCTACCAGCATCCAGCCCATATCCTCCAAACCCTTCCTATTCATATTCATATACCCATCCAGATAATCCATTCTTATTCCTGTGTCCTATGTTCTTATTTATAACCTCTAGTTCTGATCTGACCCCCAAAAAATAAACATCAAACCATTCGAAGCCCAAGCATTTACACATGGGCCAACCTTCTCTACCTTTACTCTGTCAAAACTGTTCAGAATCCAAATTATTTCCATCATGTCACCATCCTCATGGGAAGCTAAAAATTCTCAACGGCAGCAAAATTCCAAATCTCATTGCTTTGGAACCGAGCACATGGTTTTACTTGGATGCAGTAGCTGTTTTAAGGTAAAAGTGTCTGTTTGATCCAATCAGAAAACAATGTAAAGTTGGCCTTAACCAAGTTGTCTCACTTGACACAGAGTATGTGAGCCCCTCTGCTTCTCAGTATGAGTGCAACACTGAGCTAATGCTAAGAAAAACAGAAAGGAGAAACTCAGCAGGTCTGGCAGCATCGTGGTGAGAGAGAAATAATGTCTTGGATCCAGTGACCCTTCTTCAGAACAGGGTTTTGAAATGTTAACTCTGTTTCTCTCTCCACAGATGCTGCCAGACCTGCTGAATTCCTCTAACAATTACTGGTTTTGTTTCAGATTTCCAGCATCTGCTGTTCTTTGCTTTACTTTAATGAACTAATACTGTTGTTCTCAGTAAAGGGGTAAAGTGACTTGTGTCTAATGGATATTTTGACTAAACATCCAGTTTGTTTCCATAATTCTTCGCTCCATGCCTTGCCCAAATCTACATTGATTGCTTGTACACAGGTCTGTTTAGCAATTGTAAGCATGACCGATGTGGGTCTTTTATGTTCTTTCCCTATCTCTCTGTCAAAGCAACAGGGACAGGTTCTTGTGACTCTAGAACTGCAACAGGAGACCATTTGTTCAAAGCACAACTGCAAAACACTCAGCAATGCAAGAACATGGCTGATGAATTTCATCACATGAAAAGTAAAATAATGCAAAGATGTGGAAAGGTGTTTGCGTAATCAGAGAAAACAAACTGCAGACAAATAGAGAGGGGGAGAAGATGGCGTTCTTTAGTATAATCTTATAACAAGGGCAATGAGATCTCAATCATTTTCGGATGCACGTGACAACTCAGGGATGGGGGAGGGGGTTAGGAAGAAAGTTTTCTCTAGTGTTTGCCACAGGAAACAACAGAAGGGTGTTGTGTCCCTCGACGTTAATTCTGAACAAAAAAAGCTGCAACGTTTTTAAATTGTCTTTTGTCATCATCTGAATGTGTTAGTAAATCCTGAGTACATGTTGGCAATATCGTACAGGCATGGGCTTACTGGGTACAGGTAATAAATCTCATTGGGTACAGTTGAACATAGCTATCGGGCAAGGGTAGAATTCTCCCGCTGCACTCTGCTTAATAAACATCTTCTGTGTGCAGTTGCGAGTCAACTCCCTTCTTCAAAATGACCACATTATAATAATTTACAAAGGCACTGGTTCTGAACATGTAAAAAACAAAACGACCAGCACAATATAATACCAATAACTTTTTGAAAGATATCTTGCAATTCAAGATTTGAGTTGTTATATTGATGAGGAAATTCTAAAGAACCTGGAACACTTGTCTCTGGAAAAGACAAGACTGAGGGATAACCTGATCATGGGTTTATAAAATTATGGAAGGGGCTTGACAGGGGGTGGGGGGGGGGGGATTCCAAAACTCAAGTCACTACCACAAGGTAGTTACTCGTAAATCTGATCAGGAATTCAGGGAAAGCTATCTTTTCTCAGAGAATGGTGAGGATGTGGAGCTCCCACTAAGTATTGTTGAAATGAATAACGTCGATACATTTAAGGGAAAGCTAAATAAACTCATGAAGGGAGGAATGAATAGATGCTGACAGGCTGAGGCAGAGTAAGTGGGGACCCACCCTCTTTGGCCTCGAGAAGGTGGTGTGAGCTCCCATCTTGAACCGTTGCAGTCCATGTGCTGTAGGTAGAACCACAATGCCGGTAGGGAGGGAATTCTGGGATTTTGACCCAACAACTGTGAAGGAGTGGCGATATATTTCCAATCGGGATGGAGGGGAGCTTGCAGGAAGCAGTTCTCCCATGTATCTGCTGCCCCTTGTCCTTCAAGACGGACGTCCTCCTGATTCAAGATGGTGGCTCACCATTACTTTCTCAAGGGAAATAATGTCCGGCCCACGGTGCTCATATCTCATATGAATAAATAATTTAAAAATGCAAATATTTAATTCTATCTAGCAAAGGGTTGGGGTCTAATTAAGAAGATAGAAAAAGAGTAAAAGGAAGACAATAGAGACCCTATCCAAAATGAAAATGCATGTGTTTGAGTGTTGATATTGATTCAGGTCTCTCCATATCTTTCTAAGCAAACAATAACTGATGGGGACAATTGATTTCTCTGTCCACTGACTGTGAGTCCAATGAGTTTCATCACAAAGGCAGTATGGAAGAAAAAGTGTTCTTCAACCTATCAAACCTATCCTTGCTTTAAACCAAATAAAAGTACTCCAAAAATTTATAATTTCCCATCCTAACTTCACTTTTGACCTTCAGCCTGGTAACCAGAGGCTGGCATAAAGTGGAGATGTGTACAGTAATCAGACTGAGTTGTGTTGAATACAAATAAAAGGCAAAATAGGTTTGACCAAAGGAAAGAATGAGTTGACTTTGTTTATGTGTTTTGTAACCACTTAACAACAGAGTTCCCAAAATACTGAGTGTTGATCTGGGATTGTTACTCAGCATTTTCAAATCAACATAATACTCCCACACAACACAAAGAATATCTCTGCATTACCTCATTTACAGAGTTTATGGAGAATTGTTGGAATTGAGAACTAGTGACACGGTGAAGAGGATCACAGATGCAAATCTTTAGTCAATTTGATTCGTTCCAGGTTATGACATCAAATGGCTGGATACACCAATGGCTGTGCGTCCTGATAATATCCCAGCTCTAGTTCTGAATACTCACCTTTGAGAGATCACCGTGCTTCTAGCCAAACTAGCAACACTGCTAGCTACCTGACGGTGTGGGAAAATACCTCAAATCCGAACCAGTGCCTATCAATCTACTCGTGATGATTAGGAAAGCATTGAAAGGGTCATCAACAGCGCTGTCAATGATTCAATTACACATAAGGATTATTGAGTATACTTACTTAACATTTATTGGGTATCTGAGAAATTGGAAGAAATGGTACAGTTAAGACACTTGCTGCATTGAAACTGGTCTTGCCTCACCATGTGGTTTCTTGAAAAATAAAGCCAAAGTTTAATAGGGATTGTGTTTACCTGTTGTTTATAAAAAGTCAAATTACTTTGAAGAAAAAGACAAGTAAAGTTTCTCAGGAGATAACAGATGGGGTGTATGGTCATTAATTGTTGAAAAATCTGTCTTTGGAAAAGACTACCAGTGATCCTTTGCTGGCAGTGGCCTAGCAACTCTTTCTGGACCTGATAAAGTTTCCAAATATCAGTACTTTCAACTACCTTACAAACCCTGAGAAGCCAAATTACGAGCACTTTCCAAAGACCAGCTTGATTTCAATCTGAACTAAAGGTCTTCCATCGGTCTACGGCTGTCAACAATTAGAAATTAGAGAAAGTGAGGACTGCAGATGCTGGAGACCAGAGTCGAAACGTATGGTGCTGATAAGGGCTTATGCCTGAAACGTCGACTCTCCTGCCTGACCTGCTGTGCTTTACCAGCACATTTTTTGAACAATTCGAATTCATCAACAAGAAAGTGGGTGGACCATGAGAAGTTATCACATTGTCTCCATTGCTTTCATTGTTTCTGTGTCTGTTGAAATTAAGAGGATGTAACTCCAATTCCTGTTTAAAGCTTAGATGTTAGCCAGTGCTTGCTATTTGTTTTAAGAATAATTTTTGTGTTATAATATATTCCAAGTGAAAATTCTGGATAATGGTTTAAAAAAAAGAATCAGCTGGTAATTTTAGTGATTGAATTGACACATTATACTAATGGTGTGACTAGTGGAGGAATGGGACTTGATTAACAGTAAAATTCTCCTGTCACAACAAGTCCACACCGAACTTCCAAAGAGTAACCCACCCAGACCCATTCCCCTACCCTCTTGCTCTACATTTCCCCTGACTAATGCACCTAGCCTACACATCCCTGATCATTATGGGCAATTTAGCTTGGCTAATTCACCCTAACCTGCACAGCTTTTGGACTGTGAGAGGAAATCGGAGCACCCGGAGGAAACACATGCATACAAGGGGAGAATGTGCACACTCCACACAGACTGTCACCCGAGGCTGGAATTGAACATAGGTCCCTGGCGCTGTGCGGCAGCAGTGCTAACCACTGAACCACCATGCCAGTTTTTAAAAATATAGTTAGAGGAGGACAAATGTTTGGGAGGTGTGATTGATAAACAGTTAACCATGCCCAGCAAGCTCAAAGTTTCAATTCTGTTGGGTGCTGGGTTAACAGATCATTAGAAAGCGAAATCATGGTGAAACAGTCCAATGGTGGACTAGCAATCCAAGCTAAAATCCTGGGAACACTTGGAGCTCTTCCTTCCCTCCATACTATAGCCCTAAAAATATGATCACATGAATCTGAAACAGGAGTAATCTATTCAACCGTTCAAGACTTTCTACCCTTCAGTAAGATCATGGGCAATCTGATTATAAGCTTAAATCTGAATCCTTGCTTGCCCCTGATGGATGTTCAACTCCTTTCAGCTCCTCCGGAAAGCAACCAACATAATCAAAGAACCCTCCCACACCAGTTATTCTCTCTTTCACCCTCTTCTATTGGGCAGAAGATACAAAAGTTTGAAAACACGTACCAGAACTGCTTCTTCCCTGCTGTTATTCAGACCTTCCAATGGACCTCTCATATATTAGAGTTGCTCTTTCTCTGCACCTTCTCTGTAGTTGTAATACTATATCCTGCATTTTGTTCTACTACCCTGATGTACTTATGTGAGATGGGATAGCACACAGTACAATACTTTCCACTGTATCTCGATACATGTGACAGTAATAAATCAAACCAAATCAAATCAATGCTAACCACTGTGCCACCCTAAACCTTCTCTGAACTGTCTCCAACAAATGTTCATTCTTTGTTAAATAAGGTGACTAATAATGTGGTTGATGCTATGCTGGGGGGATGAAATGGGCAGGATGTTTCATTTCACAGCGCTGACATTCCTAAACTGATAGACAGAACAATCTTAAGCAGTTCACAAATCCTACATAGATCTGCGGCTTTTCTCAATACGTGAATCCAGTTGTATCACCTTTCATTGGAAATCAGAACTCTATGTGCCTTATACAATCACACAATACAGGAGGCCCTCAACACCATCATGACTGTGCTAACGTTTTCCAAGAGATGTCCAAATAATTCTCACTCTCCACTTCTTTTTATCTGTAGCCCTAATTTTGTTCCCTCAAGTATTTATCTAATTCCCTGTTTCATTGTTTATACGGAGTTTAATTAATTTTATTCTCCCAACTATTACTTCTAGGTGCTTTCCTTAAAATGCTTTACTTGCAAAGTAGTAGATACACAGATTGCCTTAGACCCTAGTGGAACTGTGGTCTCTTTCTGGGGTGACATGGTGGCATAGTGGCTACCTCACAATGCTAGGGACCCTCCAACACATAGAATGAACATGCGTTGGAGGCAGTTCAGAGAAGGTTTAGGGTGGCACAGTGGTTAGCATTGATTTGGTTTGGTTTGATTCCAGCCTTAGGCGACTGTCTGTGTGGAGTTTGCACATTCTCCCCTCCCCCCCCCCCCCCCGTATCTGTGTGGGTTTCTTCCTCCAGTACAAAGATGTGCAGGTTAGGTGGATTGGCCATACTAAACCTCCGAGGAGAAAGTGAGGACTGCAGATGCTGGAGATCAGAGCTGAAAATGTGTTGCTGGAAAAGCGCAGCAGGTCAGGCAGCATCCATGGAATAGGAGAATCGACGTTTCGGGCATAAGCCCTTCTTCAGGACTCCCCATTGTATCAAGGATGTGTAGACTAGGTGGACTAGCCAAAGGAAATGCAGGGGTAGGAGATTGGATCTGAGTGGGATGCTCTTTGCAGGGTTGGTGTGGGCCAAATGGCCTGCTTCCACCATATAGGGATTCTGGATCATTTTTCTATAAACATGTGACATTTGTGATATTATTACACTTCATCAGCAGTGAACATTCTCATGTGTCTACACTTTCCTTTTCACACTTACTGCGGAAGCTGCCTCCAGTTTGGTAGAGACAGACTCAATCATAACTTTGCAAAAGGAAATTGGATGGTTGAAAAGAAAAATAAAACTTGCAGTCTTATGGGGAAAAATGTGGGATGCGCGGAGTTGCTTGTAGAGAGTTGGCACAGACATCGGGGCTGAATGACCTCCTTCTGTGTTGTAACCATTCTATCGTTTTGTGACTCATCTCCCTTGACTTCATATACCCTGTCCACCACACCTACAAAATCACCTGGGACCTCATACAAACGCTAAGTCAAAACTAAAATCACTGCAAATTTTATTTTTTAACTCTCCAAAACGTAATCAGAGTCATAGAGTCATAGAGATGTACAGCACGGAAACAGATCCTTCGGTCCAACTCGTCCATGCTGACCAGATAGCCCAGCCCAATCTAGTCCCCACCTGCCAGCCCATATCCCTCCAAACCTTTCCTGTTCATATACCCATCCAGATGCCTTTTAAATGTTGCAATTGTACCAGCCTCCACCACTTCGTCTGGCAGCTCATTCCATACACCACCCTCTGAGTCCTCGGCAACTAGGAGATCATACTGGTCTTAGCTGTGATGTTTTTCTTGTTGGTACTCCATTCACCATTCTGACAATTTTTTATTGTTGGAGATAAAAATCTTTCTGATTTTCCTGTTCCCCATTGGTATTGTTTAACTCTCCATAACACATGAATTTTCTTTCTATCAACTGTTTCCCCATTCTCTCTTGAAGATGTTGGGATAGAATTCCAGAGATGATAGTAGGACGAGTGATCAGGAGTGTTAATCCTGGATCTTCTCACTTCCCATTACTGCAAGGAGGTGAATGTTTTCAGATCCATTTAGCATTTCCACTGTTGCAGATTTCGAACTGAAGCTGAGCGATTCTATCATTTATGTGACTGAGCTAGACGCGTATATTTAATCAGGGTTAAAATTGTTAATCAAAGCAGGAAACTTCCATTAGATCAATGACATAAATACAGGCATTTTAAATACTGCACACTGCCCCCATTAGGCTTAGACATCATACTGCAGCATGTATGCAGGAACATCATTCTATAATTCTTCATTTTAATGATAAGACTTTGTTTCCATTTTTATCTAGAAATGTTAATTGAAAATTTATTTATAGAATAGTTATAGACTCATGCAGCACGGAAACAGACCCTTCGGTCAAACCAGCCCATGCCGAACATAATAATTGAAGTTTTTTCTTTCATTTGGTTAATTTCCCAAGACAGCTGCTGTTACCCTTCAGTTGTTACCTTACACTTCCTCTCCCAAGTGCTTCCTGTTGGCATCAGAGCTTGTTCTAGCAACACCAAGTACCAGAGAACAAGTGCTAAAATAAAACCAAGAACTGTGGATGCCGGAAATGTGAAACAAGAACAGAAATTGCTGGAGAAACTCAGAAGGTGTGGTAGTCTCTGTGGAGAGAAAGCGATGTTTTGAGTCCAGACACCCTTCGTCAGGACTGTTCTGATGAAGGGTCACTGGACCAGAAACATTGACTCTGTTTTCTTTCCACAGATGCTGCCAGACCTGCTGAGTTTCTCCAGCAATTTCTGTTTTTAACGACAGGAGAACAAGCATCAGGAGGCAGTGGTGTAGGATAATGTCAATCGGCTAATAATCAAGGACAATAATCAAACAATAATGTTTGGCGACATGGTTTCAGATCTGTCACAGCAGATGCTATAATTTGAATTCAACATGAACCTGGAATAAAAGGAGCTTTAATACCAGGCAATAAATGCTACTGTTGTCAGCAATTTGCGAATTCAAAAACCTATCCATAGCCCAGCATCAGTGGCCTCCAGGTAGTACTATTGAATAATGATTGAAATAAAAAGGAAATTGTATTTATAAAGACAAAGAGAATGTTAGAAGTAACTTCATAAGTCTGTCAGCATCTGTGGAGAAGGGAATAGAGTTATCCTTGCATGTTGTGTTGTGATCCATCACCATTAATTCTTTCTTTCTTTACAGATGCTGCCAGACTTGCTAAGCTTTTCAATTTTTCTTTTAAATTTCAGATTTCCAACACCTGCAGCATTTTGCTTTTGTCCAGGATGATTCAGGACATCCCATTGTCCATGCAGCCAATGAAAGCATTTTTGATCTGTAACTGTAATATAGGAAATAAGGCAGCGTTATGAAGGTGTACAATTGTACCTTTAAGGGAGTGGAGGACTTGGCAAGCACACTGAGTGCTGGAGAATTTACAAAGTAACATTTGGTTCAGAAGGAATAGCACTGGCTGAGTTGCTATGAAACAAAAAACAAATTTGAATTCAGCCAATCAGTTTAAATTATATCCCGAAAAATACCAAATTCCAATCAAGTTTAAATTGAGTATATTGACAATCTTAAAAGCCCATGACACAATCCGATGCTTTGGGGGTATAAGACCTGGGAAAATTGAAGAGTTGGGAGAAGAACTGCCAACCTACCAGCACATAAAGAATGCCTGAAAAAATAGGTCTCTTAAGGTACCTTTATCAGTCAGTAACCTGTGATGCAGAACCCCCAAGAAGGAGAAAAGAAGGCAGGAATACAGAGAAGAACCGAAAGCTGTCTGGCTTTGAGATAAGAAGTTTTAGTTTGTAAATCTTAAACGGGAGTTTTATCGGATTAGTATTATAGAAAGGAAGGTAAAAGATAGGTTAGAGGGTGGAGTTACAAATAGTTGTTAGTTAATCATTCTCTGTTATACTTTAAGAAATAATGTTGTTAATTTTCACTTTAAATAGTTCTTGTCCCCTTGAATTTTCACAGATTACTGCATAGAATAACTCTTTTCTGTGTTGCTGGTTTGAATTAAGCAACAGTGTTTACCCCGTGTCGTAACAGTTTAGGGGCTCGGCCAGGATTTGAACTGGTTTACACAGTTTGAATAGATTTGGGGTATGAAAAATCCCAACAGATTTAAACACTTGCAGGTTAGTGTCCTAGATCTTTAAATAAAATACAGGTGAGACAATTTGTTTAATTTTGGTGACTTGTGGTTGATTAAATTTAAAGTGAGAGAAATGGCTCTTAAAACTGCTAAAGAGGTTCTGGGATTTGAAGATGATTCTCAAAGTTGCCAAGAAAGTTTAGAAGGAAAGAAAAAGACCATACTTTTAGAATTAGCAAGTCAGTTGGATGTGGGTTTAACCAAGGACAAAAGTAAAGCTGAAATTGTAAGGGAGTTACTCAAGCACTCAGGTGTGTCAGAGAAACAGATTACTGCAGTAGAGGTAGAAAATTTTAAATTACAATTGAGGAAAATTGAGTTAGAAGATAAACAAAGGGAGAGAGAAAGAGAAACGGGGGGGGAGGGGGGGAGACAGAGAAGGTTTTTAGCTGAGCGAAGAGAGAGAAGGGAGAAAGAAAGGAGAAAGAGAGAGAGAATTTGAACTTGAGAAGTTGCGACTTCGTCAGCAAAGTCAAGTTAACAAGATGCAGATTAAAAGAGAAGGTAGTGATAGATATATGTGTCACAACTCTGCCACATTTTGATGAGAAAGATATTGAAGCTTTCTTTATTTCATTTGAAAAATTGGCTAGGCAGTTGGAGTGGTCTGAGGATTTATGGGTAATGCTAGTTCAGACTAAACTGGTAGGCAGAGCTAGTGATGTATGTGCCACACTTTCAGATGAGGTATCAAGAGATTATGAAGAGGTTAAACAGGCTTTAAGTGCTTATGAATTGGTGCCAGAAGCATATAGACAGCAGTTCAGAAGCACAAAGAAGGAACCAGGTCAGACTTATGTTGAGTTTGAAATAATTAAACATAGTCATTTTGATCAATGAGTATGTGCTTTGAAAATAGATAAGACCTTTGAGGCTCTAAGATTATTCTGTTGGAGGAGTTTAAAAACTCACTTCTTGAGATGGTAAAAAAATCACATGGAGGAACAGAAAGTTCAGGAACTGAGAAGGGCAGCAGAATTAGCAGATGAATTCATGTGGTGCATAAGACAAACTTCCGGCCAGAATTTCATCCTACACTACTAAACTAAGAGTAGAGAGCACTGGTAAGAATTTACCACAAGATAAAAAGGGTGGAAAGGAGGTGAAAGGCCTCCGGTGTTTCTACTGTAGTAAAGTGGGACATGTAAAGTCACAGTGCTGTTCGTTAAAGAAAGGTGCTGTGGGAAAAGATGTGGTAAAAATAGTTAAGCCAGTGGCATTAGTGAAGATAGTAAAGGAGACCCCAAGAAGAGCAGAGGAGCTGCAGTAAGAGTGCACAGCCTAGGCAGGGGCTGGGTATGGAGTTAGCACCTGATTTCTGCAAAGAATTTGCCTCTGTGGGTAAAGTTTACTCAGAAAGAACAGGGGAGAAGGACAAGGAGTTTTAGTTTTGAGAGATACAGGATCTAACCAGTCACTGATAGTAAGGATTGAGCGAGTATGCACTCTTTCTGATCTGTTACCCAAGACTGTGGTAATTTGTGGGATAGATGGACAGGAATTTAGCTTTCCTCTATGTAAGAATAGGTTGGAGTGCCAATTCAAGACTGGGGAAGTTACAGTGGGAGTGATTGACAGAGTGTCAATTCCAGGAATTCAATTTGTTCTTAGGAATGATTTGGCAGGATCCAAGGTGGGAGTGACACCCTATGTTGTGGAGAAGCCCAAGGAAGACCAAGAAATGAGAGGTTAAAACAGAAATATCCTGTTTTTCCCCAGACTGTGTGGTAACCAGATCTCACTGTCATAAGTCACTGCACGAAGCGAAAAGTAAAGAGAAAGATGAAGGAGTTGGGATTCGGTTAGTGGGCACACTGTTTGACGTAATGGTGCAGGAAAAACCTGAACAGGCCGAGGGTCACAGAAGTGTTTAGTCCTGAAAAGCTAAGGTACTTGCAACAGCAAGACAAGACAATAAAAGATATATGCTGGAAAATCTCAGCAGGTCAGGCAGCATCTGTAAAGAGAGAAAAGAGCTGACATTTTGAGTCTAACTGACCCTTTGTCAAAGCTTTGACAAAGGGTCAGTTAGACTCAAAACATCAGCTCTTTTCTCTCCTTACACATGTTGCCAGACCTGCTGAAATTTTCCAGCATTCTCTCTTTTGGTTTCAGATTCCAGCATCCGCAGTAATTTGCTTTTATTTTAATAAAATATATATGTGGATGCATACTCTGAAAAGGAGGCAGAGAATATTTCAGAGGGTTATTACCTGAAAGATATAATCCTAAAATGGAAATGCAGACCACGGCAGGTTAGTGCAGAGGAGAAATGGGCTAAAGTGCACCAGATTGTGTTGCCGGTAGCATACAGGCAGATGGTGTTATGGGTAGCACATGAACTACCTGTAGGAGGTCACCTAGGGTACCAAAGACTCAGGCTAAGATCCAAAAACATTTTTATTGGCCTGGAATGCACAAGGATGTGGTTAACTTTTGCCAAACGTGTCATATATGCCAAATGGTGGGTAAGCCACAAGCGCAATAAAACCAGCCCCATTGTTGCCAATTCCCACATTTGAAGAACCTTTCACATAGGTTACAATTGATTGTGTAGGGTCCCCTCCAGAGAACTAAAAGTGGGAACCAGTATTTGTTAACCAGAATGGATGCATCTACCAGATTTCCAGAGACAAAGGCAAAAAGGGTAGGAGGGGAGTTAGGAGCTTTCTTCACACAGTATGGGCTACCCAGAGAGATTCAGTCGGAATTTCAAATTTTACTGCTAGGAGGTTATGGATAGCTTAGGTATACAGCACTTAAAATGCAGTGCATATCATGCTGAATCCCAGGGAGCTTTGGAAAGGTGTCATCAAACCTTGAAGACCACATTGACAGCATTACCTGAATGATTAGGATTAAGGTATCCATTTGTATTGTTTGCCACTAGAGATGCCCTAAACGCATCTACTCAGTTCACTTCTTTTGAGTTAATATTCGGTCATGAAGCGAGAGGCCCTTTGAAATTAATTAAAGAAAAATTGACAGGACCAAAGTCGGAGAGCTCACACTTAGATTATGTATTGGCGTTGAGGGAAGAGACTAAATTGAGTAGGTGAGTTAGCTAAACAGTACCTAAAGAGGGCACAGTGTAGAATGAAGCAGGTGGCAGATTAAAGCTGAGACTCAAGACGTTTTCCGAGGAGATGACGTGTTAGCACTGTTACAAGTGATAACAGATCCCTTCAAAGTCAGGTTTAGTGGATCACTATCAAATTGAGAAAACGGTGAGTCAGGTGAACTATCTAGTAAAGATGCCAGCTGGGAAAAGGTATCGAGTGTGTCATGTGAACATTTTGAAACCGTCTTACACTCAAGAGAAAGAGCTGGAGAAACGGGTGTTAGTTACTGCCCTGCAGAGTGAGGAATCAAATCCAACTGATATGGATTTTGGTGGGCCTCAAAATAGATTAAAAAATGAAGTCGTCCTTGAGGAGTGGGATAGGTCAGTAGGCTGTCTCAGGAGCATAAAACACAATTGAAAGATTTGTTACTCAGTATAAGGACATATGTAAGAATCAGAGGGGGATGACTAATGTTATTGTACATGAAGTAGACTTAGGGAATACTGCTCCAATAAAACAACACCCCAATCAGCTTAATCCTTTCAAAATCAGACAGGTCCAGATGGAGGTGGAGGCCATGCCCGAGGACATTATCGAACCAAGCCAAAGCGAGTGGAGTTTGCCGATCATCTTAGTTCCCAAACTAGATGGGACTCAATGATTCTGCATGGACTATTGGAGGGTCAACGCCGTTACAAAATCGGACTCATATCCAATTCCTAGATTGGAGGACTGTATTGAGAAAGTCAGACAAGCCAGTTACATCACCAAGTTGGACTTAAAAGGTAACTATCAGTAACCACGCATTATCAGAGACAGCAAAAGAAATTTCTGCACTTGTAACCCCAAATAGACTATATCAGTTTAAAGTGACGCCCTTTGAAATGAAGAACGCACCCGCGACATTCCAAAGACTCACGAACAGAGTTGTGGCTGGGTTAACAAACTGTCAGGAGAAAGTGAGGGCTGCAGATGCTGGAGATCAGAGCTGAAAATGTGTTGCTGGAAAAGCGCAGGTCAGGCAACATCCAAGGAACAGGAGAATCGACGTTTTGGGCATAAGCCCTTCTTCAGCCCTTAACAAACTGTGCAGTCTGTTTCGACGATGTAGTAATCTTTATTAAGTCCTGGAATGATCACATGGTACTGTTGGCAGAGCTCTTTGAATGACTACAAGAAGCAAAACTGGTGATAAACTTAAATAAAACTGAATTCGCAAAAGCAGAGGTGACATTCTTGGGACATAACATCGGTCATGGAAGGTTGACCCCACAGTACGCAAAGACGAAGGCCATCAACGAATTTCCGCGAGCAACCTTGAAGAAAGAGGTGTTTTGATTTTTAGGATTCAGCAGATTCTATCAAAAGTTTGCTCCAAACTTCAGCAGTGTAGTGGCGCCGTTAACCAATTTGCTGAAGAAGCACACAAAATTTCAGTAGACAGAACTATGCCCGGAGGCATTCGACCATTTGAAATCAATATTAATCACCAAACCAGTTTTAGCTACACCAAACTTTTCAAAACCTTTTAAAGTCGCCATCGATGCTAGTGATGTTGGAGTTGGAGCTGTACTCCTACAGGAAAATGAGGATGGGATTGAACTGCCAGTTGGTTACTTTTTGAAGATCAATATCCACCAGAGGAAATACTCGCTGATCGAAAAAGAATGATTGAGTTTGGTACTGGGCTTACAATATTTTAATGTGTATGTCACAAACAACGTGTCGGAGACAGTTGCGTACATGGATTACAATCCTCTTACATTCTTAGAATGCTTTAAGGACAAGAACATGAGACTATTTTGCTCGAATCTTATGTTACAGATTTTTAATTTAAAAATTATACATGTTGCAGGTCGTAAGAACATAATTGTAGATTTAACTGAAAATTTAGATGAGCTTTGTATTTATTTAATTATTTATTTATACACACATATACATACATACACACACAGAGGTATATGGGAAGAAGTTGAACTTATTAAAGTTATCTGTATCTTAATGTGTTTAAAGAATAGAAAGAAAAATGAAGCCATCTTTTCATTATGATGGCTCATTTTTTTTCTTAAGGGGTTGGTGTTATGAAGATGTAGAAGTGTACTGCACTTTTAAGAGTGTGAAGGACTTGGCAAGCACACACAGTGCTGGAGAATTCACAAAGTAACATTTGGTTCAGAACAGATAGCACTGGCTGAGTTGCTAGGAGACAAAAAACAAATTTGAATTTGGCCAATTAGCTTAAACTATACCAGGAAAATTACCAAATTCCAGTCAAGTTTGAATTAAGTATATTGGCAATCTTAAAAGCCCATGATGCTTTGGGGGGTATAAGACCAGAAAAAATTGAACAGTTGGGAGGAGAGCTGCCAAGCCAGCATCTACAAAATACCCAGAGATTAGCTCTCTTAAAGTTACCTCTATTGATCAGTAACCTATGAAGCAGAACCCCCAAGAATAAAAGACTACAAAAATACAGAGAAGAACCAAAAGCTGCTTGGTTTTGATATAAGTAGTTTTGTTGCATAAATCTTATCGGGAGTTTTATTGGACTAGTATTGTCGAAGGGGAAGGTGAAAAGTAGGTTAGAAGAAAGAGCTACAAATAGTTGTTAGTTAATCTCGGTTATACTTTAAGAAATAACGTTGTTAATTTTTACTCTAAATAGTTCTTGGCCTCTCAAATTTTCACAGATCACTGCATGGGATAACTCTTTTCTTGTGTTGCTGGGTTGAATTAAGCAGGAGAGTTTACCCAGTGGTCGTAACAGCAGCCAATTTGCCAACAGCAGGCTCTCACAAGCAGCTATGTGGTAAATATTGGTTGACGATTTCACTATGTTTAGTACCATTCACAAAAGATACCAAAGCAGCCTATCTCCAAATGCAACAAGACCCGGTCAATACCCAGGCTTTGGCTCTCAAGGGACAAGTAACATTTGCACCACACAAATACCTGGCAATGACCATCTTTCTGGACAGAATCTAACCATCTCCCCTTTATATTAAACAGTATTACTGTCACGGATTCTCCCATTATTGACTGGAAAATGGAACGACACCAGTCATATAAATATTATATGGCCACAAAATCAGGACAGAGTGTGTCAGAAATGTTCCTGCAGGGGGATTGTGGTTTTAAACTTGAGGTGGTGGTTTTTGGTACTCCAGTTACCATTGTTAAAAGATTTTTAGATTTTTTGCTTCCTCGGGTTTGTTGTGAAGCGTGCAATATAACTAAGCTCTGTCAGAAATTCATCACAAACAAGAGAACAATAAACAAATTTAGTGTTAAAGGCTTTACTGAATACACCTTGCAATAAGTTGTTAATTACGGTTTCTTTTTAATTCCAACATTCGGACAATTAAAAAGCAAATTCGTAAGCAAAAAAAAAGACATTTTTGGATAAATTTTGACTGTTATGGGATATTTTGTTTTGAAAGGAAGTGCCTGAGGTAGTGACTGCTCAGCACTCACTGAATGCCCTGCATTCTACTGAAATTTCAACTTCATAATGGCAACTGTGACAAGATTATTTATTATTAAAATGTTAGACTTCTGTGGATTCTTTTGGGAATAGTCAGTGATCAGAAGCTGCAGAGTTTATTTTAATCACTGCAGGGAAAGTGTGAATTTGTGTTTGCGAAGAGAAAAGGTTGAACCAATCAGAAGGTTTTGGATTCAAGCCCCACCTACAGAATTGAGCACATCATCTGATACTTCCAGCATGGTTCTGAATTATCAAAAATGTGGGTGGATAGACAGGATATCTAAACTGTGACTCTTGTTTTCTAATTTATTCATGGGATGTGGGTGTCACTGGCAGAGCCAGCATTTATTGCTCATCTTTAGTTGCCTTAGTTGAAGTGTATGATGATGGAATGAGGAGGAATAAGGAAGTTAGAATCAGAAACCCTACAGTGTGAAGAGAGGCCATTTGCCCCAGTGTGCACTGACCCTCTGAAGAGCATCCCATTCAGACTACGCTATCCCCATAAACCGGCATTGACCATGGCCAATCCACCTAGCCTGCACACCTTTGGTAGGTGGAAGAAAACCAGAGCTCCCGAAGGTAACCTACACAAACTCCATACAGTCACCCAAAGTTGGAATTAAACCCAGATCTCTGGTGCTGTGAGGCAGCGGTGCCACCCACTCCACATCTCCAGCTGTCTTGGGTAATATGTTAAAGAATACCAATTATCACTACTAAAAAGAGATTACCTCACCAGTGACAAGCAATACTTTTTCATTAAGTGAGTGATTCAAATCTGGAATTAACTGCCTGAAAATATGATGGAGGCAAGTTCAATTGAGACATTCAGGTGGGAATTGGATTACTATCTGAAAAGGAAGAATGCAAGTAGTGTGGGGAGAAAATGGGCATGGCACTGTGAGCTATTATTTCTGAGCCAGCAGAGACACTACTGGCCTCCAATTAGACATTAAAACCTAAATCTGTAACTTATGCAGTACCTACAATGGCAGCGATTATTGGGTGTTATTCATCTCAGTCCATCATTTCTGCAAGAGTTCCTCAGGGTAGTGTCCCTAGGTCCAACCATCTTCAGCTGCTTCATGAATAAACTTTCCTCCGTGAAAGGTCTGAAGTGGGGATGCTCATTATGCAACCATTATTGTTCTGCACCATTCGTGACTCCTCAGATATTAAAGCCATCTGTCAATCTATATAGCAAGATGTGGACAATATTCAGACTTGAGGTGGTAAGTGACAAGTAACATACACACAAATGTCAGGCAATGACCATCTCTAATAACAGAGAAACAAATTATTTTTCCATAACCTTCAATGGCACTATGTCACTAATTACCCCACGATCAACATCCTGGAGGTTACTATTGAGCAGAAACTGAAATGGACCAGCCATATAAACACTGTGGCTACAAAAGTAGCTCACAGGCTAAAGGTTCTGTGGTACTTCTAACTCCCTAGAGATTGTCCACTATTTGCAAGGCACAAATCAGGAGTATGATAACATAATTGCCTTGATGTGTGCAACTTCAACAACACACAAATACAAAACCATCCAGTAAAAAGTAGCCTATTTGACTGGCATCCCATCCAACATGGTCATTATCCATTCCTATCAGCACCAATGCACAGAGGGCAGCAGTGTATCTGTAGTAACTCACCAATGCTTCAATGACAGCATCTTCCAAATCCATGACTCCTACCATCTGGAGGGTCAAGGGCACCTCTAAGTCATACAACATCCCGACTTGGATCTAAATCTTTGTTCCTTCTCTGTCGCTGGGTCAAAGTTGTGGAAATGTACTTGTAGTCCAACATATCGACTATAGCATTTCAAGAAGGCAGCTCACCATTACATTCTCCACAGCAATTAAGGATTGCGCAGAAATGCTGATTTACCCAGCATGTACATGCAGGAATTAACAACAGGATCCCAAATATTCAGGGGCAACAATGGTGAGGGGCAACAATTACCTTTGTGGTTTCAGCAAGTATATTCACATTAGATCTGAGCATGGTGGGTCCCAATCTATGACCTGCACTAAATTGTTTATTTGTTCATTGGACACAGGTGTCACTGACTAGGCTAACATTTAGTGCTTAATTATCCTAGAGAAAGTGGTGGTGAGCTACTATCTTGAAATGCTACCATTCTTGAGATGTAGGTATACACACAGCGCTGTAAATCCATTTGCAATGGTCAGTGGATTAGTAGTCAACAGAAACTGAATTGCTGAAGCAGAATTGATTTAAAAGCTTGGTAAAAAGTGGAACACCCTACTAAAACTAGAGGTGGAAGCACAATCTGAGGATTATGAAACAGATGTTTTAGATTTAGAAATTCGGAAGGCCACAGTCAGGAATGGAGAAAGAGCGCTAAGATGGAAATCAAATTTGATAATTTTCAGGGGATTAATAATAGGTATCTTTAACCAAACTGTTGTCTTCCATGCTGTAAAATTCTGTAACGCTGCTTATGTCTAGCATAACATCCAGTCACCACCTTTGATTGAGAAGATTAGTAGCTCAGGTTGATAGTAAGTAAATTAGCTCGCTGAGCTTGAATAGAGAGGCGCTTCACCAGAGACTCTCACTGATGTTACCTAGTATGGTGACGAAACATCTGAAAACAAGCTCAGCGAGCTAAGTTAAATATTTACCTTTGATTGAGTTTGTATGACTTCCCACAGAGGCAGATGCAAATGGAAAATGTGGTGATCCTTTCTTTCAGGAGACAGGCTTGGTCCAATAATGGAAGATTCTGATTTGCAACTGCTATGTTTGGCCTATGCCAGTAAAGGTGAGCAACTTCAAAACATTAGAAACCAAGGAATCATCACTGCTCCCACATTCTTCTGTGAACTGTAATGGTTGCTCTCAGAAGCGTCTCTAATACACAATATAACAAACCAAGTTGCAAGCTCCAAGTGCCCTTCTTGCATTTTTTTTTTTAAAAACACAGTAGCCTGAAATAATTATATATTTCAAGAGTTTTAATTCATTTAGTCCCCATCTCCATCCCAGAAATTATTGTAAACAATACAATACTTAAAGTTTGCCCTTGTACAATTTAAACTGAACTCAAACAATATTAATAGCAATTAGTGTTACTACTTTAAAAAGATAACTTTTCTCTATAATTTTCTTTCTTCTGCTGATAGTTAGGGTCTGGTCATACAGTCAGTTACTTCCAGTATCTTGCCCTTATCACTGCTTTTTGCAGTGTCACAAGCTATCAATTCACTGAGGTACATTCTGCTCACTCGTCACCCACAAATGTGTATCTTCCAACCATGCTCAGACACCCTACAAACAGTTCAGGAGTAGGAATCCCAGGTAAATTTCTCTTTACCAGCCCTACCTTCAGATGCCAAATGTTGGACCACCTCCCTTAAATGGGATGGATTCTGTCTAGTCAATATAGATTGGGAATTATTGACATATACTACTCAGCCACATGGCATCCATTTGGAATCAAATGAGCTATTGGAGGCCACCAAAAAGGTCACTCTGCAGAAAAGCACTTTGGGGATGGGCTTTAAATTAAAATATAAGATTAATTTAAATTCTATGAGTTATCTTTGTTGTTTGCTAGCAGGTTGTTTTTCTTATCTAAAAAAAAGCATTCCGGGTTATGTATTCTTCCCTCCATCTCTCTGCCCATCTTTCTTGAATGAGAGTTGGTTAGTTAAAACTCGAGGAACTGTCTGTTTAGTCAATGGGAAGTGTCTGTTGCAGAGTAGATAATTGTCTAAAGTGAACAGAAAGCAGGGGATGATTGCCCTAGTCCTTTTAAATAAGCTTGTCTTTCCCACAGTTTCCCGAACATTAAAACACAAATTCGATCTATTGTACCATTTGGGAAGCACTCTTTTCAGAACACTGACTGGAGCAGAGTGGACCTGTAATTCAACATGCAGTCCTCGATGTGGGAGGGAAATAAAACACACACTATTTGCAGTCACCAAGTGGTGTATGGCATCTGTAGTATTTAGTCTGCATTTTGACTTCAACGACAGTCTCAGAATTATGCATTCAAGACAACTCATCACAGTCTTCACAAACTATTAAAAAACAATTGCAGTACTTGTGTGTGGTGAAACCACCATGAATAATTAGGTATTTATTGAATTTCTTCCCCCACATTATAAATGCCCCCATTCAAATAAAAGGTGTTGATTGTCAGATGGACACCATGCGCAGTTTAGACAGCCTTCTGTACTAAGTGGGCACTTTCAGGTGTCAGGCCAACAAGCAATTTCCAAATACTCATCAGCCCAGGAGAATACAGACAAGGACAAGCAGCAGGAACCATAGCTAGTCTTGTCAACTCCTGCCCTGGCAAACGTCACCACTTTGACCTCTGTACTTTGCCCACCATTTGATCTTCCTGCTCCATAATGGCTCATTATGTTAAACTAGGTGAGCCATTTAACAGATGCAAAGATTCAGTCAGAAAGTATAAACAGTCCAATCCCACTCCTCACCCCAAATTCAGAGAAGAGGCTCCAGACCAACTCCCATCTGGTCCAGAGTCTGACCATGAACAGTGTTAAAAAAAACAACGGCTACAAGGGAATCTGCAAACAGACCATGCAACAAAAGGGACAGGTTTCAAAAATACCAAGTGTGCATAGGTTCTTCATAGCCCATTCTCTTCATAAAGATATTTTCCAAATTGGAAAAAGATCCCATAAAGCACGGAGCGCATTCAAAGCAGCATATCAACACAGGTAAACTCTTATGTAAGTGTTAAATCAAATCTGATGCCTGACAACACCAGAACAAGCAATGCCAGATAAGTTTTTAAACCTAATGCACCGTTTTAAGTATTTTGTCAGTGGTCAGGATGAGAGTAGCTTTCTCATATAACCCATGTTCTGAAAGAGACAGAAGATGTATTTGGTGTGCTCACCTAATGGATAGGTGAGTGAAATAAGGAAGACTCTAAAGAAACACTTGTAGGATATATGAAATGTTAAATTGGTCTCAAAAATGTGAACTTATTGCCTAATATTGGGCAGCTGGCTCCCATTCACATAAATAATTAACAACTTCAATTGCTGCTGAGATGAAACCTGGAGTTATGAGAGTAGCTTGCTTGTGTCAAAGTGTTTAATGAGCCAGTTTCGTAACACTATTTTTAGGTAGCAGCATCTGTGGAAAGGAATGGGGCAGAGGTGGGGAGTAGGAAAGGGGTCACTGTTGCTTCCTAATATAATCGTTGCTCCTATAGTATCACTTCCATTTTGAGGTGTTCAACTGGAGAAGCAGCAACCGCAACTGAACCACTACTGGAAGGAGGATTACAGAAAATGCATTGAGTCCTCAAGACTATAGGGTCACGTGAGAGAGGACAGAAAATCATTAAGAGGAGGGGAAGAGTTTGAAGCTCAAAAGCCATTTTCTTTTAAAGTGGTTAATCACAGAATAAAGCTGTAGATACATAATGCTCTATTCTACAACTTTGACACAACGTCTTGAGATCACATATAGGCAATGCAAAATCACCTCCTTAAAAGTTACAATAACCAGAAATCAAAAATTGATCAAAAACAATAAATAACATCCAGGCATCCCCTCCCCAACTCCTTCCTACAAACAGTGTTAATAAATTACAAATCTTGGATCTCTTTGCCTCAGTTTTGAAACGGAATGAGGGAAGTCTGTTCATTTACTAGGTGCCTTGTAGGGCTCAAGCAGGAGTTTAGAGAAAGTATTGACTTTGTCAGTGCCCCTGACTTCATGAGGTAACAATGGGAGCTTCACAATGTGAAAATCTTCATACAAATCCTCCATCTGAAAGAAAAACAGACAGACAAGCTAAAGTAATCTTATTCACAAAAAGAGCACTTGAGGTGCAAATGATGAGCTACCCCTTAGCGGGAAAATTGGATATGCGCTCGCCAGGTGAGCAATAGTTACTGAGAAACTATTATAAATTCATAAGAAGAAAACACAATTACTGTTCTCTCTCAGCTGTGCAGCCGCTCAGAAACCAGAAAGCCTCCATGCAGACCGCAAACATGTCGGTGCCTTTAAGTTACCTTACACATATAGGAGGAGAAAGTGAGGACTGCAGATGCTGGAGATCAGAGCTGAAAATGTCTTGCTGGAAAAGCGCAGCA
Organism: Chiloscyllium plagiosum; assembly: GCF_037043375.1. NCBI lineage: Eukaryota > Metazoa > Chordata > Chondrichthyes > Orectolobiformes > Hemiscylliidae > Chiloscyllium > Chiloscyllium plagiosum. The sequence goes on from NW_028270183.1 coordinate 10,381,283, forward strand.
GGTCAGGCAGCATCCAAGGAACAGGAGAATCGACGTTTCGGGCATAAGCCCTTCTTCAGGAATGAGGAAAGACTTCCTGAAGACATTCCTGAAGAAGGGCTTATGCCCGAAATGTCGATTCTCCTGTTCCTTGGATGCTGCCTGACCTGCTGCGCTTTTCCAGCAACACATTTTCAGCACCTTACACATATAGCCATGCAAAAAAATTTAAAGAGACCACATTCTGACACAAATCACCCACAATCTCAAAACAAGTCTGAGGAACCACCTTCAAAGATCTTGGGGCATTTGTTTGCAACAGATGGGTGAGGTAACTTGAAACTCCTTCTCTGAGTTATTTGAAATTTTCAAAAGGGATTTTGAAAGCAAGGACATCAGATGAATAGGTCAAAGAAGGGATTAATAGAGTTGAACTACAAAACAGCTACAATCTGACTAAATAATCAAACACACTGAAGAAACTGAACAGCCAACTCCTTTTTCTAAAAAGTATTTGATGTGGGTAGTGTTGGCAAGCCCAGGATTTATTGCTCATCCCTGATGGCCTTGATCTGAATACAAGGAAGAGCCATCTACATTTCTGCATCTCAAGGCACATGTAGACCAAACCAGATAAGAATAGCAGATTTCCTTAAGTGAACAAGGTGCTTTATTAAAAACTGCTGATAACTTTCATGATCACCATTACAGACACCAGCTTTCTATTCCAAATTTATTAATGAATCGGTTTGTTAATCTCACCAGCAACAGTGGTGGGATCTGAACCCATGGCATCAAAACATTCAAATAAGAGGGTCACAGAACTCAAAACATGAACTTTGCTTTGTCTCCATACATGCAATCAGACCTGCTGAGCTTCTCCAGCAATTTCTGTTTTTGCCCTCAAGACATTAGCCTGAACCTGTGAATTACTACTGACATGATCATGAATGGTTCCTTGAAGCGGTGTGCTTGGACAGCTACTCAGAGGGTCTGGCACACATCCAGTGTGAGGAATCAATGACTTTCAGTTCCAGAAATCGCTGGCATGCACTGACCTTGGAGGTGCAGACAGCAGCAGTGAAAATTAGAAAGGAACATAGGAAGATGCTGGCATAGCGGTAAGCTAACATTAGTGTTCCTATCTCTTAATTTCAAATGGATAATCCAAAATGAGCTCAAACCCAGAGTGCATTAAACAAATAGCTGATCCAATTCAAGCCTGAGGCTAATATTGCTGGTCATATGGTGCTGGTCACATTTTCTGTGCAAAATACAAACAAAATAGAAAGTTTATGCCATTATAACATTACCTGGTCTAGATATTTGGATTGGATTTTGTGTCGAGCCTCACACATCTTACATGGTTTCTCCCCAGGGTCTGGAAATACTAGCTGGTTTACTATTATGTTGTGGCTGTCAATCTTACACTTGGCCAACTCTTGAATTAGTCGTTCAGTCTCATATAAGGACAGAAACTCAGCAATGCAAACACAGATGAAGGTGGTCTGTTCCTGTGAAAAGGCCAGAAAACAGATTTAGTAGATAACTGTCATCTTGGAACTCATCCAACAGTGGCAACTGCAGCAAAAACGTCAGCTTTGATTTCACACTTCCTTTCACTTTGTCCTAACTTTCTCCAGTATTCCTCTTGTTGTCTCATTCAGTAGCAAAAGTATCCATGACTCAAGGTGGCTATGGCTCCATACCAGGATTTCAGAACAGCCTTTGCTTCTGTGCAGTACTGGGAGACTTTTGCACCATCAGAAGTGATTGCCTCCCAGAATGATAAATTTAAAGCACAAATTAGCAATTCATTCAATTTGTCCAGGTAATGCCAATTATTAGAATATCGCTGCTTTGGAGGTATACAGGGGAACCTCGATTATCCAAATGTGATGGCAGGCACTATTTCGCTCGAATAATCAATTATTCAGTTAATCGATTAAATGCCTTTCCTCTGGGGTTCGGAGCTTTTTAAAAGTCTGCTCCCCGTTCATGAGACTGCAAAAGCACAAAAAGCCCCGCTGCTCCCTCCTCCTCCCCCCGGGGCAGCTGGACTGGACTGGACACCCAACAGTAAGACTGCTGCAGTTGCCTTTGTAGAGTAAGTCTCCAAATTGCGCGCACACACACACCTTTTTGACAGGTTCCACCTTTGCCCTGTACAGGACAATGTTGGAGAGATTATCTGGGGAAGGGGGGTTTAAGAGTACACCCCTGTGTAGGACTCGGGGGGGGGGGGGGGGGGGGGGCAGAGAGAGCGAGAGCGGTCAGTCAGTCATTTGGAGACGATGCCTGTTTAATCGCGATCAGTGTTGGAAACGCATCATTAATGTAATGTTTCCATCGGGACCTCTAGATCTCCTTCGGATAATCCGATTTTTGGATAATTGGTATTCGGATAATCGAGGTTCCTCTGTAGTACTGGACCAGCAATCCAGAGTTCACAAATTCCAGAATCGGTGGACTAGCATGAGATTCATTGAAAAGAAAAGAGGGTTCAGTGACTGCTATGATCTTTCACACTACAGTTTAATCTCAATACTCCCAAGTCAATGCCAACTTCAGTTAAACCATTAATCCTCATGTCAGTACTGGTCTTTAGACAAAGGGGAACAAAAAAATTAAGTGATAATTACCGGGTCTTTAAACTGTTCACTGACTGAACGAATGACAGGTAAGGTTTCTTCTAGCTTTGAAGCAAGTTGATCTGCATTCATGTCACCGAGTCCAAGCATACTGCACATCTGAAATGTTAGCAATGATTAAATAAATACAGTTTGACCGCACAACCAGTAGAAAGATGACACAGACCGACCAATTATTTAAAGTTAAATGTTTGCGGAACATCTCAGTCATTTTTTTTTTAATTTAAAAGGTCAATGCACTTATATGGAAAGTACCTTAGTTCATTCTATTCCAAAACTACATGCTTTAACATTAAAATGCTAATAATCCAAATGCACACTATGTATGGAAGACCTATGAACAATATGAAGATTTATCACACCAGTGATTCACCAACATGCATATCAAGACTTTCCATATGTAGCAATTGCACAGCTTAACTGGAATAGACTGGCTGTTTGTCAACTGGGAGAAGACCTAACCCACCTGCTGTATAATGGAGTATCCCCTGTTTAGGTTGTGCAATTTAGAAGAGCAATATACAACTTGATTGAAGCAGATAGTAACCAGAGGGGTGTTGACAGGATTGATGTGGAAGAGATGTATGCTCTTGTGGGGGAATCTAGAGCTTGGGGTTACCATTTAAAAATAAGCGACTACCAATTTAAAACAGGCACAGGAGAAACTCTCTCAGAGGACCATGAATCTTTGATTCACTCGCCCTCAAAAGGGGGTGAAAGCAGGGTCTTTGAATATCTTTAAGGCAGATTTATATAGATTCTTGAAAAGCATGGGACTGACGGGTTAGGCAGGAATGTGGAGCAACCAGATCTATGTTATCTTATTGAATTGCAGAGCTGGCTCAAAGGGCCAAAGTGTCTATTCCTGCTCCTAATTCCTATGCTCATTTGTCAAACATATGCAGATTTCAAAGCAAAAGCAATGGCCACGTTTTACAGCATGAACACATACAACTTCAAACAAACTTTTGGGCGACCCCGTAATCAAACAGTGCCTCAGGGACTGATTTGAAATTATGCTTAAAATACATAAACAATGAATAAATGTTGCTCTATTTCCTTCCTTCTGATCTTATTCCTTTCTTTGTGCTTTACCACTTCCACTTGTGCAGTAACCTCCTATTATTTTGAAGTGGCAGTTCCCGACATGTAAACATGAAGTAATTGTTGGTAGGCTATTTGATCATAGGAAAAATATTCTACACTTGCAAGCATTACAATGTTGCCAACACTGGATAGCACAAGGAGTAGAAATGCTGTCCAATTTTACTTTCAATCTCTTCTTAGTCCATTGGCATTCAAAAGTACTACAAAAGGCACATTTTGCACCACTGACAGAGCAATTAGAATCTCAATCTTAGCACCAATTTACTGTTAATATATTGTCTAAACTTTTCCAGAGCAAATTAAGTAATTGGCTTATGCTACCTGGGAGATGAAAGGGCTGATCTGGTTTTTAATTTGCATCAGTCGCCCAAGTCCCCTCTCAACGATAGTCGGAAAGTTCAGAAGTCGTAACGTATGCCCTGTTGGTGCTGTGTCAAACACTACTACTGAGAAATTCATGCCTTTCACCAACCTGTAAAACACAATTTAACAAAAGGATATTAAAAACTACCTACAACAAATGCATTCTTGGAACCTTGTTCCCCTGCAAACCAGTGCCCACCAATTTTATATGCTTGAACAACTTAATTTGACAGAGGTTTTGGAACCTCACCAATATTAGAATTCCATAAAAGCATGTTTTTAAAGAGCATCAACACGTGAAGACTCAATGTTGCAATGCTTAAGTTTGTATCAAGCACTTTACATAAATTACATATGAACCAGGCAAATGGGATTAGTTTAGTTTGGGAAACTTGGTTGGCATGGATGAGTTGGACTGAAGGGTCTGTTTCCATGCTGTTTGACTCTATTAGTGTAGATCAACAAGCAAGTAAAGCCACAATAATTCACTGTGTCACTGATAGGCAAGAATGTTGAGAATGGGATCTTAATTGATGTAATATTACATTATGATTATACATCTTTTAAATTTTTCATAGAGGCTGTGACCTGGATCTATTAAAATAAATAATGGGTCGGAGATTCAGTGTGCAATAGGATTTACTTTCTACTGTTTCACTTTGCAATCAGATCAGCAAGTACCTCAGTATTAAAACCCCTACGCCAAACAATGCATTTTCAAATTAGATTTGGATTAATTCAGATCCTCCAAATATAAAAATTATTAAAAAGGTAATATTTTCAAATCCATCAAAGTATAGATTTCACAACTGGTAAGAGTTTGAAACATTACATAAATTTATTGTGCAGAAACAGGTTATTCATCCCAAGTGGTATTTATATTCAACATGAATCCCCTCCCAACATCTAACGCTTTCAGCATAACCCTTTTTCCCTGTCTCGCAAGCTTCTATTCCTTAAAGCTTTCCCAAAAATCACAACTGCTCCATGAGATAATGAGTCCAGATTGTAACTACTCTCTAGGTAAGGATATTATCTTAGCTATGTTGTCACAGTTATCTCATACAGTCTCCCAATCACTCCCACGAGCCATCTTAAACAGTTCCAAGGTTTTCTTCTCCATTACTTGATTAGGAAATCCATTTCAATCATTAATCACTCCCGAAGGTCTTCTTGACAACAGCTTCTGCTAATGTGCTCCCAATACACCAATGGGCAAACTGCATAGGAACCTTTTAAATTCCCACAAAGATTTTACCATATCCAATGAGATTATTCTATAATTATTGCAGTTCATCAGGCTCAAAAGCATTCACAAGGGACAAAAGATAAATGTAGCAGTTCCACCTCAGTTCTGCTTGAAAGCCAGGGTGCAGGTTCTCCATGCTGGGCCCAATCAAAGCTACATGGGGAAGTCATGTACACTAATCAACTTCACCTTTCAAAAATAAAAAACACTAAACATATCATATGGATTATATGTTACAGATTTAAACAAGACTAGAGAGCCTAGAATTAAAGAATAGGTGCAGCATAGGAGGCAGCAATTCAGCCTATCATGTCTGTACTGGCTTTCTGAAATGATGCACTTATTGCCATTTCCAACCTTTCGCCCCTATACACTCTGTTTTCAGATAATAATCAATTGCATCTTAAAGCCTCGACTCAACAAGCTTTCACTGTGCTCTCAGGCTGTGGATTAACCCCAACCACTCAATCCCAATCGCTTTAAATCTGTGCCTGCCTGTTCTTGCAACACTGCTCTGCGAAAACCAGACAAAGCAACTTTATGGAAATTGTGCAGTTTTATTGCCATTGAACACAGTGATTAATCATAGACATATTAGAAATTAGTAAACAAAGTTGTTTGGCTGACAACCAAGAATCATCCAATCAGACAACGAAGTGTCCGTTGTCTTTCCTATTGGTGCAGCATTTCACAAAGAATACATTTTGATTAAAATAATGCTGTACAACTTTACTTTTGGGTGCAAGTAATTCCTTTAATTTAGATTAAGGGGTGATTTGATGAAAGTACAAAATATAAAATAAAATCGAATAGCAGAAAGAACTGAACTGCCTGATTTGGAGAGTACAGAATGAGGGGGCACAGTTTTATAACTAGAGCCAGACATTTCAGAAATAAAATCATACATACAAAAATGATAGAACACCCTTCTGGAAATAGTAATCAATGCTAGATTAAGTGCTTGTTTAAAAACCAAGACTGATTGATTTTGCTGAAGTGAAAGTATTAAGGGATATGAGGCAAAGGTGCATAAATAACGCTAGCTCACCGAATCGTTACGATCTCACTAAATGGCAGGTCAGGCTTGAGGGGCTAAATGATGCCCTTCTGTTGAAAGCATCAAGTTCCTAGGAGTGACAATAATCAACAACTGCCCTGGTCCTCCACAGCAACACCTCTTCCTCCTCAGGAGACTAAGGAGATTCAGAATTTCCACAAGGAACCTCACCAACATTTACAGATGCGCCATAGAAAGCATTCTGTCCAGATGCATCAGGGCTTGTTACAGCAATTGCTCTGCTGAGGACCGTAAGAACTACAAAAAGTTGTGAACACAGCCTAGACCATCACGAAAGCCAAACTCCCATCCTCGGACTCCATATACACTTCTCGTTGCTGCAGAAAGGTGGCCAACATCATCAAAGACCCCTACCACACCAGTTATACTCTCTTCCAACCTCTACTATCAGTCTCAAACAGAAGATTAAACACACATCCTAACAGGTTCAAGAACAGCTTCTTCCCCACCGTTATTAGACTGCTGAATGGAACTTTCTAATTTCAAACTGAAACGATGATCTTGCTTCCGTGCAGCTCCTGTGCAGTCATAACCTTGTATGCCCCACTCTAAACACCCTTTGATCAATATGTCCTTGCATATTATAATCTGCCTGTACTGCACGCAAAACAGAACTTTCCACAGTACTTAGGCATATGCGACAACAATAAATTCTGTTCCCTCCCACATTACCTCATTACTTCAGCATAGCTCATAGCTTCATCGATGCCAGGGAATGCGCTCATTGCTTCCTGCATCATCTTCTTACCCATGCTCAGCATATTATCTTCCTCAAAAAATTCATCAGGTAATTCCGCCACTCCCAGACTTGGGTCAATTTCCTGCATGAGGAAAGGAAGAAGCCACAACGTTTCTGCATGTTTAATCTTTAAATCCATGCTCCTGCAGGATTTGAAACTACTGAATTTGGCCCTTGTTCATACAGCAGGTAAATGAAAATGTTTTATTCCCAGAATTCTAACCTTATTTTCTCATTCCATTAGCAATCTACCCCTTTGACAGTTGCAATAACTTCCTTTCATTGTTGCATGAAGCAGGAGTAGTTTGAACATAAGGCAATGATCTGAACTTCTTCAGCATTTTTAAACATCAAGAAATACACCAAGGCACTTTATAAAAAAAGATAAGATTTTGACTTGAAAGATAGATTGGGGTAACTGCCATCATCAATAATCTTGTAACTTGCTCACTAACAAGCATTGTGGATTTACCTACACCTGAATTTTAACAGTTCAAGGCAGCAGCTCACCACCACTTTCTGAAGGATAATTAGGGATGGGTAATAAGTTATACTTACATCCCCTAATTAACATATAGAAATATAAATTCTGTTCAGTTTCTTGACTGCAGTTTGCTAGCCTTCTCCAAAATAGTATACTTTGTCTAGCCACATATGTCTAACTGGATCTTGAACATAATTTAATAAAATAAAGCACTGCGGATGTTGGAGATCTGACACAAGCAAAACCAGAAACTGTTGGAGAAATTAGCAGGTCTGACAGCATATGTGGAGAGAAAACAGAGTTAACATTTCGAGTTCTGCCAAGATTTGAAATATTAACTAGGTTTTCTTGGCAAAGGCTATAACAACTGGAAATGGCATATAAATAAGATGAGCTGAACTATTAATGACAAGCAAATACATAGAAATAAGGCCAACACCCCTCAATTGGGAGATTGTAAAGTCACTATTTAAAGCTTAAAGAGAAAATCAGAAAAAAATGTCTACATTAAAAATTCTTATTTTTAAACTCCTCCCAACCTGAAACATCATGTTTATAGGTTTGATGGCTGCAATGTTAAGGATTGCTTCATCAGGCTCATCTCAGCACAGAGCACAAAATATACCAATCTAAACTTCTGCAACAGATTTAACTGCACTCTCATTAGAAATCGCTGCAGAACCTTTTACCATTCCTTGCTGCTACATATGGGATTCCCAATTCCACCAACATTTGTATTATCAGTTATTGACACACCTCACTGTGAGAAGCAAATTATTTGAGCCACATATACAAACATTTAATTTGCATATTTATCTTCTCCGCAGCTTGTATTTTTACTCACCATAGCAAACAGATTATCATAGCCTTTCACTTTTGTTGGTACTTTTGAGAATTTCTGATCAAATGCATCAGAGATGTTATGAGCTGGGTCTGTGGAAATTATCAGCACACTCTCCCGAACATCCGCCAACTGCACAGCCAAACTACAGCTGTTTGGAAAAAAAATTACAAATTAGATGCCACCTTCTGAAACATGACAAGTGGTCAGTAGGGCAAAAATTTGAAAGAGACATTCCCACCTCGACCTTTCTTCTGCCCCCACCCATGGCACATGTAGCTTGCAGTTTGAGACAACACAATACTCAGTGATATGGAAAACAAAATGGAACATGAGAACAGTACAAGTTGCAACGTTCATAAGTGTATTGGATTTGGAGAGATTTTTCTTAACTCCACTGCTGATATTTCTTGAAACCGTACCGTCATGACCTCTAATTCTCGGCCAATGGACTGAGAAGTGGCAGATGGAGTTTAATTCAGATAAATGCGAGGTGCAGCATTTTGGGAAAACAAATCTTAGCAGGACTTATACACTTAATGGAAAGGTCCTAGGGAGTGTTGCTGAACAAAAGAGATCTTGGAGTGCAGGTTCATAGCTCCTTGAAAGTGGAATCGCAGGTAGATAGGATAGTGAAGGCGGCGTTTCGTATGCTTTCCTTTATTGGTCAGAGTATTGAGTACAGGAGTTGGGAGGTCATGTTGCAGCTGTACAGGACATTGGTTAGGCCACTGTTGGAATATTGCGTGCAATTCTGGTCTCCTTCCTATCGGAAAGATGTTGTGAAACTTGAAAGGGTTCAGAAAAGATTTAAAAGGATGTTGCCAGGGTTGAAGGATCTGAGCTACAGGGAGAGGCTGAACAGAATGGGGCTGTTTTCTCTGGAGCGGAGGTTGAGGGGTGACCGTATAGAGGTTTACAAAATTATGAGGGGCATGGATAGGATAAATAGACAAAGTCTTTTTTCATGGGGTCGGAGAGTCCAGAACTAGAGGGCATAGGTTTAGGGTGAGAGGGGAAAGATATAAAAGAGACCAAAGGGGCAATTTTTTCAAGCAGAGGGTGGTACGTGTATGGAATGAGCTACCAGAGGATGTGGAGGAGGCTGGTACGATTGCAACATTTAAGAGGCATTTGGATGGGTATATGAACAGGAAGGGTTTGGAGGGATATGGGCCGGATGCTGGCAGGTGGGACCAGATTGGGTTGGGAGATCTGGTCGGCACGGATGGTTTGGACCGAACGGTCTGTTTCCATGCTGTACATTTCTATGACTCTCTATGGGCAACCTTGAAAAAATGACTATAGTGTCCTTTTATTGTCAAATCACCACACAAAAGATGAAACCGGTATTCCTTAAAGCTGGTCACATCCTTCTGTAGGACAAACACTAAAGTCTACTTTTACACAACCCCATAAATTTCTTTCAGAAGTATACTATTAATAAAAGAAAGACAAAATTTTTCCAATCCAGATTTGACAGAAACCCCTCTGATAGCAAAATCTGTAAGGATAAAAGTTTTTTTCCAGTAATATGCCCTATTGAATGACATTAAAAAATAATCAATTAAATTTGGTCACAAGTTTCGGCAGTTTGGAAGGCACTTAGAATATTAAGTGCAAGGCGGTACAAGAAAAAGGAATGTAAAAACAGAAAATACTGAAGAAACACAGATCGGACAGAATCTCAGGTGAGAGAAACTGTTAAAATTTGCAACCCAATCGGACTCTTCCACGGAAGAAGGAATTGATCTCAAAACATTGACACCATTCCTTACACCACAAGTGTTACCAGACCTGAATTTCTCCATCACTTCATTTTTCAGAACTCCAACATCCACTGCATTTTACTTTTACAAAAAAAGTATTTTACTGCTATTTTCAAGGGATCCAGAGAGAGCACACCAGGAATACTCAATACAGCTTTGGCATCTGTACCCTTTGAAGGACACACTTGCTTTCAAAGAAGTGAAACTAAGGCTCAACAAACTGATTGCTGATATTTAGGTTGCCACAACTGAATGATTTCATTAGAACAAGCCAGTATTGCTTTTGCATTTAGTGATATGATCTCATTAAAATAGAAAAATTTACTCACACAGGACTCTATGCATTGGATACTGAAGTTGTGCCTCATTAATAGTGAGTGACAAGTATCTACAATGTACTGTCTTAATATGGTGAAGAGAGGTTCAATTAAGACATACAAAAAGGTAATTGGTTACCTAATTAAAAAAAAGGAAGAATGCGCAGGGCTAAAGGACAAAAGGTGGGGGTGGAAGAGGGACACTAATTCAACTAGTGCTTCAGAGAACTAATGTAACCATGATGTGGGAACGATGTCCTTCTATGCTGTGAACATTCTACAATCCTTGGTTGGAAAGTCAAAAACTAGGTAGCATAACCTCACAATAAGGAGGCAACCACTTTAGACAGAGAAAGCTCTTCACTTGTGGGGAACTTGACTTTTGGAATTCAACATGCCTTCAACATGAATATAGTCACCTTGACTATATTCAAAACGGAGATTGACAGATTGTCACACAGTTGAGTCAGCATAGAAGATCAGCCACATTCACTTTGAAAGATTGAGAAAGCACAAAAAGAAAGTGAATGGTCTAAACCTGTTCCCTTTGCTTCATTTTCAATCCGTGATCATAAAAGACATGAAGATAATGCAAGAAAGTGAGACTGATGCAGAAGATCAACTGTAACCTGGTTGAATGGTGGAATAAGTCTGAGGGGAATAGTCTTCTCTAGTTCCTTTTGCCTATGTGAAATGAAAGTTATGCATAGACAGATGTGATGTTGGCAAGTATATTAGAGTCAGAGAGACGTATAGCATGGAAACAGATCCTTCCATCCAAGCCGACCCAGATATCCCGACTAATCTAGTCCCACCAGCCAGCACCTGACCCATATCCCTCCAAACCCTTCCTATTCATATACCCATCCAAATGCCTCTTAAATGTTGCAATTGTACCACTTCCTCTGGCAGCTCATTCCATACCTGCACCACTCTCTGTGTGAAAAGGTTGCCCCTTAGGTCTCTAAAAAAAACCTGAATAATTAAATATTCCAGAGCAGCATATTAAGCCCAACTGTCCAAAGCTCCAATTTAACTGTACACACCACAATGTGTTTGCTGAAGGAGGGTCACTGGATTCAAACCTTTAACTCTACTTCTCTTCACAGATACTACCAGACTTGTTAAGTTTCTTCAACAATTTCTGTTTTTGTTTCAGACCTTCAGCACCCTCAGTTCTCTGCATAGTGCTTCCCTGGCTAATCCTCTGGGATTAACAGAGTTTTGAACCTGTTTCCATGCTTTCTGAATCAATGACTCTATGAAACTTAACTCGGACACCGTGCTGAGGAACACCTGCTGATTTTAAATGTGTCGTGTTAACGTGGCCATTGACTGCACTCATCAGCAGAAAAAAAAGGGAGACCTTCGTAAACACAGTAACAAGTATAATTCATTGGAGTTGGGGCACTCATGGCACAGTGGTAGTATCCCTGCTTACTGAGCCAGGACCCGTGTTCATTTCCCACCTTCTCCAGAGGCAGCTCTTTTTAGGTTAATACAGACAAGGTCTAACATGCTGAAGTTAGTGGGTAAAGGTGGTCTCTCCTCGTTTATTACCTGCACGTGGTTTTGCCCACGCCTCCTTTCCCACCCACAAAGATCCACTTGAGGGACTTCTGCTCGATAATATTGGACAGGGTTGGTTCCAGGGGCTCCACGTCTATGGCATCCTCGAACTCCTCATCCATCGTCGCCGCCGCCATCTCGGAAGGTACCACGTGACCGAGGATTGATAGAGAGAATGAATCACCCGACCTCGAACTTCTCAACTTATTTGTAGTTAATAATTAAAAACACGATCATCTGACGAGCGGGCTATTTTAACGCCATCGAAAGCGGGGTTTTTTCTCACATTCGAGATATTCCGCGCCTCGAAACTCCACGTATTGCCCCCTTCACACCACCTTCCATCTTCGACACTGATTGGTCCAGCGCCGTTTTAGTAAAACGCGTTCAGATTGGTTCGGTACCACATTTCAATCGATATCCTTTTTTAGAACGGGCAGCTGCACGTTCACTGATCATGAAATTTGAAATGTTACGATTCGTGGTCATTGAAATTTGTTTTTGTTTCGGCTGAGGGGGGGAAGGAAAGGGAAATATTTGGGGCGGTTTAAAGTTCGGTCATGCGCAGTTGTCGCCTAATCCAAGATATCGGCGGCGGGGGGGGGGTTCCTCGACCACACCTTCTTTGGAGAGGAAAATGAGGCGGCTGGCCCCGTTTTTTTGTTGAGCCAGTGATTTGTTTGTGTTTGAGGGTGTAGATTCGTTCTGGCGGCTGTCTTTTACCCTCTCCCCTCCCATTTCCACACACGCACACACACACGCATACCAGCCCCCCCCCCCCGACCCAGGCCCGCTCCGCCCCAGAAGCCTCGGCGGTCTCCCATCCTTCCCCCCCCCCCCCCCAAGATGGCGGAGAGGCGGAGGAACCGCGAAGTTTCTGGAAGCTCCGAGCCGAGCGAAGCGGACGGTGGCTCGGAGAGCAAAGGGGTGAACGCCTTCGCCAACGATGGCAGCTTCATGGCACTTTTCAAGAAGAAGATGGAGGAGGAGAGGCTGAGGAGCGAAGGGGGAGCCGCGCCGAGCGGCGGGGACATAGACAATGGAGGCAAGAGGAGTGTGGCCGCTGGCCAGGAGCAAAGTGCTGAGGCCCAGAGCGACAGGAAGAAAAGCGTGCTGAATATTGTAAGAGCGAGAGATTTTGCTCTCAATTTGCCTCCTGGTTAATGAGCAGGGCTGGGGAATTGGTGAAAGATGCCGTTAGTTCATTGCCCTCCCCTCCCATCACCACGAAAAAGAAATGTTATCCACTATCTTGACATAAATTAGATTGTTTCCTTCGTTCAACAGTATTGGCAGCAATATGTACAGTCATAACTCTCACAAAGCAATGCTCCCTGTTCTGTTGCCTGAGTTTATACACTTATTCCTTCCTTCCTTCAACAATGTCAGGAGAAATGCCAACAGTCTTTTACAAAATAATGCTACCTGCTCTTTTGCCTAAGTTTACAGATTTGATTATTTCATTCATTCAACAATGTTAGAGGCAATGCACTATTTTACACTTTAAAAAAAATCATACTCCTGCCACTCCTCCCACTCTTGCTTGAATTTACAGATTGGTTCCTTGCATCATTATTATGTTAGGTGCAGTATGTACATCCCTTTAATTTTACAAAACAATACGACTAGTTCTTTTGCTTGAATTTGCTGATTGACTCCTTCCATCATTCATCAATGTTAGGGGCAATATGTATAGTTTTATTTTACATAAAAGTATGCTGCCCCTGTCTTGTCTGAATTTATAGATTGATTGATTCATTCACTGGCTATAAGTGTGATGTGGGACATTTTTAAAACAAAAGAAACAAAGTATAATTTTTGTCATTAAATTCTGAGCTCTGAATTTTTGCTTTTAGAGAAAACTCAGCTAAGAATTATTTATCTGAAAATACAGAGCCCTGTCATCATCTGAAAAGGCAAAGTTTTTTGATTTGCAGATGTGACTCCCTCAGCAAGGATTGATGGACTGACATCTTGTGCCACTGATATTCCAGTGGGTAGGGTTTCCTCTGTTGGGTCGGGCATTCAAGACTTTGAGCCTCATTATAGTAACTTTATGTATTCTAACATGATGTTCCAATCTTGAGATTAAATGTTAAACCTTACTGAATAAGCAGAGACACTGTAAATTAAGTGGCCTCTAATTACGGGGAGCTTGGGAAAAGTAAAATTTTGGGATTTGCACTTTCAAATCTCTGAAAATTGGAGGACAGATTGATGAAATTTAATGTAACCTGGACTTTCTAATTGGACACTGGAATCATTGGTTCACTACTGACTTTGTGTGTTGCCTCCAATTCCTGAATATACGCCATCGCAAAGATATCAAAATCAAAGATATTTTGAAACATAATACATACACATTTTTCTTCTGAAATATTGGCTGACCTGTACATTTCCAGAATTGTTTGAATTTAAGCATGAAGCATTATTTAAATTAAATCTTTGCTTACTCTCATTCAATCATAAGAATTTTAAAGCAATTCTCATATGTTTGCAAATATTGTGTCTCTGGCAGACTTACTTTAGGGACAATTGGTCATTTTCCGTATGACCTTGTGTTCTTAAGAACCTTTTTTATTGCTAAGGATGCTAAATCTCTTAAAATACATCCATTAAATTTAAATTAATGATACTAAATATAAAGTTAATGAGGTTGAAGAACATAAGTAGTGGTAGTAAAGGAGTAAGTCATATACTCCTTTTAAAAAACCCGAAAATTAACTAAGTTCGAGCAGCCGAAATTGTTTTTAAAAAACGTAAATTAACAAATCTCGGGAGATCAATTTTGTTTTACTTCAGAGATCAACGAAGCTCAGGAGATAGAAGGTTTTTTTTAAACCCAGGCATTAACAAAGCTTGGGAATTCAGATTTCAACCCTCCCCTCAGAGTTCAGCAATTTTTCGAAAACTACTGTCTACACTCTGCCTGTGTTCCTGATGAAGGGCTTTTGCCCAAAACCTTGATTTTCCTACTCCTCGGATGCTGCCTGAACTGCTGTGCTTTTCCAGCACCACTCTAAGCCAACCTCCTTTAAGTCTGCTTTATAATTCTAAAAGCTTACAACTGACCTTATTCAGTGTCCTAGTAGTTCTTAATTCCTATTCAAAACTCCATTGATCTGTCATAAATGAACTTGATAACTGAGCAACCACAGCCATATGGCAAAAAGAATTGTGTCCACTTGGCCTGGATGTGATTAATAGAAACAATTGTTCATATATGTTTTATTGAATCTCATGTTAAAACACTTAGATTATAGGTCAGTCTTCAAGATAAAGAAGCTAAGTTTGGTCTACCCTCTGTACCACTTCTTCACTTCTGAATTCGGAATAATGTAAAGGCAAACAGTGTATTAGTATTTCCATTTCCTCTTTTGTACTTGTACACCAACTTTGTGGTTCCTGTATATGAACATTTAAATGCCATTTTCCCATTGCTTCTCTCACCATTAAGAAACAGAGTGAAATTTCATACTACAAGTTGTCGTTCCAATGTAAAGACTGCAACACTAGTGCTTTGTCAGATTGCCTTAAATATTTACTGCAGAGGGGCCTCTGACAACATCCTCAACACCTCTCATCCACAACCTGGTAAAGCTTCCTAAATTTTTAAATAAAATAATTATAGTTGCTGGTAGAGGAGCTCGTAACCACTTTTCTCTCAGAACTGCTTCTATTACCTTTGTTGTCATGATGATATTGAGAATGTTACACCGTTCCATGGATTTTGTTCGTTGCAAATCTGAAAGTTCCCTTTTGTGCTCTTTGAGAGACTTCTCAGTTTATTTTACTTAATGAAAAAAAAATCTTCTGGTTGTAAAAATGCATGTTTGATATCCTGGTTCACGTGGTCCAATGACATTCTGATATTTTATATTAGAAATGTAAGCACTTGGACAAGATATTTATTTCTACTGCAAAAAGAATGTGTTGGGCTTTTTGGGGTCTGGCCCATATTGTTGAGACAAAAATATCTTTTTCCCACTGGATATGGTCAGAATCATATGAGAAACGCGTCAGGCAGTCTCAACCAGTTCCAAATGATACTAATTGGCAACATGACTCTGAGAGATCGGTGTAAGAAGTAGAGATGTCATATCAGTCTCGCAGCATGTCTTCTAATCTTTGACCTGCGATAGATTAATCCAGGCTGGAAAGAGACCTTTTTGGTCAAACCTCTCCAACACTGGATCTGGGAGCATTTGATGCTGACACTAAATTCCTGAAACACAGTTCCATTCTCCAGCACTAATACTTCATGTAATGACTCAAAAGCTCTTGTAAAAATAATAAAGAATGTATGTTCTGCCACTCCATTCTTGTTAGTGTGATGCTGGGATGGGTGAGGAAGAGAATAGTAACATCAGAATGTTAGTGCTACAATTAAGAGTGCATCTACTCTCTTGTTTTTGAAGTCCAAATTCAGTGCCCAATTGACCCAGCACAGCTTCATTTCAGCTTGGGAGTCACAACCAATTCATACTGAAGTGTGAATGCAGCGCTCATTTTTGTTTTCACAGAAGCACATGCTGTATGACTCTAAGAGCAGTGTCAGACTCTGGGACTTTATCAATTTGAGAATAAACAACAGTACTACAGTTGATTGAGGAACAAATGAGAAGAGGAATTAGTTTCTGTAGCAGATGACCTCTCATTAGTTGAAGGTTAAAAACATGTCTCTGAAAATCTTGTACAGGAAGACTGCTTGATCCCAATTCTGATTTCATTGAGGGAACTGGTGTATGTGAGGAAATGAGTTTTGTATTCTCAGTTCTTCAGGTCGCCCTTTTGGTCGCTTGTATAATGCGTTTCTCTTAATATTTTATTAAAATAGATTCCTGCATAGGTTCATTTCCAGAAATTTTGGTTTAAATTACTTTCCTGAACAATTATATCTTCAGAGCTTAAATGTCCTTTTCACATTGACAGAGAAATTCTCTTGTGGAGTAAACATTCAATTTCTAGTTGTTTGATTGTGGGTGAGTGATAGTAATATTAGCTCAGTGTTAGCATAATTAAATCTGACTATCTTATCCCAACAAGTTGTACAACTACAAGAAGACTTTTCAGACCAAAGCTAGTTTGAAAATTACTATTGGTGCTGTCTTAGGTAACAATATTCCGATGTTCAGTTTTAAAAATTACATCTTCAAGGAGTTCTGTTGTACCCTGATATGAAATTATTTTGGTGTTTGTTAGATAAGCCAAGTCACGTGATATTGTATAATATGATACTTGGGTCATTTTATTTCCCAGTTTAGTTGGATTTCAGTTTACAAATGTATCTGTAAACAGACCATGGGTCTAATTTTGAACACCTAGAAGTGGCACTGGTTAGAAATGGCACTGGTGCTGTAGGTGATGTTGAATCAGTAACTCAAAGTTGCATTAGATCTGTGTTTATTGATACTTAATTTTCAGCAGACTACACAATGTGTCATGTCCCTTTTAATGAGCGTGGTTTCACATAGTTTGCCATAAATGTTATTTTCCAAATGTTCCTGTTTCACTTGAGTAAAGTGTAATCATGTAAGAAAGTAACTGAAAATCTGAAATAAATATTAGGGACAGCCAGCAGTTCAGTTAGCATTAGAATAAACTTTTATTATTTTAGTCAGGGTGTATCTGTCTTCTGACCAAGTTGGTACTTTATAACTTTTTTGCCTCTTTTATTCTCTCTTTGACATGAAAGTTTAGCTGTAATAACTAATAGGTCCATCCTTCTGCTTTCTATGAGCTTTGTAAAATATTTGATCATATTTATAAATGAGCAATTTAAATATTATTTCACTATCCTACCATGTTGGCAGATCAAAGGTTTCTCTCTGTTAATCCTGCTGCTAGTTTTACTTCTGCCTTAATTTCAAACCCAAAAAACGGTGAGTAGCTGGAATATATTGCGATGGATCAGGCCAGACCCCCTCAAAATATTTCAACAAGGTAGTCTAGACCCTAATGTTTTCTTTTAATAGTAGATTGGAAGTGGGTATTCCAGGTGTGATTCAACTGGGCAAACCCCACTTTGCTTTAAGCAAAACAGAATTTATGTAAACCCTATCGTTGAAACATGAACAAAAAAAAGCAGAATTTAGAATAACTTAACTATTGGAAAACGTAACTGACCCAATATAGCAACTGAACTAATTAACTGTTCCAGTTTAGTTACATCACATAAACACATCCCTTGGCAAAAAGCTAAATTCAAACACAGATTCTTACAGACAGGAAGAAACAACATCCAGAGAGATTTCAGAGAAAGTCAGTTAGGAATCATTACTGAAGCTTGCAACCCTTCTGGCCTCCTGCATCTTGTGACTGCTGCACCTTCAAAACAATAGAAAACTGGGAGAAATGGCCACTCTCCTATTGTTAAGCTGTTTAGCTTTCCAGCACCCTAGACCTTTTGGTACCTCTGCCTTTACAATTTTTCTTTTCAAAGAAAAGGATAAAATAATCTTTTTTAAAGTGACAATATCGTCACAATATGTAGCGGCAGAGCAGACCTGTCACTGATTTTATATTCTGTTAATTTAAATACAGAACTGCTTGGGCAATGCTTCTCTCAATTTTTGAGTGTAGATTTGAACTTCTGTAACTTTGAAAGCATTTGGGATTATTTTGTATTGAAGTTTCCAGGATCACTCTTAAAGTAGAGTGGGGGAAGCAGAAACATCAGTCAGCTAACTGAGATGTTCTTTGATCAGTTTTTGTTAAATATTGCAGTTGTCATATGTTATTTGTTGAGCAGCCAGCTTGATCATTTGACTGTATTTGCAATTTTAGATTTTTAATGTGGGTACTTTAATCAAGAAAGCAAAGCAGAATTAGATTAGATTAGATTACATTACATTACAGTGTGGAAACAGGCCCTTCGGCCCAACAAGTCCACACCGACCCGCCGAAGCGTAACCCCTACATTTACCCCGACATTTACCCCTTACCTAACATTATGGGCAATTTAGCATGGCCAATTCACCTAACCTGCACATCTTTGGACTGTAGGAGGAAACCGGAGCACCCGGAGGAAACCCACGCAGACACGGGGAGAACGTACAAACTCCACACAGTCAGTTGCCTGAGGCGGGAATTGAACCCGGGTCTCTGGTGCTGTGAGGCAGCAGTGCTAACCACTGTGCCACCGTGCCGTCCACTAATTAATGCAGTAAACAAGAGATATTGGATTGCAAACTAACCCAGTAAGCCAAAGTCCATGAAATAATCAAATTGAAATATTTTGGACCAGCTTGTCAATTAGGAATTGCATTCACAAGCTCCAAAGCAATGGCCACACCGCAGAACAGCATAATTTTTTTTTTAAATTCTGCACTGGCGAATTCAATTCCACTTGCACTGTCAGAAGACACATGCAAGGTAATTATATGCTTCTGTACTGAAACAAACTTATGATTTGTTTTTCTAAAGTTGAAATAACTCATCCAATGGAAAAGGCTTTCAAGTAGGTATAATGTTGTTAAATGGGGGTTTAATCCCAATATTTTAGGTTTAGATTTTACTTGTGTCATTATGAATAAGCAATGCCGCATAACTGGCTAACACTTGTATCTGAGAAATATTTTATATTTCAGCAGTGAATTAGACTTACAGTGTATTGATGCAAGAAACCTGCTAAGGATCTGTTGATGGGTTTGCAAGATCTCATTTTAGATGTCTGGCTAATTCAATGCCGAAAAGATTTAAGTAACTATTGTTGGTTTATCAATTGGTAACACCCGCACTGTCACTTTTGCCTTATAGGGAAGTATAAAGAATTGCCTACTTCCGCTGACAGTAGCTTGTGTACTGTATGTTAGAAATGCTTTGAGATGTTGACGTGGGAGATGCATTCTGTTGTGGAATGAGATCTAATTTCAGGATCCCTGTTTTATTACATAGTGGGCAGCATTGACATTGCAGCTCCAAGCGCTCGTGTAATGGTTGCAGTCTTCTGTCCCTTACCCCAGGTGGGAAAGCGGCGAGGTGGGGCAAAGCTAGCCCTCAAGACGGGAATGGTAGCCAAGAAACACAAGACTGAAGAGGAGGTAAGATTCAGTAGCCCTTTGACGAGAATCCTCTCTGCAGTCTGTCTTGAATTGTCTAAACTTCTGTGCATATGTACTGCTCATATCCATAAAGCATTTGAATATATTCACTTCATTTTGAGCCAGCCAATCTTCTCATTGGGATTATTACTTAAAAGAACACAGTTATCCTCTGCAACCTTTGCGACTGCCCTTTATGTAAATTTAATGGTCATTAGGCTCTTCACAACCCTGTACTGACCAAATCAAACTCTTATACTTCATAGAATTATACAGTACAGTGACAGTATTTGCCTATTTTACCCGTGCTGGCTCTTTGATAGTGTTATCCAACTGAACTCAGCACTTTTCTGTTTCCCCATAGCAAACTTTTACCCTTAACTAGTTAACCAATTTCTTTTGAATTTGTTTTCACCAGCTTTTCAAGTAATGTATTGTAAATCATAGCAATTCACCTTTTTCAAAAGTTCTGATGTCACCATAATTCTTTTGCTAATGTCAAATATTTTTCCTCTGCTTGCTGATTATTACAGTGGAAACAGCTTCTCCTTATTTACTATATCCAAACTTATAATTTGAGCACGTGTACTGTTCTCTTACCTCCTGTATTCTAAGAACAATACAAGTTTCTTCCCTCTATGCATATAATTGAAGTCCCACAGCCCTTTTATTTTCTGTCCATTTCCTACTGAGTTTTCCAATCTCAGCCAAGGATTACTGCAGTTAACCTGGGCAACTCTGGATGTGGACAGATCAACAATTAGTGTTCCTTTATTAAATCCCTTTCAATGTTGCAAGATCAAAGGTAAGAACAAAAAAAGTGCCATCTTGGATGTGGTATCTGAAATAACTTCACAGAGACTGATATCCCATTACCAAGTCACCCTTTATTTACATGTGTACTTGACACTGGCCTGGCTTCCTCAGAGCTCGCTCTGAGTGAGCAGAATCTCTGTCAGTCCTGTTTATATCTGTCATCCAGGGCTCCCAGATTAGACCAGGCTTCAGTCAGGGAACTCATTCTACGAGGTACACCTGGCTGACATTGTTACAATCACTACATTCTCCTCCCACTGAGTCCAGGGGCGTAGGCTCTCTTGGGGCATTTTCACACCGGGTCCAGTTCCTCTAACTTAGCCTCGGATACAGGTGCTATGTACCGGAATGTAGCCCACCTCTTGCGTTTGGAACATCTCTGAAGAAATTCACCCTTTTTGGGTGGTAAAGCTGTCAAGGTTGTGACATCCACTGTGTCCGTATCTAACTTTGAGGTTTCGTCGATGCTAGACAGAGTGGAGAACCTATGGATTCTGACAGCCTTTCTGTCTGTTCTGGGGGGCTGGGTATGTTTTCCTCCTGCCCCGTTTGTGAGTTTGCCACTTTCATGCGGTCTACATGCTTGTTCAGGATTGGCTCACCCACCCAAACTTAGTATGTTATGGCACCTGACCTCACATAGACCATGCCCCTCACTCGTGGGGCCATTTCCATGGTTTCGGCACCAGTCTTCATCCCCTGAAGTAAACTGTCTTTGTCACTTAGAGGTGTCCTGTGTCTGGCATTGGCGTTCCTGATGCCATGTGTGTCTCACCCCCACTGTCTAGGAAGATCCGATATAACCTGGTGCGGAATCCTTGTATTAGCAACTTTGCTGGAGCTATCCCGTAGTTGCATGATGAGTAGTCCAATAATCAAATAGGAACCAGGAAAGTTCAGTATCGAGTGAAGCTGTAGGCTGTTTCTTTAAGCCTGGCTTCAAAGCTTGAACCGTTCTTTCCACATGCTCGCAATGTTTGAATTTCCTGCTGGTAAATATTGGTCCGTTGTCTATGATCAACACTCTCAACAGCCTGTATTGCAAAAGATGCTTGCAGCTTTTCTGTTGTTGTCCCCGTGTTTGACAAATCAACACTAGGCATATCCACCCATTTTGAGTGGGCATTCACAATGCTAAGAATGTTGAGCCCATGAAAAGGCCTAGCATAATCAACATGTAACCGAGTTCAGGGTTTATCCAGCCAGTATGGGGGAGCTACTAGTGGTAATTTTTGTCCTTGTTCACATTGTGGACATTGACCCACCAATGCGGCAATGTCTGCATCCAATTCTCGCCACCAGACATAACTTCTCACCAACATCTTCATTTTTGACAATCCTGTATGAACCTGGTGGAGTTTAGCCAAGTATCTGGATCCAACCTTTGCTTGGGACAATCATTCTTGCTCCCTATAATAAAATGCCAACCTCTATGGTGATCTGACTTTGCCAAGTCCAGGAAAGTTTCAGTTCTGGTTGTGATGGCCCTTTTGTTTCTCCCAACACCACCAGCTGTTTTAGTTTTGGCAAGATGGGATCTTTTTGTGCCCACCGCCTGATGTCAGCAGTGACCAGAAGCATCCAGAAAGTTTAAAACCAGAACAGACTCTTCCAGTGGCAGCACCACTAGTGATGTATCTGCCAGCAGGAGGCAGCTCAAGGCACCTGCCTTTGCTACTTGGCCTCCCAGACAGTGTTCCAACTGGTAATTGTATGCACTTAGAAAGAGATCCCACTACTGAATGCAACCTGAAAGTATGGGCGGCACGGTCTTGTCCTCTTTGAGTAGCCCAAGGGTTTGTGGTCCGTTATTATTACAAATTTACATTTGTATTGGTATTGATGGGACTACCTCACATCAAGGATGACCACCAAACCTACCTTCTCTATCTGGGTGTATTTGCACTCTGCATCAGCCAAAATCCAGGAAACATATGCTATTAGTCACTCCTGTCTATTGGGCCATCACCTGATACCATACAGGGAGGCATCTCATTTCAGCACCAGATCTGACTTGGGATCATAGTGTACCAACATCTTAGATGGTAGCTGCTTCTTCACTTCACTACAGCAAGTTGGTGCATTCAAGAAAGCAGGGAAGACAAAAATAAGTACAATTTGGCTTATTAAGTAGCCAGTGAATTCCTTCTGGCAACTAAACTGATTTTGAATCCAGAGCTTTTGTCAGTAATAGTGAAAGTTCAATCCTGTAGTTGCCACAATGCAATTTGTTGTTTCCATGTTATATTAAATGCCCAATTCAACCTATCTTTTTTCTCTCCATTTTATCTTCAGGCTGAAGCACGAGGTGGAGATGCGTGGGCCAAATACATGGCAGAAGTGAAGAAATACAAAGCACATCAGTGCAGTGATGATGACAAAACCCGGCCTCTTGTTAAATAGCCAGATTTGCAAGCTTATGCAGCCAAGAACTGTATTATATTTTACAACCGTTAAGATCAAGTCCTCCACCCAATGCCCTCACTGTACAGCCAGTATAAGATTTTTTCTTTTGACTGCCTGGAATATGTATTTATTTGGATTTGTGGTTTGAAGACAACACTTGCAAACAAAACTCCAACGCAATGTTTAATTTTCAACATTGAAATCCTGTCCGCTTTCAAAATGTGATTGATAGTGTACAGTTTTCATATAGTTATGTCTCACACCCTGTTTCAATATAGAACATAGTTTCCAGACACTTTTAATCTTTATTTTTTATAAAATGCACGATAAAGCTTCAGTTGTCAGTAAAAAAAAGTCCATGCATATTTACTCTTATGCGCCTGCAGTTATTAATTACAAAACTGTAGCAAGTTTTTGAAACTTGTACACAATATTGTACATCTTACTGGCCCTTGTTGCTAAGTTGGCTAGAATTGTAGGGCTGGTTTGATCAATGACTGGTCAGGCACCTCAATACATCTGTGTTGGAAGGAGCCCATTGCCTGATTGGTGCTGGTGAGGTATTTACATTTTTGATCAGAATTATGACATTACTAGCATTAAGAGCTGAACTGTAAGAAGCAGTAGTGGGACTTGTTTCTCATAGTCTGTTTGCTACAGCATTTACATTGCTGAAGACCAATGATTTCCTGTGTTTCTTCATGAGAATTAGCTTATCCAGAAGGACAAAAGTTGCAGTTGTGATCACTGCTGTGCCTCAAATGAGTATTTGGATGGGGCAGCCAATGTGTGGGATTCCCCATAAAGAACTTAAAGTGGGAGTGGGCAATGAGGATGCAATCAGTGAGCCCAGAAACTTGGATGGGATGAGAAAATGTTTCTCAAGTTCACAAAACTACCTCAGATGTATCAGTGAAACATTATTACAAAGCTCTTGTTACAATCTACCCAGTTGAGTTTTCACTTAGTTTGTAATGTTTCTCTTTCGGCAGTGCTAGTGAGATGTAGCTTCTTGTCTGCTGTTTGAATTTCCCTTTCCTATTAGTGAGCAGTGAAGAGAGCATTTCTTCCTCCATGAGCAGAATAAGGTCAGATTGGAAAAGCAGAAGATTTGATAAAATAGAACATCTGGGCCACAGTGGTGGTTGCTATCTGCTGACAACAGCAGGAGCAGAACTAGAAGCTCAACGCAGCCTGCATCTTAAGTGTTGCAAAAAAGGTCTGCTATATGGTCCCTGTCTTTCCTTTAGAGTAATGCAGAGCTCTCACTTTGCCTGAAGCACAAATCTCTGCTGGATTTCCACAGGACTGTTACTGCAAATGTCTGTTTTGTATAGGATTTATCTGTCATTTGAATGATACTTTCTAGAAATGGAATGAGAAGGAAGTTAAATGGGGCAAAGGTAGATGAGGTAAAGTAGAACTAGATCATAGAATACTTGATGGCATTGCCTTTAACAAATTAGTAATTTTGATATTTAAATTTCCCTTTAAGTAATGCCTCTTGTTCCTCAGTCTTTCTGGATGTGCCTTTTGTTATTTCCAGATTTCACCACCTTTTATGGCCAGTCATTACGCAGTGAGAGAGATTCCCAGGCACATTGTAACCCAACTTGATATTTTCCAAATCTTATAGGCTCACTTATTGAAATAGTTTGTATTATGGATTGGGGGGCAACAAAGACTGACTGATTTGGAGATTTGAGTTGTCATTCATCTTTTCTGTGCAATGTGCTGCTAGTTTAAATATCTGACACTAAAAGCAAAAGTTCCCTGATGACTTGGATGGGGATTCAGCGACCCAAGCCAGGAAGTTCATCCTGGACTTTGGTGTGTTAGCTTCTTTCAGGTGTATTGGTGAGTATGTGGAGCTGGGAAATCAAAAATTCATCTGCAGGTTCCTGCTCCTGGTCACTGTCTTAGCTGCCTCCACTGAAAGATTCGGATGTTGCCAAGAATGTTAGCAATACATTTCATCAAGTAGCCAGAACTGCTGTGTACACTTATGAAACATGGATGATATATTGGATGTCTCACTAGTGTTTATAAAAGTTGCCACTTTCTGGAGGAAGGGCAAATAGACAAACACGAGCACTTTTGTTTGAAGGATTTTGAGATTTTTGTTTTTCAAACTTACTTGAGGTATAGGGACCAAGATGCACTTAAGATCAAATTAAACCGTAGTCATTCACTCTAAATAGCGCAGCAATGAAGAGTTGAGCAATCTTATGGCTTCGCTGAGTTAGTTCATCCTGGCCGTGATAGAGTTGTCTTCAGCTCTTCCTGAGTTACAGAGAATGAAATCTGGTATAGTTCCCACTTCCATTACATGTGTGGAGGTTGAGATTTAACTGATGTTCTGCTAGTTGAATGGCCTGCTGCTATCAGACTGATTTTGTGAATAGTTATTTGGGTTAGTTACTAGAGTGCGCCAAACCCAATGGAATCGTAACCAATCTTGAGTGTCAGTCCTAACTCCATGAGACACTTGCACTGCTGAGTTAGGGTCTAGCTCAAACCCTCACTCCAGAACTGTACATACATACTTGACCGTTTAGATTGAGGAATTGCTGCACTGTCAGAGATGCTGTCTTTTGGATGAGATTAAACCAAGGCCCTGCTGTGTTGGGTGACCACTTTTTGAAAAGAAGAGCAATGAAGCTCTGGTGTTTTGACTAACATTCACCCAAACCAATAGAAGAAACTGATTATTTGGTTGTTTATCTTATTAGAGGACCTGGCAGTTTGCAAATTGGCAGTGAATTGAGTTAGCACATACTGAGCTGTAAGTCCCAATGTAAATGTATAGGAAAAGAAAATAGTTCTTTCAAAGTCAAATTTAGGGCAAGGGGATTGAATCTTAACTTCCTCATTATGTATAAATATCTGTGATTAATTGAATCAATAAGGGGTTCTGGAAGTTCATTTGGAATTAAATAGTCACAGTTACTCCATTAAATGGTATTGGTCGTGCCAGACATTGGGTGTAAGAGTTGGAGTGGAGAAAGGGTGTATTCTCAACCGCTAATTTGGTTTGACTAGAAGGTAAAATAAAACCGCAGTAGCCAGCTCATTAGTTTGACGAATGGTTTTTTTTTACTGATGTTTTAAGTATTTGCTTTCTAAAGTCAAGTAGCATATGATGATATATAAAGCAAGTTAACGGTGGTTGTGTCTGATAACCATTGGTGTACGTGTCTAATATCTAATGTATTGGTGACACTTCTCAGTGCCATGCTATGTTTTGCATGCAAAGTAGCCTTTCAAAATAAAAGGAAAAGCCAGTCACTTCACACTGGATTCTTCTGCCTGAAAACCTGATATCACAAGCATTTTCCCAATCTGCAATGTCCCCTCACCAATGTACAAACGTTGACCCCCTAGATACCTATAACCATGATTTGTCACTTTGTGCCTATACCCTATGTTATTTGACTCCTGGTACCGTTCTGCATTAGCATTAATTCATTTTGGATATGATAAACTCATTGCTGACAATTCTCATAATTTTTGTACAGCACCGTTTTTGTGCATTAGGGCTGATCAGAAATTGATGGAAGATTGACTTCTTTCTTCCCAACTAAATGTGGTGAATTGAACATGGCAGCGAGTCAGCAAGTCATGCAGCATCCGAACAGCAGGAATGAGAGGCTGATGAAGGCTGCCCGAAACATCGATTCTCTTGCTCCTCGGATGCTGCATGACCCGCTGTGCTTTTCCAGCACCACACACTCGACTCTGATCTCCAGCATCCGCAGTCCTCACTTTCTCCATGGCAGCGAGTCAACCAGGTGTTTAGTTGTTGATCATTCTCCACCGACTCTTGTACATTCATCGAAGTTGACAAGCCTTTAGATGTTACCTGTATAACTAACAACTAAGGTGAGCAGATTTTTTTAATAGTAAGGAGCTTTTCACTTTGGTATCATCTGCTGTCCAAGCAGCTCCACTTTTCAACAAGAATTCGCTGGGATAGATATCATTGGTGGAATTTCCTGTCGAGAAGTTAGATGGTGTAAACCTGGTAACTAGCAGCAGCTGGGAGACATATGTTCAGTTACACTGGTTGGGTTAGTCACGTCTAGCCTGTGTACCAGTCCTTCCGAAACTTTTATTTTCCGCTGTGACCCCATATTGAGGTTTGAAAGTTTTCAGCCTCTGAGAATGAGGGTCTGTAAGAGCGGGAGCACGGCTGTGATAATTCCTTCAGTTGTGCCCAATGTGGGGTCCTGTCTACTATGTGTTTTTGAGGCGGGGAGGACCTGCCCTTATACTTTTCAATTTTATTTTGACCTTTTGATAATCCAGAATCCATCCAATCCAGTCTCCACTACTGTGTAAGGAAGATAATTCCATAGACCCAACACAGAGAGAAGGAAACAGCAATTGATTATGGCCTCTCTACCATTCCCGAGTGATGGGAACAAGATCCAGCAATGGCACAGCTCATCAATTCATACTTACTAATCACTTATGTTAAACTATTGTTTATTCCTACAGCAACAAAATATAACATTAAAATTGTACAGTGGTCAAAAACTGAACGGAAGGCAATAACTCGACCAGGTTGAGGTTACCTTGAACTTAAACTGGTCATTTCCACTCGACGTCGTTTCATTGTGCAGTCTACAGCCGCAATTTAGTCATTTTTCAGGTACTGAACATAAATCAAGTTTTTTTGCAGTTCAC
This sequence comes from Chiloscyllium plagiosum, assembly GCF_037043375.1. NCBI lineage: Eukaryota > Metazoa > Chordata > Chondrichthyes > Orectolobiformes > Hemiscylliidae > Chiloscyllium > Chiloscyllium plagiosum. Next base: position 10,409,382 of record NW_028270183.1, read on the forward strand.
TGAATAAAGTATCATAAAGAGCTTTCGAGTGTTACTATTATCACTTTCCAATGCATCCGGATTCTACACCAGGGCAAGATTCCTCTTGATAGTATTGTAGGCAAGTAACTCCTGGCTCGAATGTAGTTAGGGATGTTGGGTATCAAAATCAGACTGGAATGATCCTCAACCATAAGTTTGACAGTAGAATCTTCGTTGTTAACTATTGAAATCCCAGTAAGGGCCTGAGAAACTTGCAGCATCTATCAAGGCCCCGAATTAGGCGGTAAAATACGAGTTAACTTTGAGATAAACCAGTTGTCATTCGTTCTGTTCCGTTTGCATGCAGAAATTTATTGAAGAACTAGACTAGTTTCATGCACTCAATCCAATCACCACTACCACTCCAGGAGAGTGAGGAAAGAGCTGCAGAATTAAACATTGACTTTGAACCTTTTCGGAATAATGTATGAAAAGTAACTGAAACTAATTCACAATTTAGAGAAGTGATGTGAGAGGAGAACGGGACAAATTATAGTTTAGTTACATTGAGCTCTACTGGCTTTGGTATCAACTGATTAGGATGGGATACTCAGGCAGATAATCGTGTGTTGAAGCGCCCATTCTGAATAATTAAGAATCAAAACAGAAATTGGGGGAAATCTCAGCACGTTTGATAGCATCTGTGAAGAGAAAATATAGTTGATATTGCGGGTACAGTGACCCATCTTCAGAACTGATTGAAGCTAGAGAAAGGTAGGCATACCTGCTAAAGGTGGGAGGGGAAGGAATAAATGATAGATCGAGCTCTTGGAGAGAGAACAGCGATTAGGCAAAGTAATAGGTAATGATCAGCCTGGGAGAATCAATAGCTGTTAATGGGGTCCACTAATTGCTGAAAACGGGTTATTTGTGATAGCAGGGAGAAAGTGAGGAGTGGTGATGCTGGAAAAGCACAGCAGGTCAGGCTGCACCCGAGGAGCAGGAGAATCGACATTTCGGGCATAAACTGATGAAGGTCTACGCCCGAAACGTCGATTCTCCTCCTCGGATGACCTGCTGTGCTTTTCCAACACCACACTCTCAACACGATTTGTGAAAGCAAGCTGTGTGATGAGAAAGTCTACTGTGTAGGGGTCGGGGTAAGGATATGGAAGAAGGTGCTCAGACCCTAAAATTATTGAACTAGAAATTGAGTCCTGAAGACTAACAATTTTCCAGCAATTTCTGCTTTTGTTTCTGATGTCTAGCAACGGCAGTCTTTGGTTTATCTGAATAATTAAGAGCAATGCAAATATCGCCCGAATTATACTGGGGCCAGCTCATTATAATTACATTGAAGCAAAATGCTGGAGATCGCTAAATCTGTAGCGAGAGAAGTAGTTAACGTTTCGAGTCTGATATGACTTCCTCGCCATAATTACAGTGTGTTCCAGAGTGCAAGAAGACAGAACAAGATGGAAATGGAAGGTTACTCACAAGGAAATTCTAAAGGTGTCATGCTAGTAAATGGACACTGGCAATAGAGGGGACAGAAGTTCTCATGGTTTGCTTGAAGGATATGTTATTAGCGTGGTTGTTACTAGACTGGTACCCAGAGGACTGGATTAATGAATTGGAAATGTATTTCAATCCCAGTTACAGCAGCCAGTGAATTTACATTCAATTAATTAAATTTGAAATAAAAGGCATTGTCACTGTAAAACTACTAGATTGCCATTAGAAACTCATCTGATTAGTTCTGGAAGAGTTGTCTCCAATTCATTTAAGTAGGTAAAAACAATGACTGCAGATGCTGGAAACCAGATTCTGGATTAGTGGTGCTACTTGACCTCTGGATTGCTAAACCCAGTAACATGACTACTGTATTACTGTTCAATGTGTACAAACTTCCTGCAGGGAGTTGCCAGTATGTCTGACTTCCATGCTAAAGAGACCAGAACAGCTCTAGCATAGCTCCAGAAAATGAGGTCTACCCCATTGGCAGTACTAATTCTGATGGTAAAAGGAGATGTCATAAAGGGAAACAAGCCACACCTATGCAATGCTAATAGTTGACTCCTTGAGACATCATTCTGATGAATTCGCACTGTTCCAAAGCCTCATTCTTGAGATCAAACGTTCAGCACTTAATGCAGTACCCCAGATAGGTTCAATAGGCCATATCCAGAAGTCACTGTTTAAAATAAAGTATTTCTCATTTAAAACAGAGCTAAGGAGGCATTTCTCACACAGGTTCCTGAATCTCTGGAACATTCATCCTAAAACGTTGGTGGAAATAGTTTTTAAGTATCTTTAAGGCAGACGTAGATGGATTACTGATAAGCAATAGTGTGAAAACGTATCAAGCGTAGACAGGAATGTGAAGTAGTCAAATCAGGCATAGTCTTACTGAATGATGCAGCACCCTCCATGGACTGAGTAGCCTAATCCTAATTTGTATGTCCAACCGGAACATCATTTCCTCAATTATAACCCTAAACAATGTTTAAACATTCACTCAGGGTATGTGGGCATCACTGGCTTGCTTACATTTATTGCCCATCTCTATTTGCCCTTAAAGGTGATGGTGAGTTGCCTTTTTGAACTGCTGCAGTCCACTTGGTGATGGCATGTCACCAAAGTCGTTGAAGAGGGTGTTCCAGGATTTTGATCCAGCAACAGGAAGGAAGAATGATATATTTCCATATCTGGCTTGTGGATACCTTGGCACTTGAAGGTGGTGTTCCTATGTAGCTGTTGTCCTCGCCCTTCCAGGTGGAAGTGTTCCTAAGTTTGAAAGGTGCCATTAAAGAAGCTTTGCTGCATCTCTGCAATGCTTTTTGTGGATAGAACACACTAAACATTAGTAGTGAAGGGAATGAATATTAGAATATTAGGATGTGGTGTCAACCAAGTAGGCTGCTATATTCTGGATGGTATCAAGCTTCTAATGCCTTATCAATAATTAACAGACATTGGGAAAGCAAGAGATGAGTTGCTTACTGCAAAACGCTTAGCCTCTATCCTTTTATACCCATAGTATTTGTCTGACTAGTCTAATATTCTGTTAGCGTTTTTGGTTACCTTTTTATCTGTTCACTAACTTCATTGACTGGTTTACATTGGAACCCTAAACTCCTCCACAGCTCCCTAGACCCTCATCAGTAAACAAATACAATTTCACTTGGTCTTTCCTAGATTTTAGTGGAGATCAGTTACCCATGTCATTCCATTTGTCATAATTTAATCAATGCCCCTTTCTAATTCATTTATCCTCCCATCTGTCCAATTTTAATGCATCTACATAACCTTTTCTTCATTTTTTTTAACATTTGTTAGTCTTGCACCTTTTTATTACTTTTCTGCTTCTTACTGATGTCTTAGTCTGAACATCCATTTTTGTTGGCACTTGTGTAACTTCTCCTTTAGATTGAAACTCCCTTACCTTTTTGTTGAACATGCTTCTGAAACTATTTCCTCAAAACTGCACTGAAGTACGAACCAAAACATGTTTTGCTTTCTAGAGTTTAGCTATTTTTCTTGGTTGCATCATAAGGGTTCAACAACAGCATGTCATCACAATTTTTGAGTGGTCTTCCAAAATATGGAGATTGGGAAAGGAAATGTCAAACCATTGGGTCATCCTGTCTGACCCAACACTGTTCTACTGGATACAGACAGCAAGATGCTAAACATGAGCTGTAAGTGTTTTGTGCTGGCAATTGGTACCTGAAATCCAACATGCTCAATCATGGAATACAAGGGAAGCCCTATTTGTGATATTTTAATTAACTTGTTCAGCTATGTTACACAACGAGAGGCAAGTGGGACTTGAACACAGGCCTTTCACCCCAGAGTCAATAGTGTGGTGCTGGAAAAGCACAGCAGTTCAGGCAGCATCTGAAGAGCAGGAGAATCGATGTTTCGGGCAAACACCCTTCATCAAGAATGAGGCTTGTGAGCCGAGGGGGTGGAGAGATAAACAGTAGGGTGGTGGGGCTGGGGGGGAGAAGGCAGATGAGAGTGTGATAGGTGGAATAATGGTGATAAGTCGGAGAGGAGGGTGGAGGGGATAGGTGGGAAGGAAGATGGACAGGTCATAAGGGCAGTGCTGAGTTGGAACTGGGATAAGATGGACCAGGGGGTGGAAATGAGGAAACTGGTGAAATCCACATTGATGCCATCTGGTTGGAGGGTCCCAAGGCAGAAAATGTGGTGTTCTTCCTTCAGGTGTTGGATGGTTAGAATGTGGCAATGGAGGTGGCCCAGGACCTGCATGTCCTTGGCGCAGTTGGGGGAGGGGGGGTGGAGTTGAAGTTGAAGTGTTTGACCACAGGTGGTGGGGTTGGTTGGTGCAGGTGTCCTGGAGATGTTCTCTGAAGTGCTCTGCAAATAGGCATCCTATCTCCCCAATATATACAGATGGCCTCCTTCTTCAAAGACTGCAATTGCCCTCAATGTGGTCGATGATGCCCTCCAGTGCATCTCAAACACTTCCCACACCTCCACCCTTGAACCCCACCCCTCCAACCACAACAAGGACAGAACCCCACCCCCCGGTCTTCACCTTCCACCCCACCAACCTCCATACACATGCACCATTTCTGCCGCCTACAAACAGTCCCTACCACGAGATATATTTCCCTCCTATTTGCTTTCTGCAAAGACGATTCTCTCCATGACTCTCTTGTCAGGTTCACGCCCCCTACCAACCCACCTTCTCCTCCTAGCACCTTCTCCTGCCACTGCAGGAATTGCAAACCAAATCGCTTATCCCCTCACCTCTGTCCAAGGCCCCAAAAGGAGCCTTCTACATCCATCAAAGTTTTACCTGCACTTCCATACGTCATCTACTGTATCCAGTTTCCTCATTTCCCCTCCCCCAACCTTACAACTCACCACGACCCTCCTGACCTGTCCATCTTCCTTCCCTGCCTATTCACTCAACCCTATCACCATTATCCCCACTTCCATCTACCTATTGCACTCTCAGCTAAATTCCCTCCACCCCCTCAGCTCACAAGCATCATCCTTGATGAAGGGGTCTTGCCCAAAACATTGATCCTCCTGCTCCTCGGATGCTGCCCGACCTGCTGTGCTTTTCCAGCACCACACTGTCAACTCTGATCTCCAGCATCTGCAATCCTCACTTTCTCCGTTCACCCCAGAGATAGACACACTATGCTTGAATTATAAACATAAAATCAATATTATTCACATAGAATTTCCTAACTTGGGTCTCATTTCAGCATCGATTTCATCACTTCATTCCGAGGAGTTTGTATGCAAAGATACAAAGAAAAAGCTAGGGGTTTAAAAGAAAAAGTCCTGGGACAACGGTGTTGCTCATGAGGCGAGCGCATGTCATTCATTTCAAATGCCCTTGAAAAAGTTGTGGTAGGCTGCCTTCTTGAATCATGTCAACCCAAACACTCTAAATACTTCTTTGGTGCTTATAAGGTTTTAGGATTTTGACCCATCAATACTAAAGCAATAACTATACATATCTGAGTCAGGATAATGCACGACGTAAGAGGGGAAGTTGTAGGCAATGTTTTGAAATCCACAGTTCTTCTAGGTGGTAGAAATTTCTGTTTGGAACATGCTATTGAAGGAGCAACAGTGAGCTACTGCAGGGCATCTTGTAGATGGTACACACCTCAGTCATGCAGTCAACCATAAGATATATGAGCAGAAATAGACTCAGTCCACTGGGTCGCTCTGCCATTCAATTATGGCTAAATACTTCTCAACCTCCTTCTCCTGCCTTCTCCCAAAATTCTTGATCCCCTTACTTATCAATTCCATTTTGATTTAGTCTCTTCCTGCTTTCCCTATCACAACCACCTTCCCTGCCTTTTATGGTTTGCATTGTCCATATGGCTTTTGCTGCTCCTCAGATGCTGCCTGAACTGCTGTGCTTTTCCAGCAGCACTCTAATCTAGACTTTGCTTGTAAATATTCAATTGGCTACTAGTTGAAAAAACAGTCAGAGTTTGGTGGTGGGAAAGTCACTCAGTTGTGCACAATAACACTTAGGGGTAGAAGAGAAAAATAACCCATCACTGTCTTAAATACACAATGATTTGAGACTCCATCGCCTTCTGTGGCAGAGTTCCACAGATTCATCCCCTCCAGCTGAAGGAATTCCTAAATCCATTCAAAAAGGTCAATCCTTCACTCTGAAGTAGATAAACAGGAGGCTGGAAGAACACAGCAAGGCAGGCAGCATCAGGAGGTGCAGAAGTCAACATTTCAGATATAACCCTTCTTCAGGACTACATCTCCTCCAATCCTGAAGGATTATACCTGAAATGTTGACTTCTCTACCTCCTGATGCTGCCTGCCTTGCTGTGTTCTTCCAGCCCTCCTGTTTGTCAACTTTGGATTCCAGCATCTGCAGTTTGTTTTGGTCTCTGACCCATCACTCTGAGGCTGTGTCTTTGGTTCCTATTAGTGGCAACATCTTCTCCACATCCACACTCACTATTAAATTAAGTTTCAACAAAATCCTTCTAAATTCCATCAAGTACAGTCTGTTCTGATATATGCGGAAGTTCCAATCTCATGCAGACTCACGTTCTAAGAAAATCTTGCAATAACCACACCATTTACACTAATGGGGCTGGAATTGCATTATAGCCAATATGGGTAATGGAAGTTCATGTTTTACAAATAAAGGTCTAAATTCTTCAATCATGTTAAAGCCAATTTGCACCGAAGAAACGTGCATAACAGCAGAACCAACTGTACACGTCCAGAGCCCTCAACCACTCTTCATGACAACCCCTTCCTCCCCTGGAATCATTCTAGTAAACCTCCTCTAGACCCCCTCCAAGGCCAGCATATCCTTAGATACAGCCTAAAAGTGCTCTCAATATTCCACATCGTATGACTAGAGCCTTCTACAGCCTCAGCTAACCTTGCATTTGCCTATCAATGGAACCTGCACATTAACCCTAGGAGTCCTAGTTAAGTATTCACTTAAGTCCTTTATGCTTTAGATTTCTGAAGCCTTTCCCCATTTACAAAATAGAATATGCCTCTAGTCATCCGACCAAAGTACATAACCTCACTTTCCCACATTGTATCCCACCTATCACTTCTTTGCCCAGTCTCCCAACTTGTCCAAGTCCTTCTGCAGCCTCCCAGCTTGCTCAACACCTGTCCCTCCATGTTTGTGTCATCTGCAAACTTAACAATGCCCTCAGTTCCTTTGCAGAATGGGGAATGAACATTAAAGGCTGTGAATGAAGTAACAATTAAGTGAGCTGCTTTGTCCTGGAAGGTGACGAGCTATTTGGGTTTTGTCTGAGCCGAACTTATCGAGATACATACTGATCCAGAAGGCAGGGGAAGGAACATGCTTATTTTTGGGTACACTTCATATCCAATAATATCAATGATGCCATAGAAAACAAATCTGTGGAGTTGATAGTTTATTTTTTCAAAAAATATACATACTTTTACATAATTTGTTATCAGCAGCTAGTATAAACCAACAAAAGATATCATTTGTACTCAAAATCACTGGAGTATTGGGCAGCTCTGGTTTCCAACATTTTGACTGACATGTTCAGGTAGATCTGGGTTACAAAAATGAATTAACAATAATATCCATTATTATGGTCTGAGCTGAAAGTGGCAGTCAGTGGGATTGCCTCTCAATATTGAGAGATTGTATGTCCATACTTCTCTGCAGTTACTGGCAAAAAAAAGACACCTTTACACTCAAATACAGATCCAGGATATCACTGCCCAAGCTGAAGCAGATGATGCTTGTGTAAGATTGAATAGAAGAAAACTTGGAGATTTTAAGGCATCGTTAACATAGAAAGTTCTGTGTGTAAACTAAACTGCCATTGTAACACTAGGAATATACAGTGACTGCAACTGGAAGAATAAACGAAGAGGGATTCTGAGAAAGTGCATCCAACCACAAATGGAAGCTGTGTTTATACACTTACCCACTTTTATCAATATTGCCACTTAATATTTTTTTCTGTCATCTCTGTGGCCAGTTACTTGTGAAAACTGCAATTCTTGGGCTAACACTGAAACAATCTCGAACCTCTGACACTCGGGATTAATTCTGTGACCCATATGAGAATATCAGCAAAATGTTGCTAATTACAATGCCAAAAAGTGCAGCTAACATGTATATGCTCAAACAAGTTAGTTTTCTATTGGTCTGATACTTCCTCCCTCTAACTCGGGTACAGCAACATTTGTAAATTATGATAACCTTTTCCTCAATGGTCAATTCTGTAAAAACAAAGGACATGCTCTATTAGTAGAAACAAGGGGTGTATTGGCTGCTTCAATGTACTTCTCTTAACCTAACAGCACAATCAACAACCCACTCACCCAGAGTAAGATCACAGTCCCCAAAGGCTTCTGAAATATGTTATTTTTCAGTGGGCACAATATATTATAGAAATATCTTAAATGTTTGCACCTTATTTCCTGCCAGTTCCCAGGAAAATGTGATAAATGGCTTCCATGACTGGAGGTTCTTTGCCTATGATTTGTACAACAAAGCAAACTCCTGTGACATTACACAATACAGGTAAAGGGACATTACTAGAGAGAGTCACTGGACTGCAGGACAGAACCATCATTCCTTTCCCATTTCAAAATCATACTTCGCATTCATATTTTTAGATTTCTCTGATAAATTTTACATCTACATTTGTGAGGGTTTAACACATTTCCACATGAAAACAATTTCTAACACTAACCAGCTATTATAGTTCTCAAGTATCGCACCTGACCCACATAGATTTCAGTCACAGTCTGAAAGGTTAATTCCATGCCATTCTGCCCCTCTCCAAACAGCATGCCAGGCATCATTCTCCCTGACCAACAGACATATCAACCCAGCATTCCTTCCTCCCAAATTAAGAGGACTAAAATTAGTAAACACTAAAAGCAAAAATAATACTTAAAAACCAATAAACTGCCAACACTCCACATGTATATCTAAACCCCAAAATCAAACAGCCACAAACCTCTAAAGTTAGTGCAATTTGGGAGACGAGTTAGTCTGCAACAAGACTTGTGGCAGCATATGGATTGAAGAACGCTTCCGAGACTCCCCCCAGGTAAAGGTGTAATACGTATCATCCAGAGCTCAGGTCGTCACAGGTTTCATTACTGGTTGGTATTGAATCAGTTCAGAGACATGCTAGGGTGAAATGATTAACCAAAGGACGACAAGTTCCTGAGACTGCACTTACTGGTCCTTAGATACTTTACATTTACACCCCTGTACTTACTTGGGAGGTGCCCTGAGATCACTGACATATCTCAGCAGCTAGTACTTTTCCAAATGTCTTCACAGCTACTGGCTCTCTTGGGCTCCAAAAGCAGCCAATTTTAGGAACTGGCCCCACCGCTGGTACATGATGGCTTCAAGCCTATCTTTCAATCCCATTTGTTGGGTCCTAAAGCCTGCAGTAAAGCTCAGATCCTCTATTTCTCTATCCCACACAATGGAGACGCCCAGTGAAACTGGACACAGCTGTGAGGATTCATCTTGGAGCTTATGCAACACTTCAAAAGTTGCAGTATCAGCACATATCTCTATGAGAAGAGTGTGCAGCCAACATCCGTGCAATTGCGACCCAGTCTGAGTCAGCTTCAGGAGCGAGGAGGAGACTGCCGGTCTTCCAAAACTGAAATCAACTCCAACCAACGTTGATGTGTGACTTCTGAATGCTAACCAATAGCTCTGAGAATTTACAACTTTCAACATTTGAGCTTTTTGGAAGTAAATGTTACCATGTGATAACAGTCTGCAGTTTTTAATTTTGACTCAATACTTGCCTTAAAAAACAAAAAAATTAAATAAACATCTTGTATAGTACAATTTGAATCCAGACAGATTTTGCTCAGTCCCACTCTTATCCAGGTAATGCAGGAACAGGAGGCGACCGTCCAACCTTATGAGTCTGTTCCAACAACCTACAGGATCACAGGTGAACGATGAGCAAACTCCACATACCTGTGTAAGGCTCGTACCGCTCAATACCTCTGGCAAATAAACATCCATCAATCTCAGATTTAAAACTAACAAACTGAGTTTGCATCAATCATCATTCATGGGAGAGAGTTCCAAACTCTCACCACCCTGTATGTGAAGAAGTGTTACCTAATTTCACTCCTGAATGGTCTGACAACCATGTTCATAAAAGACCCCAAATTGTCAGGCAACTTGGAGGCATTACCTGAGCCAATGACTCAGGCCAAAGTTTTGTAAACAAATAAGGCTGCTCCAGAGTATGGAGCCAGGTAGACCAAGATGATTTTGGTTTTAATCCCTAGTTTATACAGGATCAATGATAATAAAAGGGTAGTGCAGCAGCAGCAATGGGGAAGCATACTCACAGGTGGCACCAAATTCAATGGAGTTGCCAGAGGATTGTCTTTAAACTGTTCAAAAGGTGTGTCAAAACAATCCTCCTAATACCTGTACGGGATATAAAAGGAAGTCCTTGCTCTTTTCCCAAGCTAACTGAAGTGTACAAAGCCAGCACAAACAAGGGACTGAATGGCCTCCATCAGTGCTCTATCATTTGATTATTTTACTCTTTTGCTATTTCTCAGTTTTTTTGGGTCATTAGATTGCACTAAATCTCCTAAATTGATACTTGAGCAAGCTCTCTACAGTAAATATTAAAGTGCTGACAGATTGCTACAAAAATAAAAATTTTGCGGGCTAGTCGCTCTCAAATCACACTCCCCATTTCACACATTACTGTTGTTAGCAAAAAGACTTAACCAGGTCTCTGGCATTCAGAAGTCTGCCACCAGGAAATGACATGGTTCTTCTCAAAGGACAGCCTCTCCACTATATCCCCTGCCCCTCTCACACGGGCTCCACATAGTACTTCCAGCTGGCCGATATCAGGATTCCAATGTCGCGGAAGATGGGAGCAACCTTGGATACTGACACTCAATCTCACTGATTCGACACTGAACCCAGTGGATTCTGAACATTCCAAACAGTTTAAAAAATATATCAAATCAGGGACATTGCCACGCGGCTGTCCTGCTTATTCAATATAGCAAGTTACGATATCAGACTAAGTTGTGTCAAAACCTCAGTTGTCCTTGTTAAGCGCTGAGCTAGCTGACCTCAGAAGGGGACTTCAATCATAGTGGGCTGCTTCAAACTCCCTCAGTACCACAGGAAGTTTAGCCCAGCAACTGCCGATCAGGGGGGCACTCAGTGGAAGGACAAAGCAAGCAGGTGCACAGAAACAATCAACAGTTTGAAGCTTTTTCTCCAAGTGACACACCATCCCAAACTGGAAATCTATTGGCATTTTCTTCAATGGGTCCAATCCTGCAACCCCTTCTTAAATGGTGCTGTGGGTACATCTATAACACAGAAAAGCAGCGGCTTAAATCACAACTCACCACAACCTTCTCAAGGGCAATTAGGGATTGGCTATAAATGCTGGCCTTACCAGTGATGCCGCACAGGCCATGAATGAATTTAATTAAATAAGCTGCAGCTTCATCTCCCCCATGGGTGAATAACTTTCCAGTTTCGGGGTACTGCAGAGTTTCACGAGAAAGGCCAACATTCCATTCCAGCTCTTTATCTCCACAGGCAAATCATTCCACTGTCTTCTGTCTATACAAGTTGCCTCTTCCAAGCACTGCTCTGACCCACTCTGTCTCCAGTTCCAAAGCTGTACTCTGTTACATTAGCACAGGAGGCGAGTAAAAAGCATAACCACTGTGGTGAGGTGTAAGTGAGCTATGATCATCTAGAACTCAGCACGAGGGAGTGTCCTCATGCAGTGAGCAATGCAAAAGTAAAATCCAAAGCTTTTGCTCTGGTCTTCTAGTAAAGAGCACATTGCATATGTGACTAGTTGGAAGAAGACTAAGACTGCACAGGTACAGAAAGACAAACCAAAAACGGCTTTCTTGCTGTTAGAGTGGGACTACTGCCCCCACTTTGGTTTTAATCACTTCCCTTTTAGCCAGTTAGTGTTAAGTAGAAGATTTGGCCAATCGATTGTTTTCCCAGCTGAAAAAAAATGCACTGTCTGGTACCCACCTAAAAGCTATGGTGAGACAATAGGATACTTCTTTGGTCTGCGTGAGTGCATGATTCTTTTCCCCGCCCCTCCCCACCTTACTTTTCCCTCCCTTTGGCAGCAAGACACTCGAAAGTGCAACTGGACTTGAAGCCCAGTTAAGTCAGTTGGTCTCGTAGGATGAAAGCAGAGCCGCGTCTACAGGTTCCATACATGAAGGGCACGTGAAGGACCTCATGAGCCACTCGTCAATACAATCCACGTGGTATATGTGCATGCATGGCAGAAACCGAATTGGGTCACCATATACAAAGTCCATCATACAGATCACACACCTAGGAGTGGAGACAAAACAAAAAAAATTAATTAAAAAGCATAATTTTACAAAGGGTGGGAGAGGCAAGAACAGGTGTTTCACGTACGATTTCTGAAGATGGTAAAAATGGTAAGGATGCCATTTTAAAATTAAAAAGCACAGGAGATACAGAAGCTGAGCTTTATAAATACAGTCACAGTGGCAAGATATGCTAAAACTTTATAAATCACTGATTAGGCCTCAGCTGGAGTATAGCATTCTATTCATTTTAGGAAGGATGTCCAACCCTTGCAGAAGTTGCAAAGGAGACTTGCTAAAATGGGACCAGTTATGATTGACTTAGGTTGTGCAGAAGACTAGAGATGCTACGGTTGTTCACCTTGGAGCACTTAAGATTGAGATACTTAATAGAGGTTTTCAAAATCATGAGGTGTTTTGAGAGGGCAGATAGGGACAAATTGTTTCTAGTGGTAGGACAGTAGGTAACCAATGGAGACAAATTCAAGATAACAGAGGAAAAATTGAGAGGGAGGGGATCCATGTAGGTATCAATGTCATGGGTGGGACCAGGCAAGAGATTGTGTAGAGTCAGTATGAGGAGCTAAGCACCAAATTAAGCAGAACTACTGAGTCTCATTCAAATTGGGTCAGGGTAAATAAAACTAGAGAAATAAGCATAAAGTTCAAAGACTGGCGCAGCAGAACCGAGTCCTGCTTCATGAAGAACCAGCAACAAAACTGGGGAAAATGGGAGCTGTACCATAAAGATAAACTCCATTCGAAGTGCACTAACCGAGTTGCATAACTAGGGAGACGGTTTTAAAGGAGGACAAGAAACCAAATGTGGAAAGTTTGGTAAATCAACGCAAAAGAGGTAATAATGTGAGAAACAATAAACAGATTATGGTAGAAAGGGATACAGAGTCCAATAAATCAGGATAGGGAATGGTGAGAGGAACAAGAAAACTACATTGACCAGACACTGAGCACATAGTCAAAGCTGGGAGCTGACAAGTCCTCAGGCCCTGATGTACTCCATCCTAGGGTGTTAGAAGAATTAGCTAGAAAGTTAGTTGACGTTTTGGTTTTAACTTTAGTTCCAAAGATTCAGGGAAGGTTCCATTAGAATTGAAAATAGGGAGACAGAAAACAGTCATCTACAGGCCAGTAAGTGTAACATCTTTCATAGGGAAGATGTTAGAAGATACTATTAAGCACAGCACTTAGGAAATTTCAAGGTAATTTGGCAGAGTGAACATAGGCTTCTATTAAGTAAATGCTGTCAATAAAAGGGAACAGGTGGATCTACTGTCTCCTGGAAATCAATGTACTTTGTTAAGGGCTATGTTGATGTTACTGTGTCAGCTCGTGTTGTAAGGAGTAACATATTGACATGGCTAGCTAACAGGAAACAATTAGCCTCATGTATTATTTTCTGGTTGGCAAGATGAAATGCATTAGGATGATACTAGGAGGCTACAAAGGAAGGTTAAGTGAATTGGAATTTGGCAACTGTAATATAATGTGGGAAAATGTGTAAATGTCCATGTCATTGGGAAATAGTCAGAAATTGTAAAATAGTCAGATGTTGTAAAGCTCAAAAATAGAGGGTTTTTGGCTTCCCCGTGCACAAATCACAAGGTGAGAATGTAACTACAGCAAGTAATTAAAAGTATTGTTTATTGGAAGGAGTTAAATACAACAGCAGGGACCTTATGTTTCAGTTATACAGAGTATTTTAAAGACTTTATCTAGAGAGTTGTGCAGAGTATCAGTCACCTTATTCAAGGAAGGATGAAAAAGCATTTCAGACCTACACCTGGAAAATATGGGTCAGCTTATGAGAAAAGGTTGGCTATATTCCTACTCTCTGGAGTTTACAAGAGTAAGAGGCAACTTGACTGAAACAAAAGATCCTGAGGGGTCTTGATAGGATAGATGTGGAGAGAATGTTTCCTATTGTGGAAAAATCTAGAACTAGGGAATCAATTTTTCAAAACAACAATTAGCCTCATGTAAAACACATTAATTTTGTTTTCTTACAGAGGTTTGAGAATCTTCGTAATTGTCTTCTGCAGAAGCAGTAGGAGGAGTTTTTAAATAGTTTTAAGGCAGAGGTGGAGACGTTAGTCATAACAAGGGGGTAAAAGTTTATTAGAGTAGTCGGGAACAAGGCATGATCATATCAGCCATGATCTCAATGAATGCTGGAGGAGGCTTGAATGGTCGACTACGAAGTCACACAGTCAGATTCAATTGTAACTTCCAAAAGAGAAGTAGATAAATACTTAAAGGAAAAAGGGATAATTCAGGAAACTATAGAGCAGTGAGTCTGACATCGGTGGTTGGGAAGCTATTGGAGAGAATTCTTAGGGATAGGATTTATGCGCATTCGGAAAAGCATGGCCTAATTAGAACAGCCAGCATGGCTTTATGCAGGGCAGGATGTGTCTTAACTTGGTTGCATTTTTTGAGAAGGTGACAAAGGTGAGGGTACAGCAATGGATGGTGCCTACATGGATCTTAGTAAGGCTTTCGACAAGATCTCTCATGGGAGAAGATTAAAATGCATGGAATTCAGGGTGGCTTCGCTGCGTGGATTCAGAATTGGCTTGCCCATAAAAGGCAGAGGGTAGCGATGGAAGGAACACGCTGCCAAAGGAACGCAGATACGATATCGGTGCATAAGAGAATGTTAGATAAGCTCATGAATATGTAAGGATGGAGGGATATGGACCAAGGGCAGGCAGAAGGATTTAAGTTTAATTTGGACAATATCGTGGCCCAAAGGGCCTGTTCCTGTGCTTTATAGTACTATGTTCTAAAAAAAGGTGCAGTGTTACAGAGAAAATTTGAGAGAGCATGGTTAATTGTATAACCCTCTGATAGGAATGATAAGCTGCATAGTCTCCTTCTGTACTAGATGACTGTGTTGAATTTATTTTGGAAAGGAGTTTCTTGTAATGACTGCCCATCAGACCAAAGATTTAGCAGCCAAAGGAAATATCTGTGCTGTCTTGTGAAAAGTTAGAGTTAGATAGCATGACGGAAAGCAACTACTCAGAATGGAGACCAAAACAACACTGCTAGGCTCAAGCAAACCTCCTCTGTTTTCATGCAATGCTAGTTACAGTATAGGGCAGAAATGTAGTAAACCTCACTCAGTGGATAGCGAGCCTGTTAACATACACGTGAATAGTTATCAGTGGGGCATAGTACCAAGGAACGGAGCATCCATGGAAAAATCCACCCTCCTCAACAGTGAAAAAAGGGGAGTGGAGAGTATCAGTAAGTACATAAAATCTTTACTTAATGCACCAAGCATCCTGACTGGCTTTTGATTTTATCCATTCTGCACACTTGAGAATATTACTGATGCTACACAACTGCAGTAAGCCTGCCATAAACAGCAGTAACAACTACAGAGCATAGACTTACGTAACTGATTGTTTCCCATTCTTGACAATAAGCAGAGACCTCACCCAAGTCAATGCTCAATATAAAACGAGCCCAGACTATGTGGCCATGAAGGATATTGCATCTAAGATCTGATCCTTTCCTCACTCGACACTGTGGATTACCTTGGTAGAATGTTCTCTTCCTATCATGGGGTCACACTGAAGAACCCCTCCCCGCTCCTGAAAGCTAGCCCTCTTCAGATCAGATACAAAGAGAACATCGAACCTGGGATCCACCGAATCTATTTTAGTTACTGTCACACTGGGAAGAGACCCTCCCACATCCCAAAGAAGCTATTAATACCAGCTGAAGAAGGTCCTAAGTTGAACCACAGAATGGGATAGCACAGAAGGCCATTCTGTCTACTGTGCTCCTGCTAGCTCTCTGGAAGAGCTAACTGGTTAATCCCACTCTCCTTCTCCAGCCTTACAAATTTCTCCTTTTTGAATATAAATGTGTGGAGCCAGACACACGATGGTAAGGTTAGGGTTGGATATGCTGATATTCTCGGGCATGTTGATATTATGGAGTCGTAAGTGCTGGGTGTCCTGAAAAAGATGATGGCAGATTGATGGGATTTCTCCCCAGATACCCAAAGGCATGGAGGAAATTACTAGGATCTTAACAGAGATCTTTGTACCCTCTTTAGCCTCAGGTGAGCTCTCAGAAAACTGGAGAATAGCCAATGTTGTTCTGTTGTTTAAGGGCAACATGGATAATGCAGGAAATTACCTCAGTGGTAGGGAAACTATTGGAGAAGATTCTTAGGGACAGGATTTACTTACGACTGGGATAGAATGGACCTCTAGGGTTAATCAAGCATGGCTTTGGGCAGGGAAAGTCTTGTCTCACAAATCTGATAAGGTTTTTGAGGAAGTGAATTGGTGAGGGCAGGGCAGTGGACATAGTCTACATCGGCTTTACTAAAGCACTTGACAAGATCCCTCTCATAGGCTGGTCCAGAAGATTAAATCACATGGGATCTATGGTGAGTTAATAAGTCGGATACAAAATTGGCTTCAGCATAGCTGACAGAGTAGTTGAGGAGGGAAATTTTTCTGACTGAGATCCACGGCTAGTAGTGTTCTGCTCGGCTCAGTATTGGAACCTTTGCTGTTCGTAATATATATATATTATAATTTGGATGATAACGTGGGTGGTGATGACACAAAAATTGGAATTATGTATAATGAGGAAGGTTGTCAAAGGATACAGCAGGATATAGATCAGTTGGACAGAGAAATGGCAGATGGAGTTTAATCCGGGCAAGTATGCGGTGATATATTTTGGGAGGTCAAATACAAGAGGAAAGTATACAGTAAATGGCAGGACCCAGAGTGAAATTGATAGAGAGGGAACTTGGTGTGCAAGTCTTTATCTCACTGAAAGGGGGTACACAAGTGGATAAGGTGGTAAAGACAGCACACATCATGCTTGCCTTCATCGGTTAGGGCACTAAGTACACAAGTTGGCAAGTCAATTTAAGGCTTTATAAAACTTGTAGTTAGGTCACATTTGGAATGTTGTATGCAGTTTTGGTTACCACACTATAGGAAGAATGTAGCAACTTTGGAGCCGGTGCAATCTTTTTTTTTTACAAACTTGCCAGAATGTTGTCTGGTTTGGATTATATCAGCTATAAGCAGAGATTGAACAAACTTGATTGTTTTCACTAGAGTGTCAGTGATTGAGGGGAGACCCGACACAAGTACATAAAATGATGAGAGGTGCGGATAGAGTAGATAGTCAAGGGCCTTTTTCTCAGGCTGAAAATGTCAAATATTAGGGGGGCATAGTTGAGGTGAGGTGAGAGGAGGAAGTTTAAAGGAGATGAATAGGAAAGGTTTGGAGGGATATGGGCCAGGTGCTGACAGGTGGGACTAGATTGGGTTGCGATATCTGGTCGGCATGGACAGGTTGGACCGAAGGGTCTGATTCCATGCTGTACATTTCTATGACTCTATGTGAAAGGCATAGAGGTTGGTAGATACCTGGAACATGCTGCCAGCCAGGTGGTAGAGCTGAAAATGTGTTGCTGGAAAAGTGCAGCAGGTCAGGCAGCATCCAAGGAGCAGGAGAATCGACATTTGGGGCTCAATCGACATTCTTCAGGAGGGCTCATGCCCGAAACGTCGATTCTCCTGCTCCTTGGATGCTGCCTGACCTGCTGCGCTTTTCCAGCAACACATTTTCAGCTCTGATCTCCAGCATCTGCAGTCCTCACTTTCTCCTAGCCAGGTGGTAGAGGCAATAATTAAAAGATATGATTCAGCAATGTCTAAGAAGCATTTAGACAAGCACATGAAATTGCAAGTAACAGAGGGATATGATCATGTACAGGCAGATGAGATTAGTTTAGAATGGCATCATGGTTGTTGCAGACATGGTGGGCCAAAGGGCCTGTTTCTGTGCTGGGCTGTTCTATGTTTTATATATATATATATATACATATATAAAATTGGGAGTTGAATCTGCTTCCACTGCCCTTACAGCCAATGCATGAAAACTCACTGCATACAGAAAATTCCACAAACCTCTCTGCTGGAAATGTTGTCAATTATTTAAAACTGGGCTTTCTCCCTATTCACTCAATAAGAAGCCTGAGGAGAGGATAACTAGAGTACATCAGCTTCCTGCTACCAACAGTCCAATTTCCAATGTACTCATACTCACTCCTTGATTTTCTTGTTGTGGGTTTCCTTGCCAAAGTCAAAGCTGCCTTTGGGAAGGTGTTGGATTAGGCCAAGCCTCTGTGCTATTCGAATCTGTTCTTCCTCTGTCAGCTGAGTTGCCAGGCGGGTCTGACTGGGTGTTGGGTGATAAACTGGAATTTGCACTTGTTCCTGAAATGCATGCAATTCATTTGTTAGGGAACAGTATGCAACAAGATTCCCAACATTTACTTCCTCCATCACTAATGCACAGTACCAGCGCAGTGGGTATTATTTACAAGATGGACTGCAGCAACGAACCAAGTTTCTTGACAGTACCTTCCAAACCCTTGACCTCCACCATCTAAAAGGACATGAGTAGGAGATACATAAGAACATCACCACTTGCAAGACCGTTCCAAGCCCCACACCAACCTACTATTCCTTCAGAGTCGCTAGGTCAAAGTCCCAGAACTTCTTGCCTAACAGAGGTGTAAAAACCCTTCATTGACAGTTCTGATCAGTAAAGATTAAATATTTTCCATTGGAAACAGGATATGGATGAGATTTACAGATTAGAAGTTGTCAGGAACAAGTGATTTGAGCTGTACAGAGAATTGGAATTAGATGAACATTTTAAAAGGGGCTTGGGCAGGTACTGAGAATAAGGAACTTAGAGGATTATGAAAATAAAAGCTTGAAAATAAGCTCCAAACGGTAATACCCTTCCAAAGGGTTAGTACAGGGACAATAGGCTGAATGGCCTCCTTCAGTAATGTGAGTGAGTATCATTCCATTGTTTAGGGCAGCAACCCACTGCCTCTTTCCCAAAGATAATTAGAGATAGATAATATGTTATGGCCTTACCATCTGTACTCTCATCCCAAAACTACCTATAGAAAAATATGGGGGCGGGGAAAGAAACGATGCTTCTCTTAGCCCACCCATCCAATTTCTGAGGTTTTTCACCTCTACTCCCCTCTTTCAGGTCAAGAAGGGTCAATACCCAGAGTACATGGATTTAGGGTACAAAAAAAACAGGAAATGCACTACCCCAGAAGGTTATGCAAGCAGATTTATTATAACTTTTAATAGGGGAATGATTGCAGGCCTGTAAAGCTGTGGGACTGATTTGACTGCCTGTGTCAAGACACTGGTACCGGCTCATTGGACTGAATAAACTCCCTTTGTGCTGAACTGTTTCATAATTCTACTGTAAAGTCTTCCAGAAAGCAGGTGTCAGACAGAAAATACATCGCCTGCTAAGATACCAGTTACACAGACCAAGAAAACCGGGAGGTTCAATTCTTGGTCACATCCGAGAGCTCAAGGGTTAGGAACTGGAGAGAGGGATTGAACGAAGGGGAGGGAAGGGGATGAGAAAAATGACATCTAGACCTAGCCCTCTTCACTCTCCAGTGCTTCTTTTGTTAAGGACGGCCAATACACTCTTACAGAAGGGGCAATCTCCTGGTGTTCAATGTGCAGTGTATACAAATACTAGACATCTACCAGTAACAAAAAATTCTTAGACCATCCAAGAGAAAAAAGGTATAAAATATCACAGGAACACCAATCGAGTAAGCCCACCAATGCTTCCCCAAGTAACTCAGAATTCTCAGCTCCAAATTAGGTTGTAAATGCAGCAATGTGACTGAAAGTAGTTTCAATAGATTATTGAGTTACTCAGGTGTTACCCAAGCCACTCCTTTAAATAAAGTGCTTGTCAGCAAAGAGGATAGGCATTTAATTAAATGAAAGGAACCTCAAGTAATTGCACAGAAATCATTGCTTTCCTTATACTGCTCCACCCTATATTGTGCGTCTCTCAGCTGTTTAATGTGCGGATTACAGCACTTGGAGACTGTGTTATTAAGCAACTGGATTGTGACATCTTCATCCTGTGCAATGCTTTAGGCAAGCTGTGTTTTAATGAGCCTATCCTTGCGTAACACTCTGCTTTCATCCATGCCCAGTTTCTGTACTCTCATGAACCGCTTGTTTTTTTTTCCAAGGCTTTAACATTGGTAGAATGGAAGCTGTAGTACAGAGATAGCACTCTCACCTCTGAACCAAAGAGTTCATACAAACTCGAGTAGATGTAGGCAACTTGCCCCTCAAGCCTACACCGCCGTTTGCCAGAATTGTGGCTAAGCTGATTGCAGCCTTAACTCACTTTTCAATCTAATCTCGATGGCATCTGGATGGGTATATGAATAGGAACGGTTTGGAGGGATATGGGCCAGGTGCTGGCAGGTGGAACTAGATTGGGTTGAGATATCTGGTCAGTATGAACTAGTTGGACCGAAGGGTCTGTTTCCGTGCTGTACATCTCTATGAGTCTATGACTCTATAACCTTGTGTAAAAATAATCCAATGTTCTTGCCCTCACCACTCTAAGAAAAAAAATTCTACAGACCTGCAATCAGACAGAAAAATATTTCAGAAAAATATGAGAACTCCTTAACTTCTTTTAAACTGTCACCTAGTCCTAGTCTCTTCCACAAGAGGGGACATTGTTTCAGCATTCACTCTTCCAAGTCCCCTCAAGATCTTACCTATTTCAATAAGATGACCTCTCATTCTTCTAAACTCTAATAGTTACAGGCCCATACTTTCCTCAACCTCTTCATAGCAGTTTACATTAGGCTGAAGAAACCTCAATACGTAATCCTGACTGACATACCCAGTCTTGAACTTAGTGTGTGCTGTCATGCCAGATAAGACATTAAATTGGTACCTCTATTATTTTCTCAAATGATCGGGAACGATTCTGTAACCATTATTTGAAGAGAACATCTGAATTGGGAGGGAAAAGGAAAGGAGTGGAGGATGCAAATGATTGAATCGCAAAAGCCTGCTCATTAGCTACAGCAATCAGCGCTTATTGTGTAAAACACTTAGACCCAAGGTCTGCAATGAAACTATCAGAACGTTACAGCAGAATATGTACCTTGGTTTAAGAACTAATGTTCTTAAACTAAAAGATTGCACCACCTGATTCTGTCAAGCTCTTACCCAGTGTATGCCTGTAAAGCAGACTCAGAGTACAGACACTACCAACAAACCAAAAGCTTACTGAAGTCGCGTTCCAGTATTCAGCTAATATTCTGCCAACTTAACATACAAGCATTTGGCCTCTTGGGTTTGGTCTGTCATTCACCAGATTATGCTGACCTTCTATCTCAAAGTTGCCTGAGGTTAAATCAGTTCCCCCTGATCTATCCCAGATATGTAGAAATCTACTGATCTCTGTTGTGAACATACCCAATGACGGAGTCTCCACAGTCCACTGGTAAGAAAACTCCAAAGATTCACCAACCTCTGAGTGAAGAAATTCCTCCTCCTCTCAATCTTAAAGTGCTGCCCTTTATTCAGAGAATGCTTTGCTTGTTTCAAGACCTACCCGCAACACCCTTGGAAAGTATCCTCCTGCATCTACCCAGTTGAGCCTCACAAGAATTTTGCATGATTCAAATGGATCACCTTTCATTCTTCTAAACTCAAGAGAATACAGCTCAGTCTCCTCAATGTTACCTTGTAGAGCCGTCCTGCCAAATCAGAAATCAATCTGCAAAATCTCTGTTGCACTCCCTCAATGGCAAGCACATCCTTCCTTCAGTGAGGAGTCCAAAACTGTACAGAGTACTCGTAATAACAGCTCCATCAAGCTATTTAATCTACTTAGAATACAAGCAATGTGAAATACTGCATGTGCAAAAACTAACTACAAAACTTCCAGAATAACTCAATCTCTGGCTGCATTGGAACAAACAGCATCAGCACTAGGCACATTTGGAGACAAGTCAGGAGCACTAGGCCTCCAATTAAACTTAGGATCCTTGGGAAAGCCCATCGGTGGTGCACTATCCCACATGCACCTGCTCTTATTGCATCGGAATTACTGGAGAGCACTGAACAGCCGACCATTTGGCCCACTGAACAGCCATCCAGTTAGTCCTCCTCCATTCTTTATATCCCTGCAATCTTTCTTCCAATTTATCCAATATTTATCCAATTCCTTTTGAATACAACTACTGAATGTGCGCCTGCTTCTCTTTCAGGCAAGTATTCCAAATCCTGATCTCTTGTTGCATAAAATAAATTTTCCTTAAGTAACCTTTCATTTGTTTTATTTTCTTCCATGTGACACAGTCATCACTAACACATTGAGCATTTGCTACTCATCCTTAAACTAAGTAGTCCAGACCACAGGAAAGGACAACAGAATTCCTTCCCTAAAAGGACATTAGTGAATCAGAGTAGTCTTTACGATCATTCATGATATTTGGTATGGTCACCATCACTGAGGCTAGTTTCACGACCATGACTGGCTAACTAAATTTAAAACTTCGCCAGGATTTGGAAACACATCCCCGGAACATTAGCCTGGCCCTCTGATTAGTCCATGATATTACCACTATGCCACCCCCTATTCAGGGCCTCAAACAAAATGCCAGGTAATAGTGCTACTCAGTACACAGCAAGCATTAACACAGTCCTTGGTGAACAACCTATCTTACCAAATTAATGTCAAGGTAAAACTTTAGTGCAATGAGTAACAGTTGAGAGGATGAAACTTGTTTAGTGCTTAATAAAAAGCTAGCCTCCTGAACAAGTACTACAACTGTGAAAATGCCACTGTGAAAGCATCTTCAGTAATTTGACCAGCCTGTCAGTCAACCTGTCTGCTTCTCACTTACTGCGCTCTGTTCTCTGTGAGCTCTTTTCCCTTTGTGCTCCTCCCGAATTTTGATCCTCTCTTTTTTACTCTCAGCCATGTTGCACTGTTTCACTTTCTCACTATACCCGTGGCTGTCTCCCTCTCTCTTCTCTTTTGTGTGTTGCTCACTCTTTGTCTCCTCTGGCTTTACTGCCTCGATTTTGTTCTTCTATAAGCCTGCTGTTATCTGTTATTGTAGTAATCCTGTCTGCAAAAGAAAAGCCACATGGTAATCAGTATTGTGAGCCCCTGTGTTTTGTTGTAAAGTGCAGAAACAACATCCTCTGCACAGTAAACTTGGCCTTAATTTTTTTTTAAACACTTTTTGGACAGTGTTACAGCAAGGGTACTTATAGCCACAAGCTCCAAGTACAGTGAATTGCTACATGTGAGATCCAAAGTCTATTCGTATCCATCATCACCTTAGCTTGGCACCCATTTTACAGATCTCATCTCCACATGTGGCTCTTGAAAACACTGAACATTTCACAAGTACTTTTTTTTCAGCAACAGTCAGACCTCACATGTCCATTAGGCCACACCATTAGAAAAAAAAAACATAATGCAAGGATGTAAAGGTCATCATTGGTATTAGCATTCAGTCCACATTCCATAACAGTCATTGCTGCCCTGGTGTTTGCGACACAAAAATCTCACATGCCTCTGGAAGTTCAGGAATTCCTGTAAAATTACTTCCCAAAATATCAGAACCAGAAACTCAGTAACACACTTTATATGAGGAAGGGTTTAGAATTACTTTGGCAAAAAGTGCTCACAGTGGTACCTTTGAAACCAGTGTTTGGTATGTGGTGAATCAGGTAGAACCCTTATCACGTTACTCAGTAAAGCATCATTCCCTGGAGTATTCCTCAACCATGGTACCATTCGGGATTGACCACAGCAAGTATGCCAGTTAACAGTGCCACTCAGTATTCAGTAAGTATTAATTCAGCATTGATGAATATCCAACCTTTCCCAAATGAAAGAGAGATGCATTACTAGACAGTTGAAAGGATGTCAACAGTTTCAATGTCCGAGAAAAAGGTAACACAACCTTCTGAACAGTTGCACCTCAAAAGAATACTGAGTAAATGAAGCTGTTTTCATACAGGATCCTATCATTACTGGCAATTAGAGTTATAGAACCAAAGGAAGTGGATGCAGTTAATCACTTGTGATCTACTCAAAATACAGAACAAGCACAAGTTGCTGAATGGCCTACACCTGTTCTTACACTGTCCTCTTTCAAGTTTCTAATCTTTTTACATTGAGAATGTTTCAAACAGTACCAAAATAGCTCAATAAAAAGTTCCAAATATACTCAATTTCTGTTCACTGCTCAAGCGCCTTTCTACAAAATCCAACATTTGGAAAAAGAATTAAAAATGCCATGTCTCACCTCCTCACAAATGCAGACCAAAGGACTCCCAGATACTACAGTAGCTGGGTCAGATCCAGCATAATGTTCTTTTACTCAGACCCAACAACACTGCTTACCTCCACTCTCACAAATGCACCTTATAACAATGTCATTGCCTTTACACAAACACATGCAATGATGGCTGCATTTAAAGGCAAAACTGAGGAAGGAACAGAAGTTTGATGACGATGGAGTTAGAGGAAGTTGGGCAACAGCATGTTTTGGTGAAGATTAGATGTTTTGATAATCACATGAATGGCCAAATGATCCAATGTACTACACCATCAGAAATAGCTTGACTACAACTACTTCACTGACTCAGATAAACATGTTGATTATCATCACCTACAACCATAGAAACATAGGCAAACGCCATTCAATCTCTCAAGCTAGCTCCAGCAGTCAAATAGATCATTGCTATCTTCAACCTCAATGCCATTCTTGTGCTATGAGCACATTCCTTGACGTCACAGGATCTCTAGAAACCTTTCAATTTCTGTCTTGAACATATTCCATGATGGAGCTTTTAAAGCCCTTAGGGTTGGACAGAATTCCAAAGATTCCTTACCTTCTGTGTTAAGATATTCTATGGGCAGCATGGTAGCTCAGTGGCTAGCACTGTTGCCTCACAGCAGTAGGGTCCAAGATTCGATTCCAGCCTTGAGCGACTGTCTGTGTGGATTTTGCACATTCTCCCCGTGTCTGCGTAGGTTTCCTCCCACAGTCTAAAGATGTGCAAGTCAGATGAATTGGCTATGCTAAATTGGCCATAGTGCTAGGTGCATTAGTCAGAGGGAAGTGGGTCTGAATGGGTTACTCTTTGGAGGGTTGGTGTGGACTGGTTGGACCGAATGGCCTGTTCCCACACTATAGGGAATCTAATCAAACCCAAAATATTCCACTTTGTCCTAAAATGGCCTTATTCTAAAACTGCCTGCCCCCAGTGAGACCCATCCCCAGGGGTAACATTCCTTCTACATCTGCCCGGTTGAATACTGCAAGGATCTTGCATGCTTCCACGAAAACAATATTCTATTCTTGAGGAACAACAGGAAGTGGAAGTGGGTAGGAAAAAGGAGGGATTATTTAAAACCTCCTTACAAACCACTCGAGGAATGCATAATTATTTTGTTAGCAAGGACATATCAAATTAATAAAACTCTTCAGAATATTTGAATCCTTTGTGGGATTATACACAAATTTAGGCTTGAGAATAATAATGAAGATAATTGGCCTGATCAAGAACAGAATTAGAAAAGTATGTGACTTGTATTGCTCTGAACGGAAAGTGGCAAAGTTGATGAAACAAAAACAGTAACTCATATGGAGTGAACTCCTTTAGAGCGGAACAATTATTCACAAATATGGGCAGCACAGCAGCTCAATGGTTAGCACTGCTGCCTCATAGCACGCTCTCCGTGTCTGCACAGATTTCCTCCAGGCACTCCAGTTTCCTCCTACAGTCCAAAGATGTGCAGGTTAGGTAGATAGGGTGGTTCTGCTTGAGATACTCTTCAGAGGTGAAAATGTGTTGCTGGAAAAGCGCAGCAGGTCAGGCAGCATCTAAGGAACAGGAGAATCGACGTTTCTTCAGGGCTTATGCCCAAAACACCGATTCTCCTGTTCCTTGGATGCTGCCTGACTTGCTGCGCTTTTCCAGCAACACATTTTCAGCTCTGATCTCCAGCATCTGCAGTGCTCACTTTCTCCTCGATACTCTTCAGAGGGTCAGTGTCGACTCATGGGCTGAATGATCTACTTCCACAATATAGGGATTCTATGATACAAATGAACTGTTAAAATTATCAGACTTGGTAGCCTGCTTTCTGCTCGAATGGGCAGCACGGTGGCACAGTGGTTAGCACTGCTGTCTCACAGCGCCAGAGACCCGGGTTCAATTCCCACTTCAGGCGACTCACTGTGTGGAGTTTGCACATTCTCCCAGTGTCTGCGTGGGTTACCTCCCACAGTCCAAAAATGTGCAGGTTAGGTGAATTGGCCATGCTAAATTGCCCTAGTGTTCGGTGAAGGAGTAAATGTAGGGGAATGGGTCTGGGTGGGTTGCTCTTCAAAGGGTCGGTGTGGACTTGTTGGGCCGAAGGGCCCGTTTCCACATTGTAAGTAATCTAATCTAATACTGTTTCATGCCTTTGATCACTTACTGGGAAATTTCTGTTGAATCCACAGGCTCCCGTTGAGACACAGCTCCAAGAGAACTGATAACTCTTTCAAGTCTTGGCAAGCTAATGGACTGTGAAGTGCTTCACAGACAAACCCCATTCCATTCCTCTTTGAAACATGGGTTAGAAGTAATGAACAGAAGCAGGAATCCTGCTGTTTCTGCACAAATTTCACCCAAGAGAACCCCATCCAATACAAAAGCTGTCCAAGCTAGCTAGGAATCAAACATGGATCACCTGTCCTCTTAGAATCACACCAACTGTCAAGTAAGCCTCAGGATGGAATGACCCTTGGAATTTATTGTGATAACATGTGAGCATAAAACCCAATCTGATGCTCCAGTACAGTACTGAGTGTGCTGTACTGCCAGCATGCCATCTCAAGAAAAGCTGTCAGATTAAAGCCTTGTGTATCCCCTCTGCGGACTCTAAATATCCTCTGGCATGATTAAAAGAGTAGGAGTGTTTGACCAATGTTGAACGTTAGAAACAAAGATGATCTTATCAAGGTATTTATAGAAGCTTGCTGTGCTCAACCCTGTTCTCCTAAAATATAACAATCCCTACAAAAGCATGTAAACAGCTGTCTAGCACTTTGAAAACTGCATTACAGAAATGCAATCTTTTAATATACTTTATTATTATTAGTTTAAACAAAACTTTTTAGAAATATTTATACTAAACCTGTAATTCATTTTTGCATTCTAGCTGTGGTTCCAGACTTTGAACTTTTTCCCTACTCTGAACCCATTTTGAGGCTTTAAAATTGTAATGATGCCTCTGTGAGGACCATGACAATGAGGGCATATTAGAAGCAGAAACTTTATAACTTGGGAAGAGCTCCATTGCTGGCTCAGAGCTTGCATCCCCAAACTGCAACCCATTTGGTAAAGGCACTGTATTTCAACTGCCACATTCGGAAGCCCAACTCCAGTCAGCGCTTCGGATGCTCACCGACAGAATCATTGCAACGAGAAATTTATAGCAACCCATTAATTCATGTTTTCAAATACTGGATTGAGAGGTTACCAGATAACGACGGCGTGCCTCCACAGTCAGTTGTGGTTCAGTGGAGTGTACTCTTACCGCTGAGTTAGAAAATGCGAGGTTCAAGTCTCACTGCAGTGAGATCAGCACAAAAATTAAGGATGACTCTGCTACCATAGAGACAATAAGACAATGAAGTATCTTGCAGCATTCAAAGAAGGTCATGAAAGGTGCTATGCAAACACAACAAAAAAAGCTTTAATAAAATATTTTGGGGATGCAAGGGGAGATTGGAAACAAACTATATGAAGTTTTATTTAGTTACAAATCTGATCGGTATGGACAAGTTGGACCGAAAGGTCTGTTTACATGCTGTATATCTCTATGACTCCATAAATGTATTTATGAAGTATTCCACAGGGTACTAAAGAATGTTGTGAAAGGAGTTACATAAATGCAAACATTTAAGCATTTTAATATTTTGGGGTGCAAAGGTTTCTAATTTTAGTTAAAAATGCTTCCACTAAGTGTCATGAGATGCAAAGGAGGGCGTAAAAGGCGCTAACATAAATGCAAATACTCCTTGTTCACTTGGTAGTTGGGTAGCACAGAAGTTGAGTACAAAAGGTTCTACATAAGGCAATCTAAGGGGGCAAAACAGGCGCTACACGAGTGCACAAAATTACTTTCATTGGGATGCGGTCCCCAATTGTATACGTGTATTTAATTGCTATTTTCCTTCTTCTCCTTCTTCTGGCGGCTGCTATCGCCCCTGTCCCTACACACCGACCTGGTAAAGCGGTGAAGGCGGCAGTACGAGCAGCAAGCCCGGGGCCCGGGGCTCTGCGTCCTGCGCTCCCTCCGCCGAGGCTTCCCCGCCGGCGGCCGCTCCGGCGTAGCTCGCCGAGTCATTCAGCAGAGAAATGTCGTCGCCCGACTGCGACTTGAAGCAATTGCCCATTTTTGTTTTTTGACCTTGAGAGCTCGACTCATTCGAAATATAAAACGTTTTAATTCCCCCCACCAAAAAGAAAACATCAACAGAGCGCCAATCTCGCGTCACCTTCCGCTACATCAGCCGCCATTTTACTTTCAAGCCTTCTCCCTCTCCCAGCCTTTCACGCTAACCTGATAGATGCGGATTTGATTGACGTTCGTCTTCACCCAATCGCTGGCAAGGGTCGACTGGAGGAAACCAATCACAAGCGAGAATAGGGCGCGATGCGTCGGTGGGAGGGCGGTCTCTGGTCGCTTCAGCCGAACTTGCTCGCTGGTTTGAATGGACGCCTGGGGCTTTGCAAATTGGGGACGGCTCCACCCCTCCGAGGACGGGAGGAGGCGGGGCGAGATAGGCGGGGCACACGTCAAATTGACAGCGACAACCGCCATTCACGGGCCAGCCCCCGGACCAGCCAATCAGCACCAACAAAAGGCGGGACCTGTCACTGGGGGGTGAAATGATGCCTGGACATTGTCTTGAATGGGCAACGTCAGAGGCAATGCTTGCCTGATTTTCACCATTACAGGTTCAACACGGTGCCACCTAGCAGTGTTCAGACTTCATTCGTACTTGCAATCTCTCATTCCCCACACGCCTTTCTGAAACTAAATTTTAAACTGTAAACACTTAGATGTGAAATTACAGTACACACAACAAAATTCAATTCATCACCATACATTGCACTTTTGGGCACTTCAATACATCCTAAATATTTACAACATATTGTAAGGGGGTTGGTTAACTCAGTTGGCTGAACAGCTCATCTGCAATGCACAGAAAAGCCTGTTGGAATATAACCCGGTGTTGTGTGATTTTTAACTTTGTACACCCCAGTCCAACACCGGCATCTCCAAATCAGAAAAGCCAGCAGTGTTGATTCAATTCCTGCAGTGGGCTGTGGTTACCATGAAGGACCAATTCCAATACCGAACAACCCAGATGGCCACCTTCTTCAAAGAACGCAATTTTCCCTCAGACATGGTTGATAATGCTCTCTACCGCATCTCCTCCACTTCCCACTCCTCCGCCCTTGAACCCCGCCCCTCCAATCGCCACCAGGACAGAGCCTCACAGGTCCTCACCTACCACCCCACCAACCTCCAGATACATCCACCTCCAAACAGACCCCACCACCAAGGATATATTTCCCTCCCCACCCCTATCAGCATTCCAGAAAGACCACTCCCTCCACGACTGCCTCATCAGATCCACACCCCCCACCAACCCAACCTCCACTCCTGGCACCTTCCCCTGCAACCGAAAGAAGTGCAAAAATTGCTCCGACACCTCCCCCCTCATTTCCCTCCAAGGCCCCAAGGGATCCTTCCATATCCGTCACAAATTCACCTGCACCTCCACACACATCATTTACTGCATCCGCTGCACCCAATGTTGCCTCCTATACATTGGGGAGACAGGCCACCTACTTGCGGAACGTTTCAGAGAACACCTCTGGGACACCCGCACCAACCAACCCAACTGCCCCGTGGCTGAACACTTTAACTCCCCCTCCCACTCCGCCAAGGACATGCAGGTCCTTGGCCTCCTCCATCGCCAGACCATGGCAACACGACGCCTGGAGGAAGAGCACCTCATCTTCCGCCTAGGAACCCTCCAACCTCAAGGGATGAATACAGATTTCTCCAGCTTTCTCATTTCCCCTCCCCCCACCTTTTCTCAGTCCCAACCCTCAGACTGAGCACCGCCTTCTTGACCTGCAATCTTCTTCCCAACCTCTCCGTCCCCATCCCCCTCTCTGGCCTATCACCCTCACCTTAACCTCCTTCTACCTATCGTATTCCCAACGCCCCTCCCCCAAGTCCCTCCTCCCTATCTTAGCCTGCTTGGCACACCCTCCTCATTCCTAAAGAAGGGCTTCTGCCTGAAACGTCGATTCTCCTGTTCCTTTGATGCTGCCTGACCTGCTGTGCTTTTCCAGCAACACATTTTTAAGCTCTGATCTCCAGCATCTGCAGTCCTCACTTTCTCCTAGTTACCATGAAGGGCTCTACTTAGCTTCTTCTCTCTGCATGGATGTGATGACCTTCAGGTTAAACCATCACCAGTCATCGCTGTCTTTCTAAGAGAGCAACCCTATGGTTTGCTAGGACTATTGTAATTTTATAATAAACTGCAAATATTACAAATGGTAAATGATGATATCCGACAGCCTGTCCTAGACTTCCCACATAGGTGCAACAGTCTAGAATGCAGAACGCCTCTTCTTCCTCAGGCAGTTTAAGGATCCTCACCAACTTTAATAAATACACCATAGAAAGCACGGTGGCACAGTTGTTTGCACTGCAGCCCCAGAGACCCGGGTTCAATTCCCGCCTCAGGCGACTCTCTGTGTGGAGTTTGCACATTCTTCCCGTGTCTGCGTGGGTTTCCTCCGGGTGCTCCGGTTTCCTCCCACAATCCAAAAACGTGCAGGTTAGGTGAATTGGCCATGCTAAATTGCCCATAGTGTTAGGTGAAGGGGTATATGTGGGGGAATGGGTCTGGGTGGGTTGCGCTTCGGTGGGTCGGTGTGGACTTGTTGGGCCGAAGGGCCTGTTTCCACACTGTAATCTAATCTAAAACACCATAGAAAGCATTCTATGCAGATGCGTTTTTGCCTAAGATCATAAGAAAATACAGAGGGTGTGCGCACAATCTAGACTATCATGGAAGCCAAACTTCCATCCATGGACTCTATTTATACTTCTTGCTGCAGTGGAAAGGCTGCCAACATGAAAGAAAACTTCTCCCACTCCAGTAATGCTCTCCTACAACCTCTCCCACCAGGCAGAAGATACAGAAGTTTTAACACACACATCAACAGGTTGAAGAACAGCTTCTTCCCTGCTGTTACTAGACTGATGAATGGACACTAACTTCAAATAATATTGATTTTGTTAATGATGACCTTGCTTCGCACACCTATTGCATAGTGTAACATTTATTCCTCAATCTGTCTAAGCACCCTATGATCTGTATGTCCTTGCTTACTCTGATCTGTCTGTACTACTCACAAAGCTTTTCACCGTACTTAGGTACACATGACCACAATAAATCAAATCAAGTATTCAGCAAGCAAGAACAAACTGTTGGAGAAATTCAACAGGTCGAGCCGCATCTGTGAAGAGAAAAAAAAGTTATTTCAAGTTCAGTGATCCTTATTCACTGGACTCCAAATGTTAACTTCTTTCTCAGACCTGCAAGGTTTTTTCAGCAATTTGTTTTTGTTTCACTTCTCCAACAGCTGCAGTTTTATACAGCATGCATAAATAATCAGTAAATTAAAATTCTCATGCCAAAGATTCGAAACATTAACTCTTTTCTCCACAGATGCTGAGTTTCTCCAACATTTTCTACGCTTATTTCCTGCATCCACCATATTTTTCTTTTGAGATTCAAAGGTGTTTGGAGGAAAGCAGACATATTCACTTCTTCTCTGCTGTTATCAGACTTCTGAACGGACCTCTCATAAATTAGAGTTGATTTTTCACTGCACCTTCTCTCTAGCTGCAACACTATATTCTGCATTCTGCTCTATTACCCTGATGTACTTGTCTAAGATATAATTTGTCTGGTTAGCACACAAAACAATACTTTTCATTGTATCTCAGTACACATCACAATAACCAAATTTTGATAGAATACTACTTTTTAAACATGATTTGAAACCTGAAAGGACAGGGAAGCAGATAAAACATTAAAAAGGAAAACATTTACAGTGGTAAATGGAAGGAGCAATGGAATAGGGAAAGTAAATACTTTGAATGCTGGAAATCTGAAGTTAAAAAAAACAGGAAGGGTTGGAGAAACACATTAGGTCTGGCAGCACCTGTAGCGAGAGAAAAAGAGTTGCTGTTTCAAATCCTATGAAGACATGATAATCTTCATACTCTAATAAAAATTGGGAAGGAGCAGGTATAATTAAAATGAAAGTTTAGACGGCAAGGGAGATTAGATGATCACAGGTATCACAAAAGGGAGTGATAATGGTTGTAGGTATGTGGGATTGGCAGCTGTTCCATGCAATTAAGAGGTAAATACTATAAAAGAGGTGGAACAGGCTGAATGGCCTCCTCCTCCTCCTGTGCTGAATCAATCATTCTATAATTGCCCATGTTGTGAATATACATGCAATAAATTTTCTATAAAATTTAGTGCATGGAAATTCTGAGAATTGAAAAGGAATTATACCAGTGATGCAGTTAAACTACCTGAGCAGCACCTTGGCTTCATCCAGTCCATCAGTTACACCACTCTTAATAATCTTGTCAATTAATAATTAGATTTGAAGACATTTGAAACTGATGACTCAGGGAATAATAAATTATGTAGTTTATATTCTTTCTTCTGAGGATCTCTACATTGTACCATCTTACAATGAGTCTCAGGTTGCACAGAGTGAGGATACGAGTAGAAAGAACACGGAACTGTGTTTTTTTTAAAAAAACAACAGTTTCAGTGAATGGAATGAAAGTTCAAAGAAACAGTAACCTTATAATAGCAATGCACATGAGGGCAAGAGAAAGATAGAATTAATTGTGCAATACTTTAACTGCGAAATTATGAAGCATTAATTTCAAAAGTAATTTGTAATACTGCATTGTTTCAAAATGCAGAACAAAAAGAGTGACAAGATACCTGAAGATGGTCCCTGCCTGAAATACCATTTAATATACTTCCAGATAATGCCAAGATATGTCCTACCTAACTACAGTAAAGCTATCACAAGAATCAAATTCAAACAGTGACATTCATTGACTATTCCCTTTAATCAAGACTTCTGTTGTGAGGATGCATTGAATCCAAATCCTGCAATCAAAGCCAAATTTTGGATGAAGTGCTGACCAAAGTACATGCCTACCAATAAGCTTGACATCCCTTATTCCATTCAACATGAAGTTAGCTTCCTATGCAAGTTCTTTGAGAGAATAAGCAGCTTTCAAAATTTCCATTGTCCTCATAATACAGGACTTTGCTGAAGCTTAGTCCCTGCTTATCAGCCGAATGATCGCGGATTGTTACATTGAGTTATTTTCTCATACAATTGTGATGTTTTTGGAGTTTTAAGTACGCTTTCATTTAAACAGATTGATGAAGAACTTATCTCCACTCTGCCTGCAAAGAATGGTACCACTGCATGCAACTTCTCAAATCTTCTTCAACAATGTCACCCAAACACACAACCTCTGTTACCTAGAAAGAGAAGGGCAAATAAAGTTTGCAAACTACCACACATGTTCCCTACAAACCACATACCATCCTGTGGTGAACTATACTGCTTTATTGTTGCTTTATGGTCAGTGGGTCAAATACTGGAGCTCTTTTTAACGGCACTACATATCCTATTCCCCTATGGAGAGCATTATTTCAAGGTGACAGCTCACCAGCATCTTATCAAATGCAATTAAGAAAGGGCAATGGATGTTGGCCTGCCCAGCAGCACTTAAATCTTATGAATTAATTAAAAGCACTGAGCCAGTACTTTAATCATTTATGTGATATGCCACATGTGGGTCCTAGCTATGTTAAAATTGGCTGCTACACCGATTGCACATTTAGGTCACAGGCAATTATACTTACTGAAACTATTCATCCGAGGACTGGAAAATTGTGTAACTTTGTAGAGGATATTACGCAGTGAGGAAGTTGCATTACCATTGTTCTTGGTCAAAAAGAGCACTTACACAAAGAAGTCATGTTGGAGCAGATATTAGCCATTTGGTCTAATTTAGTGCTGCCCTTGGCTAGCAAGGCAGCTCACTCAAGTAGAGCACCAATTAAGTGTAGAAACATAGGATTTAGGAACAGGTTTCAGCCATTCGAGCCAGCTCTGCCATATGATTGTGATTTGATTCAATTGTGGTCTTAGCTCAACTCTCCTGCAGACTCTCATGTCTCATCAAAATCAAAGATGTTGCACAAGAACATGCTTAAATTAGCTTAAAGAGTAAAATCAGTCAGGGTTCCTACTCCAGATCCATGCTAGAAGTTATATGATGTGCTTACTTGAGATAACTTGATTAAGAACACATGCACGCTTTTCTCACATACAAAACATGTGGCAGCCTTTCACCTCATAGGACATTGGTTCAGAACATGATGGTTAATTCATTGCTGGTGTGGCTCAAGGGCTTCACTCTGGCACTGGCAAGCAGGAAGATTGTTTGCTGGCCTCAACTTGCAGACATTGACTTCTGTTCCGTTCCACTGGCAGCCAACTATGCTCTCAAGGTCAGCCTTCAAATCTCTCAGGAAGCAAAGCTGGTTTGTCAGTGGCTTTGCGACACTGTTCTCCAGCAGCTGGCGTGTTCCTTTGAGAGAGGGACCTTTTTCCTGGAATACAAACCACGAATTGCAGAGTCACCAGATTTCAGCAAGTTACACAAGTGAAGCTTAGCACATTGAAGCTTTTTGAAATAACAGAGATTGCTGATGAAGAGAGAACAACGAATGTTGCTTATATGGATTTTAAGAATGCATTTGACCAAGTTCCACATTATTGACCGGTTAATAAATTTGAGGCTCTTGGAATAGGAGGATAACTTTTGGATAAAAACAGTCAACTTCAGGACAGAACAACTTGTGGTAAATGGTTATTTTTAAGACTGGAGGCTGGTAGACAGTGGAGCATTCTAGCACCACTCCATTTTTTATGTATAGATTACAATGTCAAAATAAATGAAGAGCTGGTTAAAGAAAACATGTTCCCAATGGTTTTAGTACAAGAACCACAGGGCAACAGATGTGTGTGTGTGTGTGTGTGTGAGCGTGCCCATGCGAAGAGAGATCCATTTTATTGCTTCACAGGGAGTCAGTTTGTACTCAAATGGGCAAAATGGCCTCTTTCTAGTGGGCGGCACGGTGACACAGTGGTTAGCACTGCTGCCTCACAGCGCCAGAGACCCGGGTTCATTTCCCGCCTCAGGCGACTGAATGTGTGGAGTTTGCACGTTCTCCCCGTGTCTGCGTGGGTTTCCTCCGGGTGTTCCGGTTTCCTCCCACAGTCCAAAGATGTGCAGGTCAGGTGAATTGGCCATGCTAAATTGCCCGTAGTGTTAGGTAAGGGGTAAATGTAGGGGTATGGGTGGGTTGCGCTTCGGCGGGGCGGTGTGGACTTGTTGGGCCGAAGGGCCTGTTTCCACACTGTAATGTAATCTAATCTAATCTATGTGGAACAGTCCATCTTCCGCAACTACACTGGCCCCACTCCCCACCTTTTCCTCCGCTACATCGATGACTGTATCGGCGCCGCCTCGTGCTCCCACGAGGAGGTTGAACAGTTCATCCACTTCACCAACACCTTCCACCCCGACATCAAATTCACCTGGACAGTCTCAGATTCCTCCCTCCCCTTCCTCGACCTTTCTATTTCTATCTCAGGCGACCGAATCAACACGGACATCTACTACAAACCGACCGACTCCCACAGCTACCTGGACGACACCTCCTCCCACCCTGCCCCCTGTAAAAACGCCATCCCATTCTCCCAATTCCTTCGTGTCCGCCGCATCTGCTCCCAGGAGGACCAGTTCCAAAAATGTACAACCCAGATGGCCTCCTTCTTCAAGGACCGCAATTTCCCCCCGACGTGGTCGACGATGCCCTCCACCGCATCTCTTCCACTTCCCGCTCCTCCGCCCTTGAGCCCCGCCCCTCCAACCGCCACCAGGACAGAACCCCACTGGTCCTCACCTACCACCCCACCAATCACCATGTACAGCGCATCATCCGGCGTCATTTCCGCCACCTCCAAACGGACCCCACCACCAAGGATATATTTCCCTCCCCTCCACTATCAGCATTCCGTAAAGACCACTCCCTCCGTGACTCCCTCGTCAGATCCACACCCCTCACCAACCCAACCTCCACTCCCGGCACCTTCCCCTGCAACCGCAGGAGGTGCAAGACTTGCGCCCACACCTCCCCCCTCACCTCCCTCCAAGGCTCCAAAGAAACTTCCATATCCACCACAAATTCACCTGCACCTCCACACACATAATCTATTGCATCCTCTGCACCTGATGTGGCCTCCTCTATATTGGGGAGACAGGCCGGCTACTTGCGGAGCGTTTCAGAGAACACCTCTGGGACACCCGGACCAACCAACCCAACCACCCTGTGGCTCAACACTTCAACTCCCCCTCCCACTCCACCAAGGATATGCAGGTCTTTGGACTCCTCCATCGCCAGACCACAACAACACGACGTTTGGAGGAAGAGCGCCTCATCTTCCGCCTAGGAACCCTCCAACCACAAGGGATGAACTCGGATTTCACCAGTTTCCTCATTTCCCCTCCCCCCACCTTGTCTCAGTCAAATCCATCGAACTCAGCACCGCCTTCCTAACCTGCAATCTTCTTCCTGACCTCTCCACCCCCACCCCAGTCTGACCCATCACCCTCACCTTGACCTCTTTCCACCTATCGCATTTCCGACGTCCCTCCCCCAAGTCCCTCCTCCCTACCTTTTATCTTAGCCTGCTGGACACACTTTCCTCATTCCTGAAGAAGGGCTTATGCCCGAAACGTCGATTCTCCTGTTCCCTGGATGCTGCCTGACCTGCTGCGCTTTTCCAGCAACACATTTTCAGCTCTTTCTATGTTGTATATGTTTGCATCAAACAAAGTGTCCATCATGAAAGTTGGAATTCAGTGGGTCCCGTTTCCTGATTCCTTCCCTGTTACCCAAATACATAAGTAAACATTTCAATTCTAGGAGATAATTAATGGACCATCTGTGATAGCAAATATGTTTATTTTTCACAACACCATAAAAAATAATCTTACTCAGTAGAAAAATCAATCTCTGGTCGGTTTATTTTTCTCTTTCTTCTTCTTTTCTCTGAATATTTGTTTAAATTTCAGTTTACGTGTGTTTATCCCATAGGCTTGTAGTCTCTGGTCACTGAACAAATGCCCACCGAACTGCACTTGAGAAGTGAGGAGCATGTTTTTCTTTGTAACTTTCTTCCTTTTCTTGACTGTACCCTTGGATTGTTTTTGATGTGCAATGGGAGGGCCTGGAGATTTTTCTTCATCCTTTTCTCTGCTGGGATCCACTTCCTCTGGGGTTGCCGCATTCATATTCTCCTTTGACTTGGGAACCAAGATATCTTCATCTTCATCGCTATCCAGGCCAAAGACTTGTTCGTTCTCAGCGGACAACCTAATTTTCTTTGCACTTAGTTCGGCAGCTGCCTCTTCAACTCCTTCCCCTTCCAGCAACTGCGACTTTCTCAGCTTATCCCTTCTCTTCTTCCCAAGCTTTGTTTTGGCAGTTGCCTCATTACTCTGTGATTCATCT
The DNA here is from genome assembly GCF_037043375.1 of Chiloscyllium plagiosum. Classification (NCBI taxonomy): domain Eukaryota; kingdom Metazoa; phylum Chordata; class Chondrichthyes; order Orectolobiformes; family Hemiscylliidae; genus Chiloscyllium; species Chiloscyllium plagiosum. Next base: position 10,447,438 of record NW_028270183.1, read on the forward strand.
TCCCTATAAAACAGCAATGTTTATTTCGGTTACTACAGATAAACAATTAATCTTTACTCAAATACCTACAGAAAAAATCTCAACGGTACTGGAATTTAAAAATTATCAAAGCCTGAACTTAAAACATAAAGTTAATCTCTGTATTGGTGACTATGAAACTAACAGCAAGTGTTGCAGAAACCTATCTGTTTCATTCATGCCCTTTAGGGAAAAAAAATTGTTATCCTAACCTACATGAATCCAAAAGATTTGACTCTTAACTGCCCTCTAACATGCCATAGCAACCCACTGAGTCTAAGGGTCATTTGGGACAGGGAACAACACCACCCGTCGGAGGGAGGATGAGGACGAGGACAAGAAGGGTCTGGATGAGATTGTCTTCGGAGGGTCAATGTGAACTCGATGAGCCGAATAGCCTGCTTCCACAAAAAGACATGACCCTCTCTCAAGAAATGACATTAACCCAAAGAAACCCAAACACAAATAGAAAGCAGGAATTGTCAGCAGTGCTTCGCCTGAGGCCCACTGAAGATGTTACCTTGTAGGGTGACGAAACGTCTGGAAGTGAACCTTCCAGCTCAGCGAGCAAACCTACATCCAAAACCTCAACCTGAGCTACAAAGTTTCTCAAACCTCACTAGGATTTGATGATTCTAATAATGTTGACCATTAGTCTATTATAAGTGGTTGTCCATTCCAATTAGCAGTTTAATACAGCAAAGGTATTCCATATACCAAATTGCGAGTTAACAAAATGCACTTCTATGGAAGTACAAAATGCAATATTAGGTACATTCTGTTTTTTGTTCTAAATGATGTGCAGAGTTGTTGTCAAAATACAGTAAATACCACACATATACTTAGTCATTACATTACACTTGTTAAAGCCACCACTTCCTTCCTATGATCAAGTTGCTGCAATTATGAAGAATACAGACAATATTTGGTAGAGTCAGCAGATTATACTTACTGCAAAGCAAAAGACTTAAAGATCTGCTGCTTTTTCCACTGATTCTGAGCTTTCTGCTTGTAAATCTTCAGGTCATGAAGTTCTTCCTTTTCAGTCCTGTTAAAGCAATGTTTTGAAAGAAAATACGTTCCTTGCGCATCTTCACAAATACACATTTATGCAGTTACATTACACACACTGACTCATCCACACTAATTTTATGAGTCCTTAAATACTTTTAATAGTCATTATTTGTATAGGTCAGCATATACATAGATCAGTTAACTGAGCGACACAAAGGGGTCAAAGTTTAGATCATCTTGTCCTGCACACAACCCCCCTCCCCGCAACTCCAGTAACTTTCAAAATCTTAATTACAACAATTATGGATGCTCCTATAAATGAGTCCATGACTAGAATATAAAGGTCACTTTTGGGAATTTATATCTTGCAAAGGAATATACTTGGGAGTGATAAGGTTTTAAAGCTCTGCAGACTTGAGACTATGGACTTGGCATTATTTCATTTGAATCCAAGCCTGCCCTTTCGTATATTTCACAATCTGCAAGTTCTGAGTACGTGTGTCACAGGTCCTGGTTTCAGTTTTACTCACTGACCTGAACTGGCAGGTTTTCTTTAGTGAACACCAAGCATTAAGTTCTTTATCGTCTGCTGCCAAAATCTGCAAACAATTGCAAAAATGTTATCAATTCACCTCTGGGATATCAAGCTAAAGACACAACTGAGCACAAAGTTCATTGCAGATCTGCTTGTGAACATACTGAATTGAGAGTTGAAACCATGACAGGTTCTCTTGAGGAAGTCTTCCCAAATATGTCAACAAACATAGCAACTGCAGACACCTGGTCACTTGTTCTTGCAATCTGGGTGCCACTTACAGGAACCCATTTCTTGGCAGCTGACTGAGGGCTGGTACTTGCCTCATAGCAATGGTTGCACAATTGAGTAGTTAGCCTGCCCTTAGAATGTATTAAATATCAATCATAATGCAGGACTGGAATCATACACAGTCAAACCAGAAAAGGTGACACGTCCCCTTACAGTCCAGCAATTTTCATGATAATTGTTCCTTAAAAACCAACGAACACGAGAGTTTGAAATGGTTTCACAATTTTGTGAGTTATATCTCGCTCAATTTCTAGAGCAGTAGCATTGACACTCCAATCTAATCGCATTAGTTCAAGCAAGCTTAAAAATGGACTCTTACACAAAATAAACAGTTCAACCTTAATCCAATCACTGGATCAATCTAACTTAAAGCTTACGCATGTGAATGTGAAGACCATCTCAGTGTTGTGTTCCACACTACCCATTGCAGAGAAGAAAACAGACACAGTTCCGAGGTCTTCACTAGTGTTTCCCTATAATCAATTTCTTGCTCACAGACACTACAACCAACTTTCAATTACATGGAGCCTTCAATATCGTACAATGCCCACAGGGACATTCACCGACAAAATATGACACTTGAGCCGTATAAAGATATACAAAGGTAGTTTGGTCAGGGCTGGGCTTTAAGGAGCTTTAAAAGTCAGAGGTGGTGGTGATTGGAGAGGAAACTTCAAACGATTAGGCCTGGATTGCTGGAGGTATGGCTTTTAACGAAGGGGCAAAGTTAACCTGTAAAATGCCATCCTACCAATTCACTATCACTTGGACTTATTTTCAGTCAATATACTTGTTTTTTTTAATGAAATAATTCTCATCTGCCTCCAAGCATGGTGCCACTGTTTAAGAAGGGTGGTAAAGACAAGCCAGGGAACCATAGACCGCTGAGCCTGACCTCAGTGGTGGACAAGTTGTTGGAGGGAATCCTGAGGGACAGGATGTACATGTATTTGGAAAGGACAGGACTGATTAGGGATAGTCAACATGGCTTTGTGCATGGGAAATCTTGTCTCACAAACTTGATTGAGTTTTCTGAAGAAGTAACAAAGAAGATTGATGATGGCAGAACAGTAGATGTGATCTATATGGACTTCAGTAAGGCGTTTGACAAAGTTCCCCATGGGAGACTGATTAGCTAGGTTAGATCTCATGGAATAAACGGAGAACTAGCCATTTGGATACAGAACTGGCTCAAAGGTAGAAGACAGACGGTTGTGGTGGAGAGTTGTTTTTCAGACTGGAGGCCTGTGACCAGTGGAGTGCCACGAGGATTGGCACTCCTCATTTTTGTCATTTCCATAAATGATTTGGATGCGAGGATAAGAGGTACAGTTAGTAAGTTTGCAGATGACACCAAAATTGGAGGTGTAGTGGACAGCGAAGAGTGTTACTTCAGATTACAACAGAATCTGGACCAGATGGGCCAATGGGCTGAGAAGTGGCAGATGGAGTTTAATTCAGATAAATGTGAGGTGCTGCATTTTGGGAAAGCAAATCTTAGCAGGACTTATAATTAATGGTAAGGTCCGAGGGAATGTTGCTGAACAAAGAGACCTTGGAGTGCAGGTTCATACCTCCTTGAAAGTGGAGTCGCAGGTAGATAGGATAGTGAAGAAGGCGTTTGGTATACTTTCCTTTATTGGTCAAAATACTGAGTACAGGAGTTGGGAGGTCATGTTGCAGCTGTACAGGACATTGGTTAGCCACTGTTGGAATATTGTGTGCAATTCTGGTCTCCTTCCTATCAGAAAAATGTTATGAAACTTGAAAGGATTCAGAAAAGATTTACAAGGATGTTGGCAGGGTTGGAGGATTTGAGCTATCGAGAGAGGCTGAACAGGCTGGGGCTGTTTTCCCTGGAGCATTGGAGGCTGAAGGGTGACCTTATAGAGGTTTACAAAATTATGAGGGGCATGGATAGGATAAATAGACAAAGTCTTTTCCCTGGGATCGGGGAGTCCAGAACTAGAAGACATAGGTTTAGGGTGAGAGGGGAAAGATATAAAAGAGACCTAAGGGGCAACTTTTTCACACAGAGGGTGGTGCGTGTATGGAATGAGCTGCCAGAGGAAGTAGTGGAGGCTGGTACAATTGCAACATTTAAGAGGCATTTGGATGGGTATATGAATAGGAAGGGTTTGGAGGGATATGGGCCGGGTGCTGGCAGGTGGGACTAGATTGGGTTGGGATATCTGGTCGGCGTGGACAGGTTGGACTGAAGGGTCTATTTCCATGCTGTACATCTCTATGACTCCCCAAATTTTATTTCATTTCCATCCTCCCACTTGTGCTTTTGATGTCTTTCAAGATGCGTATATTCTTAACTGCCTCGATCACTAACCCCATACAAACCCCAGACTACATGACTAAAGTTTTACTGCCACCCAGGCTTGTGGTGTAAACAGTTTAGAGCATGTGCAGTATCCAGGGGGCTACAGGTTTATCTGCAAGTACAAACATACCTCTTCTGTGCTGAGCCCAAAGTCATTAGGCAACACCTGCCTGTACCTGAACCTACAGGGCAAGTCATCAATGATATCTTCGTAATCCAACTTGTAGTACTCATCCAAGTACTGTTCAAAGGTCTTGTCCTCTGTAATATAAAAACGTAAGGTTGAAAGCATTCGATTAGATAAAAGGCTCAATGTGACTGGTCATCAAAAAACTTTTGAAATGAGCCAAGTGAAAATGCACAACATATCTCCTCCCCTTCAACCAGATTGGTCATGTGAAACACACACAAAAAAAAACTTATAAAGTCCAAATAGTTGATCCCAGAGCTTACATTGTGTGGTCTCTTCCCAGTGGTCACTGTTTCCTATCCTGCCCTATATTGCTCTGCTCCCTTTTTCCTCATATATACATGAAATCTGTTGAGTCTGAACACTTCACATGGAACGGAGTTCTATTTAATTAAAAAGACTGTGGAGAAATATGCTCCAACTTATGGGACACTATGGGCAAAGAAATGTAAGCTTGCAACAGACGTGTGCTGAAGAACAGAATTGGCAGGAATGGGTTAACTCTGAAGCTTTGAAATAGTTCCAACCACTAAGATACCAAAGACTGTCTCTTGCAATTGCTTGTCCATTTGTTGTTAGATTTTGGTTAATTCTGCAGTCTACAGATGTAGCATAAATCTAGTTACTTCTCAGATCTCCCTTGGTTAACCAGTCTAAAGCTAAGAAACAGGCTTTCTTACACATATGTAATAAACTACTGGGAGAGGCCACACAACCTAAGTGCTGGGATCAATGTTTGGGCTTTAAATGTTGTTCTTTCATGTGTGTTTCATATGAACAAGTGGGATCCTCTTCCGATGACGACTCCATTGGTTACACCTTTATCACTTAATACCAGTGAGCCTTGTAGACTTCTACTGTAAGAAATCTGGTGGCAGGAAATCTACCTAAAAATTTGCTCACAAAATCTGGTGCCACCTGCGCAGATTTCTGACAACACATTGACATTAAAAAAAGATACACATACATGGAGAGGAGTAGGAAAATCAACCGTGCAGCTCAGCTCTCAGCGCGGTATGGGATTGGCTTAATTGTTCACCTGTGAGATTCATGTAGCATAAATAAAATCTTGGATAAAAGTATGCTTGGTTGTTGACATCGCATCAAGCAAGGGAATGGAAAGCTGAGAAACAGAACTTGATCCATTTCAGACACTCGAGTCAGCATGAAGTACTCCTAGCTGAGGTGTGGCAAAGCCAGAAATTCCCTCCCAAAATTCTATCCCATGCTATACCATCATGAGCAATGGTCACCACCTCTAGGTGAGGAGTGCCTTCTTCCATCAATCCAGAACCACACACGCAAACCATTTTGTGAATTCCATTAGTGAGTCCAACAATTAGGAGTAAAATGTTTCTGCCTCAAACTTTACCCAGCGAGTATAGGGTTTAAACTATCTACTCAATTTTATGATGCAGGAGAGATCAGCTACCATAACAAGTGGGTGGGTGGACATACCCAATTCAAAAGCTGACAGGACTGATAGGACACTTACTGGGATCAAATGCTGGCTTTGCCTTGCTAACTGCCTCAGCAAATTTAGACTTCTGCCTTTTCTTGCCCATGAAAGGAGCATTTTGTTTCTTTTTCTTCTTAGAGGAGATTACTTGTTGGCTGGGATCATAATCTGCATCCATCTGTTAAGAGAAATATTGATATTTCAGTGTTATTTAATGGTCAGATTGCAGAGTTCTTGTGCAGGAGAGGAAAAATTAAACTTGACAGCACCCTGTCTCCCAGAGTCTTCCAAGCCTCTCCCTTAAAGAGAAATTCCTACAAAATAAACTCAATTTTACAGCAGCATTGATCAAACATATAGTAATTAAAATAAAGTGCAGCTTACAATAAAATCAGGATCCTCACAGTGTGGCTCAAAACTCTCTCGCTGCGACTGTTCTTCTTCCTCTCCCTCAGCACAGCCATCTTCTGCTCCTGTCCACGTGTCCCAGTTCCATTCATCTGGTATAAACGTAAATAGGAATTGCAACTAAATCCAGTTATCCTTTCTAAAAAGGGTACAAATAATGCTTTTGGTGTTGAAGTCCCACCTTACGTGCCATCTTTTGTCAACAAGATTGATTAAACACTGGCTTTTGGGATTTGGTAACTAATTAGCCCATTCTTTTTCTTATTTCATGGCATGTGCTTGTCACTAGCAAGGCCAGTCTTTGTTGCATAACCACAATCGCCTTTGAACAGATTCACTTGTTCGAGGGCAGGTAAAAGTAAAGTACTACACTGTGGATCCCCAATCATTTTCTGGTGAGACCAGGAAAGGTTGGCAGATTTTCTTCCTGTAAGGACTGGATAGTTTCATGGTCACCATTTCAGATTTAATGAATTGAAATCAAGTTTCACTAACTCAAGGTAGGATGTCACCCTGCACATTCCAAACCATCAGAGTCGAGATGGTGCTGGAAAAGCACAGCAGGTCAGGCAGCATCCGAACAACAGAAAATCAATGTTCCGGGCAAAAACCCTTCATCAGGAATTAGGCTTGTGAGCTGAGGGGGTGGAGAGATAAAAGGGAGGGTGTGTGTGTGTGTGTGGGGGAGGGAGAAAAGGTAGCTGCAATTGCGATAGGGTAGATGGAAGTGGGGATTATGGCGATAGATCAGAGAGGAGGTTGGAGTGGATAGGTGGGAAGGAAGATGGACAGGTCGGACAGGTCATGAGGACGGTGCCGAGTTGGAACTGGGATAAGGTGGGGGGAGGGGAAATGAGGAAACTGGTGAATTCCACATTGATGCCATGGGGTTGGAGGGTGCCAACGCGGAAGATGAGCAGTCCTCCTTTCAGGCGTCGGGTGGTTAGGGAGTGGCGATGGAGGAGGACCAGGACCTGCATGTCCTTGGCGGAGTGAGAGGGGGAGTTGAAGTGTTTGGCCACAGGGCGGTGGGGTTGGTTGGTGCAGGTGTCCTGGAGATGTCTGAAGCGCTCTGCGAGTAGGGGTCCTGTCTCCCCAGTGTAAAGGAGACTGCAACTGGAGCAACGAATACAGTAAATGACATGTGTGGAAGTGCAGGTGAAGCTTTGATGGATGTAGAAGGCTCCTTTGTGTCCTTGGATGGGGGTGAGGGGGGAGGTGTGGACGCAGGTTTTGCAATTCATGCGGTGGCAGGGCAGGTGTGTGTGTGTGTGTGTGTGCGTGCATACGCACACGGTGGCAGCATGGACCTGACCAGGCAGTCACAGAAGGAATGGTCTTTACAGAAAGCGGATAGGGGTGGGCAGGGAAATATGTCTCTGGTGGTGGGTCTGTTTGTAGGTGGCAGAAATGTCGGAGGATGTTGCAATTTATTCAGAGGTTGGTGGGGTGGCAGGTGAGGACCGGTGGGGGGGGGGGGGTCTGTCACTGTTGCAGTGGGATGGGGCTCAAAGGTGGAGGTGCGGAAAGTGGGCTCTGATCTC